>NW_006779395.1:414040-536391 GCF_000442215.2 Lipotes vexillifer | reverse complement strand
CGGGCCCAGCCGCTCGCGGCATGTGGGATCTTCCCGGACCGGGGCACGAACCCGCGTCCCCTGCATCGGCCGGCGGACTCTCAACAACTGCGCCACCAGGGAAGCCCTAAACTCCCCTTTTTTTCATTGCTTTTTAAAAAATAGACTTTATCTTTTAGAGCAGTTTTAAGTTCACAGCAAAATTGAATGGAGGGTGCAGAGATTTCCCATATGCCCCCTGCTCCTACCCAGACACACTGCCTCTTCCAAGATCAACATCCCTTACCGGATGGTACATTTGTTACAATTGGTGAACCTACATGGACACAGCATCCTCACTAAGAGTCCACAGTTTACATTAAAGTTCACTCCTGGTGTTGTACATTTTGTGGGTTTGAACAAATGTATAATGTCACGTATCCATTATTAAAGAATCATACAGCATTTTCACTGCCCTAAAAATCCTCTGTGTTCCACCTATTCATGCCTCCCTACTCCTAGCTGCTGGCAACCACTGATCATTTAACTGTTGCCACAGTTTTCCCTTTTCCAGAATGTCTTAGAGTTGGAATCATACAGTACGTGGTCTTTCAATGTTTTATATACATTCTCCTTTAAATGTAAACTTGACTTCTAATAGCAAACTTAAGTTGGGCAGTTTCACTTCTGGACCAAGGCAAGCTACATTTTCTGGGTTGGAAAGAGAATTGTTTTAATTTCACATGCATCCTTCCCAGCTCAGGTAACATAGGGAAGAAAGGAGTGACACACACTAGAGGATGGGGAGTGGGCAGGTAAGGGACTTTGGTAACTGTTGTTCTCAAGTCCTGCCTCTTTGTAAGTGCTCAATAAGTGCTTAAGTTGAAAAAAGGGAGGAAGGATGGGAGAGAGAAAAGAAGGAAACTTCCAAGTACATTATGGGTAATTTAACTTAATTATCCAGTCTCTGCTTTGATTTTGACATGACAATATTAAACAATATAAAATTAAAGGCGGTAAAGCAATATTAAAGGCGGTAAAGCAAAAGTCACCTATTTTTTGAGTGAGTCTGTTGGGCTTGAGGTATAGAAGACCTTTAGGCATAGCTCCTGTCCTTTCACCCAATTAGGGCTAAAGTGTGACCTCTCTGTAGTGAAGTATTAACCAGACTCAGAAGACTCACAATAGGAATGGATTAACTTGGCAAGGGACATGGAGATTTTGAGAACATTGTTGGTCTCTGAGCTACCTCCGGTCAGGTGTGTTAACTATGATTTGAATGCTTTCTTACCTTGCTTTCCACTGGCTGTGAGTGATTCAGTGGCTGTAACTCTCTTCTGGCGCAGAAGAGAGTTTAACCAATGTTTTTCAAAGGCAGATGAGACATTAGAATCTGATGACATGATGATATCATGTATAAATTCTCGATTGGCTTATGACCGCCACAAGGGTGATGCTCTGTTTTTTTTACCATTGAATCACCAGCTCTTGGCATCACAGTGCCCAGCACACATTAGGGACTCAACAAATATTTGTTGATTGAATGAGTGAATGAATGATTTTCCATAAATGAATAGCTTATCAAATACCAAGTCCTAGCATTAAAATGAATTTTTCTAAGTTCTTTCTTTTTTTCTATTTTTTGGCTGCACTGGACAGCATGCAGGATCTTAGTTCCCTGACCAGGGATCCAACCTGTGCCCCTGCAGTGGAAGTGAGGAGTCCTAACCACTGGACTGCCAGGAAATTCCCTTTAAAATTTAAAAAAAAATTTTTAAAGATAAATTCTTTCATCTCTATACAGTTTTAATTAGAGAAACTTTTTTTTTCTTTTTTTTGGAGAATAGGTCTCCTTTCCTCCCTGCCCCCCTTTTTGCTGCTTAATGAATTAAGTCTAAACTCCTTAGGCAGGCATTTGAAGTCCTCCATAATGATATGCTCTCAAGTTATGCTCCTAGGATTACTAATTTTCACCTAACACCAGTGGTCCAGCTAAAATGGATGATTATTCTTTATTTTTAAAAATGGACCTCCAAACTCTTCTGCTATTAGTTTCCCTCTGACCAGGTCAAATCCCATCTCCTCTGTTATGACGCCTGTAAGGTTACCTGGTGAACGTTGTGATGACCCCCCCATAGCCATTCCTCTTTTCTTTCTCACTGGCCCAGTTTTCCATGTGAGAACCATACCTTCCCCATGTGGGAAGAAGCCTAACTCCATATATATATATATATTTCTCCTATAGATATCTGTACAATCTGTACAATGGCTTGTCTGTAGTCATGGCTAAACCCATTTATTAAAGAAACAAATGAGTCTTTTAAGGCTGAGTAAATTTCAGTGGTTATAGAGTTAATTTTGGTCAAAGGATTTACCTTATTTCTATGCAAAATACATAGTGTGGTTTAAAATTCTTTTATAAATATAAAAACTCAAACATAGGGCTTCCTTGGCGGTGCAGTGGTTGAGAGTCCGCCTGCCAATGCAGGGGACACGGGTTCGTGCCCCGGTCCGGGAGGATCCCGCGTGGCGCAGAGCGGCTGGGCCCGTGAGCCATGGCTACTGAGCCTGCGCGTCCAGAGCCTGTGCTCTGCAGCGGGAGAGGCCACAACAGTGAGAGGCCCGCGTGCTGCCAAAAAAAAAAAAAACCAAAAAACTCAAACATAAAACTCTTAGAAGAAAACATAAGGGTAAATATCCATGACCTTGGATTAGGCAATAGGACACTAAAAGCAGAACAGTAAGATAAAAAAATAGATAAATTGGACTTCATCAAAACTGAATACTTTTTTTTTTCAAAACTGAATACTTTTGTCCATCAAAGAATATTATCAATTAAGTGAAAAGGCAATCTACAGAATGGGAGAGAGTATTTGCAAATCATATATCTGAGAAGGATCAGAGTACATAAAGAACTCTTACAGTTCCAAGATAAAAAGACAAACAACCCAATTTTTTAAATGGGCAAAGGGATTGAGTAAGCTTTTCTCCAAAGAAGATTTACAAATGGCCAATGAGCACATGAAGAGATGCTCAGAATCATTAGTCGTTAGGGAAATGCAAGTCAAAACCACGAGACACCACTTCATACTCACCAGGATGGCTATAATCACAAAAGCAGAAAACAGGTGTTGGCAGGGATATGGAGAAATTGGAATACCTGTGCATTGCTGTGGGAGTATAAAATGGTTCAGCCGCTATGGAAGGCTGTTTGGCCTTCAACCAAACGACCCAGCAATTCCACTCCTAAGTATATATCTAAAATAATGGAAAAGTAGGTACTGAAACAAATACATGTACACACATGTTTATAGCAGCACTTTGTACAAGTCAAAAAGTAGAGACCACCCAAATGTCTATCAATGGATGAATGGGGGCAGTGTTACCCAAAGTGTGGGTTGTGTTCTATTGATGGCAGGTAAGACGGACAAGGCTTTAAATAACATTGCCTTGCATAGTGAGAAATTTAATTTCTTTACTGAGATTTCAGTCACCTTTTAGTCCATGTGAATATATCAATGACAGTCTCAATTTGGTGCTGGGATGTTTGCTGTTAGTACATTTAATGTCTCTAATACAAGCTAATCTCCCTTTACAACAAAGAGAGCAGGCTTCAGGCTCAGAGCCCTCTGGGCAGTGTTATTCTGGCGGTTTTAATATCGTTGTTTTCAGTGTGTTCTTTTTTACTTTTATCTTCTGTTTATGTCATGTGACATCTGTTTTCTACTTCAGTGACTTACATTCTACTTTACATAGTGATGCAGAATTTCCTCTTTAGATTGATTTAAGTAGAAACGTGAGTCAATAATAATATAAATGGTACGAAGATTTAAAGGATAAAGTAGAACCCAGATGATTAAATAGGACACACCAGCATAAAGACACATTCTCTAGATTTCTAATTTAAGGACTTGAGTTTCTCCCTACCCAGGCAACACCAGACACATCACTTAGCCCCTGTGCTACTGTTCCTGCCTACCTCACAGAGCTTTTATGGCAAGTGCTTTACAAATGTAAATTATTGTTATTAAATTACTGTTTATGTTGGGTATTGCCTGATCTCAGGGCTGCATTTCCCAGAGTCCTTTGCCAGCAAGTTCTGATAAGGTTTAGGTTCTGCCAGTGAGATGCACTCGGGATTTGAACAGCATAAGGATGGTGCCATTCTTCCTCCAGGAGTGGATGACACGAGGGTTTGACAGACATAAATTTTTGCAGTGAAGCTAGGCACCAAAGAGTGTCCCTGACAGTCACCAGCTTCTAAGCTGCAGGGCAGCTGTGACACTGGCCATGATTTCCTGTCATTTCCTGCAAGTTCTGATCTCTGGGTGCAGCAGCTTCCTGACATTGGGTCCACAGCTGATGTGGAATAACCTGAAAGTTAGTGGAGGGTCACTCTCAACCTTCACCCATCCACTCCTTCCAAAGCCTTTGTACACATCTGATTTCATGGGTTAAATATTCAATATCTTTCTGCTGGCAATACCTTGAGTAGTTTCTTTTTTCCTCACTGAATCCTAACTGAGATATTATTTATTTCATTGAATTTATGAAAAGCTTACGTTTAATAATAATACAATAAGAGTGAATATTTTTTGAGTGTTTACTACTAGTCATTGGGCTAAGCATTCTGCATGCATAATCTAACTTAGTCCTCTAAGTCAACCCTATGAGATAGTTTCTATTGCTGTCCTCATTCTGCAGGGGAGGAAACTGAGGCAGAGGGTTGCACACTAACCCAGTCTCAGAGGTGGCCAGCGGTGGAGTTGGGGTTTGAACTCAGGCTGTCTGAATCCAGAGATTCCTCAATGACTCCGTGGTAGACTGCCCTCGCCCCTGCAAAAAAAGTTTACTTTATGTCGTCAATAAAGTCAACTTCAGGTCTGAAACAAGAAGTTTCCATTTCAAGGGTGACACAGCACATATATTGCATGTTACTTGAGGGGGGCAGCATAAGCGGGGTCTGGGACAGGACTTTGTAATCAAACACACTAATTGTTCTGTGATGAAGTGAGTGTTCATATGAAATAAAGCAAAGACCATCATAAATAGCCAAAGGAAAGTTCAGTTGCTACCCAATGAGTTTAGATGGCAAATTATTTAGGAAAAAATCTTTTGGTTTTCAGAGCTTTGTGGATTTCAAAATTACAGATTAGGAATTACGGACCTGAATTTGTTTTTTTTTGCTGCCCCATGCGGCTTGTGGGATCTCAGTTCCCTGACCAGGGATTGAACCCGGGCCCTCAGCAGTGAAAGCGTGGAGTCCTAACCACTGGGCTGCTAGAGAATTCCCCTGGACCTGCATTTTTAATAAAGTATTAGCCAATAGAAGAGATAAACTGAGCAGATAAAAAAAATTTTTTTCCATCTATTGTCTTATTTTAAATGAGTCTTTGGTCTGGCTCCTTGTGACCACTCCTTCTTTCCTTTTTTAGCCAAAGCATGTGGACAAAGACTATTGCATATCTATTTAAGTCAAATGTAATTGTGAGCATATTTACTTTGCAGACACCAAAAGGTTAAGGTCACTGTGTTCTTTCACAGCACCCAGCAACATCACCCCACTTCAAAGGAAAGAACCAGACAAAATCAGCAACTTAGTAGTGAAAAGCGTGCTCGGAATATGTTAGGATCACTTAACAGCTCACCTCATTCTTCTACAACTGGACCTTCTAATACAGCATTTCTATTAATCTTGATAAAGTTATTTACTTATTAAGGTTTTAGCTAAAATATATCTAAGTATAGCTTTAACTTTTTATTTTTAATCAATTTATTCCAGTTATCTTGTAAGTGGGTAAAAAACCACCCTAAACTCAATGGCTTAAAATAATTTATTATTGCTGTCCTGGTTCTATGGGTTCTGTGGGTTGACTGAGATGTCCTCATTTGGGGTTTCTCATGGGGTTGCACAGTTGGGGCTCAAGACATCTTGAAGGCTTGACTGTGCTGGATGTCCAAGATGGGGCACCCACATGACTAGCAGTCGATGCTGGGGGCTCAGCCAGAGTTGTCATTCAGACCACCTATGTGTGGCCTCTCTGTGTGGCTTGGGCTTCTTTCAGCCTGATGGCTGAGCTAGGAGGGAGCCCGTCAAAGATAAGTATTCCAGAGACCCAGGTGGAAGCAGTAAGACTTCTTATGATCTAGCCTTAGAAATCACTTAACATCACTTCTACCTGATTATTTTTGTCAACAGTGAGTCACAGGTCCAGCCCAGATTCAAGAGGAGGATAGTATAAAAGGATGTGGATAGTGGAGGCATTTTTCATTGGGGGGTCATCTTTGAAATCCAGCTCTCAGACAATGTATAAAGATTTATGTGTACAGAGTTTAAAAGTAAATTCAAAAATCACATACGCAGAGGCAAAAGTTTTATCGCCCTGCAACGGAGACAAAAATGCCTTGAAATTGTACTTCAAGTTTTTTCAATATCTTAGAATACTTTTTAACACTACTCTGCTTGAGGAGACAAATAAAAAACAAATAAATGTCATGAATGATATCTAAAAGGTGGTCAAACAGAGAGTTGAAGTATGGAAACTCTAAGTTGAGCAGACAGAAGAAATTCTCTAAAGCTATAAAAACATAAGGAGATGCTTTTCAAATGCTATGACATCATTATCGGTCTCTGGCAAACCATGACAGCCATTCTGGTGTGTAATCAGGAGCAGGTTGGCTTGTGAACCAAAGAGCAGAGGAGATAATGAGAGGCAGCCTTTGTAGTTGAAAACAAATCATTCCTACATTTTTTCCCCTTTGAGTCACAGACCCTTTGGAGCACATGGAAAAGTTAGGAAATATTTTGCCCAGAAAATAAATGTATTTTTAAAAATTGAAGTATAGGTGATGTACAATATTATATAGGAAAAAATGTATGTTTGTACCTTTGTTCCTTCCTTCATTCTTTCCTCCCCCTCTCCCTTCCCCCTTTCCTCCTTCCCTTCCTTCATTCCTTCTACAATTTTTAGAGAAAGCTCATTCTGTATCAGACACTGATTTGGACTAAGGGATAAAGTAGGGAAGAAGACAGATCGATTCCCCAGTCTCACGGCATGTCCATTTTTAAGATAGACAGAAAAAACCCAAGTATACCAGTAAAAAAACAAGACGACCCCAGATAGTTATAAGGAAAAAACTGTGTACACAGCATCCTGCATACAATTTTATGGGGTTCACAGTCGTGCCATGGACCCTCCTTCCTTGCTGTGCAATCAATAACTTCTCTTTTAAACCAAAGGATAACTTTTCAGTGTGAGCATTGTGGATATGGTTGTTGATTAGTCATTGCTTTTTCACTTATACTGGGTACACAGGTGTTGACTGGCCTGAGTTGTTTTCAACAATGAAGCACAATTATACACAGTGTCACTGGAGCTGACTTTCCTAACCAATGGGAGAGCACTGGCTCCTTATGAGATTTCAGAAAGTACTCCTCCTGGTGAGCATGACAATGTGCACTGCAAGGCTTTCCACAGCTTTAATGAAAAAAAAAAAAACTCCCCCCACTAGGGAGCTATCTGCTCTCCCTTATTTTTAAAAAATTAAATGGATCCAATAGCCATGGATTCACATTTCAAATTCTCAATTTACAGGAGACTCTAGGAACGCACCCTTTCATCCATATTCTGATGATAGTGAAGGATGTATGATTTGCTTTGGAGATTTTTTTCCCCTCTATGTCCTATGTTCTTCTGTTCTCACCACAAATTGTACTTCTGGCCTTAGTTATTATGGCATCCTGAGGATTTAAACATATACTTTTACCTTTGGCAACATTTTAAGTTTTTTTCATTAGCATAATGCATAACTTTTGTAAAAATGAAATGCAAATATCCATCTATCTTATTCCATCATAATGTGTGAGACATAGTTCTAAACCTTTGTTTTTTGTTTTTGCGGTATGCGGGCCTCTCACTGTTGTGGCCTCTCCCGTTGCGGAGCACAGGCTCTGGACGCGCAGGCTCAGCGGCCATGGCTCACGAGTCCAGCCGCTCTGGGGCATGTGGGATCTTCCCGGACCGGGACACGAACCCGTGTCCCCTGCATCGGCAGGCAGACTCTCAACTACTGCGCCACCAGGGAAGCCCCTAAACCTTTGTTATTTTTGAAATATTTTAATTGGTAACATAAACTGTTACTCCATACTTTTTTTTTTTAACTTTTTGGTGCTTTATGGATATCAAGCTTTTACACTTTCTTCAGTTAATATCTGAAACTTTATTGGAATGAATATAAAAGTGGAGTGAGCATAATCTAAATATAATTTTTAGGGGGTTGGTAAAATATGCCCTGTGGGTCAAAGCCACCTATTTCCATGATAAATTTCTAGTGGAATACGGGCACACTTATTCTTTTACATATTGTCTATGGCTGCTCTCGTGTTCATTATCTTTCCCCTTTAAGACAAAGTTTGCCCATCCCTCATTTAGAGGAAAAATGATTCTATCTTTATTTTCTTGCTAATCATTGACATAAATTCTATATATTTGTCATATGCCATAGATAAGTGAATTTGCATGCCTACCGCGTGTCAAGCACTACGCTGGGGATATAAAGACAAAACTTTGTGCTTACTGTTTAACAATAGCTCCAAGACAGTTAATAAAAAAAAATTCTGGGAAGCCCCTAAAGGTATACCTAAGAACAAATACAGGTTTTATACTGAGGTGACACAATTCATTGGGGACACTTTGACTTGGGGAAAATGTGGGTTTTTCTGAACCTTAATCATGCTATTATTGTAGTATAAAATTGAGTCAGTGGTGCTCATAATTAGATCCAAAGTAAAGTTTTCAAAAAATTACCCATAAAATTTATGGAAAAACATATCTGAAATTTCCACTTCGTTTTGCCAAATAAGCCTGGGGCTGAGGTTGTTCATCCAAAATCCCATTAACTCATTAACTAGTAACTCCGGGTTCTTGTTTATGATGTTTGTGAGGATGCCCCTTGAAGAACATCTCTCGCGTGTCTCTGTGGTCCCCAAGGCCTCCTGAAATGATGAGAGCACAACCACAAATATGGTGATTTAATTCAATAAATGTTTATTGAGGGCCTACCATATGCAAAGCAATCTGCTGGTCCAGTGGGGGCTAAAAGGCTGTATGAGAGGGGGCTCCTGCCTTTCAGAAATTCAAAATTTCCCAAGCTGGGGGATCGCTAATCAGAGCATTCCATAACTTTTGGAGAAGTGTCTTGAGTGTTGAAAAAGTTACCAGTGTCCTGCTGTCCCGCCAGCTCCTGATCTGTTTTTACCCCAGTTCATTTCATATATCAAGCTATTTATGGCTTTGTTTTGTTTGCTTTTTGTTTTTGCCTGCACCGTGTGGGATTCGGGATCTTATCAATAGTTTCCTGACCAGGGATCGAACTCGTGCTCCCTGCAGTGGAAGCGTGGAGTCTTAACCACTGGACCGCCACGGAAGTCCCACTATTTTTGGATCAGGATCATTAAACACTGGTCTTCACAAATCTGGCTTAAATGTATGTAGGAAGACCCAAAGGGAAGTATATACATTGTATTTTCTTAAAGAGTGTACAAAGGAGTTCACAACATTTGTGAGCTAGAAGGGGAAGCCTTAGAGACCATTTGAGACCTAAGCTTATGCACGGTTCTCAAGGTTGCATCTTTTGGAAGAGGCCGTGACCCCGCCTCCTTCCTCCCCTCCTCTCCCATAGTGCACACAGCACCCAGTTTCTTGGTGTCAGTTTTCAGCAGCTGGAAAAGAGAGATAATAGCCACCATGCAGAGTTGCCAGCTTTAGTAATTCTAGTTCCTGGAATCAAGGACAGGAAGCCTTTTAGTTATTTGCACACCCTAACTTTGCTAGCTTCTAGTGAATAAATCATTTAACTGCCAGCTAATTACAGTATTGGAAAGTTTACATCATTCATCTTTTTATGGAACCTCTTGATGGACGATTCTGGAGATTAAAACTCCTGACAATTTCCATGATCTAAAAAAGGCAAGCTGACCTAGAGAAATATGGGACAAAAGATCAGCGTTTCAGAAGTCTCAAGCAGCAATGGGATCTTACACAGTAGCCTATTTAAAGTGGTGCTGATTTGAACGCTTAGATTAAGTTCCTGGAAAAAGACAGAAATGTGACTTTTGTCAGAAGCAGTGCCATTTTATTGAATGAATGATAATTTTGCACTTTCTAAGTACCGTGCACTTGCTTCCAGGTAACAACCCTATGAGGCAGGTACTGTTGTTATGCCACTTTACAGATGAAGAAACTGAAGAAAGTGAGGCATAGGCTAAAAGTGTCCAACGTCCTGACAGCTGGTCAATAGTGGAGCCAGGAACGAAACACGTCCATCCCTCGACCTGCCAGTTGACACCAGCTGAAGCCGGTCGTTTTCGTGCAATGCCCCGAAGCCCCCCGCTCCAGGTCCTGGCTCTCTAGTGCCGCCCGGGCCCTCCCTTCCGGGGGAACGGCGCCCGCACCCGGCAGCCCTGGCAGCGCGCCCCCGCGGCCGGCGGGAACGCGGGAGCTGCGCGCACGTGCCGCCGGGAAGAGGCCGACCGGGCCGCCCCAAGATGGCGGCGGCCGCGGCCGCAGCGGCGTCGGTTGGCCTCGGCCCGTGAGGCGGGCGTGGCCGGTGGCGCGGAGGCGGGGTCCCGGGCGAGCCGCCCTGGGAGGCGGGGGCCGTTTCCATAGCGGCGGCAGGAGGTGTCGCGCCGGGCAACTTCCTGGTTCCAGGGCTCGGCTTCGCCGGGATCCTCTTGGAAGGGAAACAATGGGGCGGAGGGCACTGCGGTAGCCGCCGCCGCGCCGGGACCTCCTGGGCCCCCGGGATTCCCCACGCTGCCTTCGCCGACGGGACCGTCCGGAGGTAAGTTCATTTTCTCCTCTCCCCCCCGCCAGGGGCCGGCGGCGGTGGGGCTCGGCGCGTTTCCTCCAGGCAGGGACTCGGAGTTGGCCCCGGGGAGCCGGACGCCGCCATTCCCGGCGCCGGGGGAGGTGGACGGAGCAGCTCTCCCCGTCCCCGCCCTCCAGGGGGACTGGCTCCGGAAACGAGCGCGGCCTGGAACCCCCTGGAACCTGGACGGCAGGGTGCTGCGGGTGTGATTGGCAGGTTGGCGGGCGCGATTGGCAGGTTGGCGGGCGCGGGGTAGGGGGCGCAGGGGGGCGTGCGGGGAGGGTTTGGCGGGGCCGGCATGGGAGGGGACCTGCTGACCGGTGAAGGGGGTCTCTGGAAGGGTCGGGGGTCGGCCAGGTCCGCAGGGAGGGGAGACCCGCAGCCTCCCCCTGCCCCCGAGCAAGTTTCGGTCCCCGAGAGACGTGTCTCCCTTGCAAGTTTCAGTTGCGTCCTCCAGAGTCCAAGTTGGCAGGTCTGAGGCAAACTTCGTTCTTTTAAATTATTGCCTTCCTGCCGCGGGACTTCGTTTCGACTAGGCAAGGGGAGGATGGGGTGAATGAGGGCTTTGGAGAAGCTGGAAATCTCTGCGCCTTTGCAGAGTTTGCAAAATAGTTTGGAGCTCACAGCCGGGTGTTGGTGCGGCAGTTGTGATGCGGCAGAATGGTTACTCGCAGGTATTTTAATGCCAAGAAATGTGAAGAGTCTATGAATCCACGGGTGGACATTTCTAGAAATTGAAGATTAAAGTCTGCCCGCTCCCCCCCCACCCCTTCATTTTAATCCACGGATGCTTTTTAGTCAGTAGATTTCAACCTGAGTTAAATGAGTCCCTTACGGGACTGGGAAGGAGTTTTGAATTGGGACAATACCGAGTCATTGGAAATAAGGTGACACATAGAAAAAAAGTGGGGACATGGTCTTAAATATTTTGTTTGCTGGAAGAAGGTGATTTCAAGCCTGTGTTAATTCATTTATTAATAGAAGTAAGTCTTTGCGATAGATATTTAATGTTTCGTAGCACAGAGAAGTTGGACAAAACTTTAGATATCACCCTGGCCAACTCCCTCACATGTTGAATCTGTGAGAAGTTCTGTTACAGCGAAGTCAGGGTACTTTTTTCTTTTGTGAAGTCATCTTAACAAGAATCAAATTAGCCAGCATCAAAGGGACAGTGGTTTATTTGCTTTTATTTCTCACTCTGTCAGACCCGAAAATTAAGAAAAACGTTTCTGAGCTTGCTGTTTTTTTATAGTAAAGTCTGTAAACATAGTCTAGTTTATTACTTAAAGTGGATGTTGTTGACCTATGTTATATTCCACATAGGTAACTGAAATATGTCAAAATATGAGAAAAAGCTACACTAATAAAGGTATAAATTAATTTAGAAAGGAAAACCAGAGCCTTAATTCCAAGTACAGGTATTCTGAGTTAACAGAAATTCCTTTGCTGATTACCTATTTAAAGAATCACTGAGGTGTCAAAAGGGCATTCAAAGAAGCATCACTTCTCGAACATTAAGAACTTGGGCCCTGAGTCTTGCTGTTGGTGCCTACTTACTGTTTTTAGCTAGTCTGTCTGACTCTCTGGCATCCTTGTTTCTGGTGAGAATAGCTCATTACCAGTTATAACATGGTTTTGACATGAAATAGCTCCTCTGGAGGACAGCTGCCATTGGTTAAACAAGCCAGTAAGTAGAAGTGTCGGCTTTGGCACCATCTGTTTTTTTTTTTTTTTAAACATCTTTATTGGAATATAATTGCTTTACAATGGTGTGTTAGTTTCTACTGTATAAAAAAGTGAATCAACTATACATATACATATCTCCCCATATCTTGGCACCATCTGTTTTTTTTTTTTTTAAACATCTTTATTGGAATATAATTGCTTTACAATGGTGTGTTAGTTTCTACTGTATAAAAAAGTGAATCAACTATACATATACATATCTCCCCATATCTTGGCACCATCTGTTTTTTTTTTTTTTAAACATCTTTATTGGAATATAATTGCTTTACAATGGTGTGTTAGTTTCTACTGTATAAAAAAGTGAATCAACTATACATATACATATCTCCCCATATCTTGGCACCATCTGTTTTTTTTTTTTTTAAACATCTTTATTGGAATATAATTGCTTTACAATGGTGTGTTAGTTTCTACTGTATAAAAAAGTGAATCAACTATACATATACATATCTCCCCATATCTTGGCACCATCTGTTTTTTTTTTTTTTAAACATCTTTATTGGAATATAATTGCTTTACAATGGTGTGTTAGTTTCTACTGTATAAAAAAGTGAATCAACTATACATATACATATCTCCCCATATCTTGGCACCATCTGTTTTTTTTTTTTTTAAACATCTTTATTGGAATATAATTGCTTTACAATGGTGTGTTAGTTTCTACTGTATAAAAAAGTGAATCAACTATACATATACATATATCCCCATATCTTGGCACCATCTGTTAATTGGCTGGTCATCCTTGCGAACCAAGACAACTTCCTGGCATGGCAGATCCAAGTTGGACTTCCAGTGCCAGGCAGAGGTTGTGTGTCAGGCTTTGCCTTCATGTTCGCATCTCTCTCAGGTTACTGTTACATTTTGTAGCTAGTGAAGATGGGTGAAAAAGAAGCCAGTAAATTTAAGCTAGTGGCAAGCTGAAATGAAACAAAATTACTTTGATTTGTAAATGCTAGGAATGTTAAGGCAGTTTGAAGCTGGCAAAAAAAACTTAGCCACAATACCAAAACTTTAGGAATTGCTGCTTCAGTTAGAAAGTGGCAAGTGATTATATTTTCTGGTTTATGTTTGCAATTTCACTTCAACCATCCTTGTTTTGTTTTAGCACAATGGTATTGTTACACCAACAATACTCAGACCATTTATTACCAGAAAGGTATAGTTTGTCCCTTCAGTGTGATTTTTGAAAGGCATATTGCATTGTTAGATATGATTTCCTTATATTTAGTGTCTCATTTTTTTTCCTTTAGAAAGTGTCTCAATTTTTACAGTGGAAGTCAATACAAAAATAATATACATTTGAAAGAAATCTGACTTCTAGCACACTTCCTTATAGTACATGGGCATTAGCGCACGGGAATTAGAGTCACAAACTTGGAGTCTCAGCTGGTCTCTGCCATTTCCAGGTTATGGTATTTCATGCAGATAACTTAATTTTTTAAAGCTTGTTTCTTTGTAAAATGGGGGGGGGGATCATAAATTCACACTTGTTTGTTTATTCAACAAATATTTCTTGAGTGCCTTATTGTACCCATGACCTTGTGTTAGGTGCCTTGTTTTCAACAACAGGAGGGATCAGTCCTTTGAAGTAAAGTACAGGGAGCTATAAAACCTGTCACCAGGGAACCTAACTTGATTGGGAGTGGCAGGGCAAGCTGTCCTGAGGAAGTGGCTGGTAAGACCTGAAGGATGAGGAGAAGATGGCAGGTGGAAAGGGCAAGTGGGAGGGTGGGACACTTTGAGTATGAGAGAGAGCGCGTACACGGTCCCTGAAGAGAATGCTTGTGTGTTAGTTCCCTCTGTGGCACATATGCCACCACTGTTAGTTGTGGAGGGAAGGTAGGCCCTTGGCGCCGTGCTCGCATCATCTGAACCAGGTGAGAACAAAGGTGGCTCAGCCTTTGTAGAAAGGGAGTTAGTCTAGATGACTCTCACCTCGCTAGACTGGAGATGAGTCTGCACACTTTGTGTCTACTTTTATAACTCTGGCACCGATTACTTGATAGTTCTTATATCTGTTAAGTGGTAAATAAAAGGTTCTTTGATTTCTTTAGCGAGATGCTGTATAATATGAGTATAGTGTTTTGATTTAATTTCGATAGTATTTTCCCTTGGAAGAGCTTAGACCCCCCCTTATTTAAAATATCTCCTCCTCACAAAATGCAAGTAGCAATCCACTGTAAAATTTAAAAAAAATTAGTAAGTGGCAGGTAATTTCATTTGCTTATAGGACGCTCGAGTGACTCTGGAGTTTCATATCTTGTTTGGTTAAGTATCTTTGGCTCTAAAGAGATTATTTAGTTATTCTCTGATAGAGGTATATGTTGCACCTCTGTCTTGCTGACATTGATACTAGTGTAGAAAAAGTTTTAATTTTATCCTGGGATTTCCCTTCACTGAATTAACAAGTGAATTAAAAAATATTAGAGCAATGTTTTTCACGAAATGAGTGAAAGAATATCATTTTAAGCTTCTTAATACATTAATTTTGGTTAGTACTATTATATAGATCAGTAATGGCAAATTAATATTTTATTGAGGAATTAATGCAACATTTATAAGCCAGTTGGTTCTCTGGATTTTTTGTTCCTGTTTCTTTTTGTTTGGCTTTTGGATGTTTTAATGCTTGTTAGCATATCTGCAGTTACATAAGAAAAGATAAGGTGAAATAAGACTTTGAAAAGTCAGTGACAATGGAAAAAAATGGAATAGGTGTGGAGGTTAAAATTTACAAAGTTTAGGTATGTGAGTGGGGGCTAGATATTTCTGTGTATTTTGCTGATGGCTCTTATAAAAATGAATTGGCAGATACCTTGATATTAATGGTTAAAAATTAAACATCTCACCTGTTCCATGTTCCTTTTCTCTTTCTAGATTTGTTTTGGATTGATTTTAAAAAATAATTATTCCATTTCCTCCTTTTTTATTAGCTTGGGATTATATATTCTTTTACTCTTTTACTCTTTAGTATTTGCCTAAGAAACTCTAATCCTTTCTCTACTTATCAAAGTGTAGCATTAATTGAGACTTTCACCCTTTTTCCAGGTAATGTTAAGGCCTTTAAAAACATGTAAGTCAATTGCTTTCCTATTTTTTAAACCTATTTATTTCATTGTTATCATGTTTTTAAATGCATATATGTATTATACCCCAAAGACCTATTTCTGTTGTTTTGTACCATTATTATTCAGTTAGACTTAACTGCCTTTCTTTTCCTTTATTCCTTCTTGTGATACTGACCTTCCTTCTGAAACAATTTTCCATCTGCCTGCAGAATACCCTTTAGTATTTTCTTTAGAGTGGATTTAGTGTTGAAAAATTTTCAGTCTCTTAGTTTGTCTGAGAATGTTTTTATTTCACCTACATTCTTGAAAGATACATTTTGCTAGGTATAGAATTCTAGATTGGAGATACATACATACATATATTTGTATATTAGTTCTTTGAAGAAGAGATTATTCTATAATCCTTGTTTCTATTGAGAAGCAGCTGCAGTTTATCACTTTGTTGGTAATTTGTTTCTTTCTCAGGCTATTTTTAAGATTTTGTTTTTCAGATTTTATTTCAGATGATGTCCTCTCCCTACCCCCACCCCCCCACCCCCCCCTTCCTTTTCTTGCTTGGGCGTATACCTGTTAATGCTGTTACCTGATGTCTTTCATCAGTTTTGGGTAGTTGTCAGCTGTCATCTCTTAAAATATTGCTTTTCCCCATTTTTCATGCTTAATCTTTCTGGGACTTTGGTTGCAGTGTTAGGTCTCACTGACTCCACTGTGTATTTCACCTGTCTTCTAGGTTTTCTATTTTTTTCTTTTTTTCTGGACATTTTCTTCTGGCCTATCTTTCGGTTTACTTAGTCTTCATCTCTGTCTAATTTGGTCTTAAATGTGTTCATTCTCTGGGTTCTTAATTTTGGTTATTGTGTTTTTCATTCTAGAATATCAGTTTGGTTCTTTTTAAAATCTGCTGTGCCGCTTTTATAGTTACTAATTCCCTATCAAAATGTTCAAGCTTTGCATATATCTCTGTGGACAGAGTAAGCATGTAACTCTGTCCCAGAGTCCTGCAGGTTTTTTCTGTCGTCTGGTATTTCTCAAGGAGTCTCATCTCCTTGTATGCCTGCTCATCTCTGATTGTGTACTGTTCATTGTATTTGAAAAATTATTTCTAGAAGAAATTATAGATTTAGATAAGGATTTTTCTGTTGCTTTTGCCAGGCACTTAGGATCACCTTGATCCAAATGGAGATTTTTTTTTAGCGTCTGTGCAAAGGCTGGTTTAGTTTACTTTTGTGTTATTCTTTCTTCTGGAATTCAGCTTTTCAAAGTCTTATTCCAAAGCACGGGATGGCTCCCTTGGTGGCTCTTGTACTCTGACATGTTGTCTTCCTAGGTTGCAAGGCTGCCTAAGTGCATTTTAGCCTCTCAGGCACCTCCCTTGATTGGGCAAACATTTCCAGGAGGAAAGAAGCCCCAGGGTACCATGGTCCCCATTTTGGATTCCTCTTCTTAGACTGTGGCTGGTAATTCCTCATTATCTTGTTAGCTCTTTGAATGCCCCACCTCTCCCCACCTTTTAAAAATTAAGGTGTAATATACATATAATAATATGCACTAATCTTAAATGTATACCCTGAAGAATTTTTATAAATGTAATTAAGTATATAATCACACCCAGTTTAACGTATAGAATATTTTTGCCACCTCAGTAGGCTCTGTCACACTCCTTCCCAATCCATGCCACCTTCCTCCCTTACCTCAAGTAACAATTACTCAGTTTTCTCTCACCATAGAAGTTTTCTAGTTTTTCGTCAAAATGGTATCATACAATATGTACTCTTGTCTGGCTTGTTTCATTCAACATTGTATTTTATCAGTGAGATTCAGCTATGTTGTTGCAAGTGGCAGTAGTGTTTCTTTTTTATTGCTCTGCACTTTTTCTAGTTTACTGTGGCCTCAAAAAAAATTGCTTCAAAACTCAGTGTCTTAAACAATGACAACATTTATGTTTGTCACAAAACTGCAGTTTGGGCAACGCTTGTCTCTGCTTCATTTAGTTTCAAGTAGGGCGGCTCGAAGGCTGGGCCTAACGTTATTTGAACGTTTGCTCCCACAGCTGGTGGTTGATGATAGAGCATCTTAGGTGGCCTGAGTTCGTCACTGGGTGGTGGCCGGTTGCCAGGGCGGTCGTCCTGCACAGGCAGCCCGGGGAGGGGATGTGGAGAGCCAGATGGACACTAGGTCACCTGTTAGGAACCGACCCAGGTTTAGAGAGAGCAGAAACCTGTTGATGAGAGATGCAAGGTTCTGGAAGAACATGTGAGTCGAGAAATATTACAGTGACTGTTATTGGAAAATACTGTCTGTCATAGTAGTAACCTAACATACGAATGTATCACAACTTATTTCTCCATTCTACTTTTAATAGGCATTTGCATTATTTCCAGTTTTGGGCTGTTATAATAAAGCTGCTATGAACATTCTTATACATGTATTTTGTTGGACATATGGACTCCTTTCTTTTGGAAGTATCCCTAGAAATGGAATTGTTGAGTAATAGGTAGATAAATATTTAGCTCTTGGAGTTACTACCAGTTTTTCAAAGTTGTTGTACCAATTTTTACCCTCTGATATTTTTAATAATTAAAAAATATACTTTATATATACATTTATATATATATATTTTGGTCTAGGTTTTTGTCTTTAAGGTTGGTGTGTAATATGTGGTTTAGCTTTGTTGGAAATGCAGGTCCCTTATTTTGTCTTTTATGTAACTTTCATGTGTTTGTGTTTTACTTTCCCAGCTGATGATTAGTTATTGGAAAATAGAGGCTAAGTAGAATAATGTGGTTGTGAAGTAATAGACTCATTTTGAAAGCAGCATTTTAGAATATGTATTCAAATTAGTATTCAAATTAGTTACCATTAGTAGACTACATTAGTTGCTGAAGAGAAATTTCTTTTTAGAAATTACTTTTCAGAGATATGAAACCCTATTCATCATCAATTTATATCACATTTTATTATCAGTTTGAATTCTAAGCTCCTTCATCAGACTTGCTTGGGAAATATTTTTCTCTTCTTTTCTTTTAAGAAATATGCCCTTCCAGGCATTTCACTATTTTTAAAAAATTAATTTATTTTTAAATTTTTTGGCTGCATTGGGTCTTCGTTGCTGCGCGCGGGGGCTACTGTTCCTTGTGGTGTGCGGGCTACTCATCGCAGTGGCATCTCTTGTTGCAGGGCACAGGCTCTAGGCGCGCTGGCTTCAGCAGTTGTGGATTGCGGGCTCCAGAGCACAGGCTCAGTAGTTGTGGTGCACAGGCTTAGTTGCTCCGCGGCATGTGGGATCTTCCCGGACCAGGGCTTGAACCCATGTCCCCTGCATTGGCAGGCAGATTCTTAACCACTGTGCCACCAGGGAAGCCCAATATTTTTCTTTTACAAAAACTTTTTCCTACAAAGTTGATGATCTGCCATCACTGAGGATTGCCAAAAGAATATCATCTGGATTCTCCCTTTGAATTTAGGATTACCTTTGATTACTTCACTGTTAGTAGTCATTTTGACTTTCTTCCAAGTGCCCTTTGAATCTGCCATCCCCGCCCCCCTTTTAAAACATAACCAACATTTGAGACCAGTTTTTTCCAGCTCATACTTGGTTTATTGCAATAATTTATTAATTGAGTCTACTTATAATGCTGAGGAAGTTAGAACCTTTCTTAGTTATCCATTGATCTAAAATTAGTTTTTAGGTCACAAACCTTACAGTGCTAGAAAGAGAACTTAAAAATTATGTTTCAATTCCTTTATTTTATAATAAGACCAAAAATGGATCCATGCTCATGCATGTGTCAAATATATGAGATATTTAGTTTATGAAAGCATTTTTTTTTGTCATGCATAATCCCTTGACAATCTGGAGTGGTAGCCAGGTTGAAAAAGCTAACTTCTCATTTTATGGATAAAGGAACCAAGGCTCAGAGAAGTGAAGTGACTTGATCTACATTCCTAGAGCTGGTTAATGGCAGAGCTGGACCACTTTCATCTTGGACTTGCTGTATGTCAAGTGATTTTCTTACATTCTGCCATCAGCTTGCTGAATTCCAATTTTATTGACACCTTACATGAATTTTCCTCTTTTTACCTGTATGCATTTACATTTTTTTGCCCATACATTTACTCATTTTAACTCAGTATAGGGCCTTTGCATGGGCTGAAGCCCTTGACTCCCATCTTCTTTAGGACTTTTGTCCTGACTATGTTCTGTTAAAGGCAGGGTGGCTGGGATCAGGTTTGTCTCGATTGCTGTATCTCAAGCCCTTTGAGAAGTTTTTACATGTTGTAGAGCTGAATCAGTATTTATTGAATGGATGGATGGATACATTCTTGTGTTTAGAATCCAACTAGATGTGAATTCCTTAAAGTTGGGCCTGGAATCCTGTCTACTTTTTAGTCCTCTGCAGCAGTGCTTATATTATACTTAGCTGTATGTAATTTTTAATTGACTTTTTAAATGAAGCCAGGCCCCTGAAAATCAGAGATACTGTACCCTTCATTCTAGCTTTTATCTGTAGACTTCAGGCATTATGCTTAGCTCTGGTAGGACGTATCAAGTACGTTAGGCAGATGTGACGTAAGCAAATTATAAGCTGCTTTTGAAAGGCCCTGTGTCTGTAACTGAGATAGAAAGGAAGCCTTGGGAAGGACATTTGTTTTCCTGAATACCTAGAAGTTGACACATTGACCAGTGTAAAGCTGCTAGAATTCGATAAGTCCTTCTGGAAACCTAACTTAAATTCTACCTGTAGAAGGGGAAATCAGACCTGGTTCTTATCTGATGCTTCATTAACATACACGTGTAAACAAGCCTAGGAAACCGAAGGATTTCTCATTTTGCCCATCTCCTTCTCTGATCTTATTAGCAGGAAGTACTTTGTTGATTGAGTGAATGGGGTAAATAAACCTTCTACTCTAGCTGTGATAGAAGATTTGCTTTACTTCTCTTGAGCAGGGAAAATACTGAAAGCCACGGGAATTCAGCATTGTGTTTCAGGGGGTGTAAACTGCAGAAAGAGCATTCTTTATAGAAAGCTCAAGAATTGTGAAAGTACAGTGGTGAGACCATCCATGTCAATGAATAATGACTTTAAATATTAACTACAGTTTTCTTTATCTGGCGTGAGAAGACATTACCCTGGAATCTGCCCTGACATATTTATTTGAACTAATGAACTGTGCATCTGAATTAAGGGAAGGTACTAGAATTGCTAGGATGTGAGTTCCACGAGGATGGGGTATTTGTTTTGTTCGTGGCTGTGTATGCAGAGCCTAGAACACTGTCTGGCTCGTAATAGCTGCTCAGTAAATATTTATTGAATGAATAGTAAATTTTTATATTATCTGTTCATTTTAAATTTAAAAATTGAACATTAATCACTTTAAGTATTGGTTTACAAGCCTTTGGGGAAATACATTTAAGTTGGTTGAGGCATCATTTCTCATACTTCTTGCTGATTGTGAGAAAGTGGCACAAAGCACATTGGAGAGCATTCATTCACTCACTGTCATTAAATTTCTTTGCGATGTTTTTTAAATGGATGCATGAGACTCCGTTACATATAAATTAACTATTTAGTCAGTCCCTTATTATTGCACATTGAAGTTGTTTATACTTTTTTTTTCTGTTACAAATGATGCTTCAATTAAGACAATTTTCTTAAGCTTTTTCTTGGGATGGTAGTTCAATGCATGGCAATTCAGCAAAACACGATCTAGGAATTTCTACTAGAAAATGAACTTGTGTTATACAGCTGTGAAGGTGAGATCAGAATCTTCAGTGATCAGGTAGCTGAGAGCAGAGGCACAAATGACACAGCTCTTTGGGAAGGCTAGCTGCTTCTACGTTTGGATAGTGTATAACCATCAGTCTTTTCATGTAAATTCCCTCTTGCATTTTATAGTGGACCTGGCTGTCACTTGTATTTGTCTCTTTCTCTTAAAGAATAAGTGAGTCAGGGCTTCCCTGGTGGCGCAGTGTTAAGAATCCGTCTGCCAAGGCAGGGGACACGGGTTTGAGCCCTGGTCCAGGAAGTTCCCACATGCCGCGGAGCAACTAAGCCCGTGTGCCGTAACTACTGAGCCTGCGCGCCACAACTACTGAAGCCCGTGTGCCACAACTACTGAAGCCCACGCACCTAGAGCCCGTGCTCCGCAACGAGAAGCCACCGCAATGAGAAGCCCACACACCACAACGAAGAGTAGCGCCCACTCGCCACAACTAGAGAAAGGCCATGCGCAGCAATGAAGACCCAACGCAGCCAAAAATAAATAAAATAAAAAATTAATTAATTAATTAAAAAAAAGGAATGTGAGTCACTACAACTCTTTCCGCCTCTTAATTATGGCTTGAAGATTATAAATGCATTTAACTCTTTTATACATGTGATTACTTAACATATGTTGTCATTTTTATTTATAATCATTTCATTTCTGAATTTTGTTGGAAAAGTTTTGCTTTTTCATATTAAAATATATATTCATACAAAGGACTATATGTAATGTTATGTAAGGTCTAATATAATGATATTTGTACTGTCCCCTCCTTCAGGTTAAGTGGTAGAATGCTAGCACTACCCTCTTGGCTCACACTTCCCTACAACTCCTCCTCTATCTTACTCCTGTCCCCAGAAACTCTGGGATCCAGCATTCTCTTGCTTTTCTTCTTTTTTTTCTTTTGTGGTACGTGGGCCTCTCACTGCTGTGGCCTCTCCCGTTGCGGAGCACAGGCTCCGGATGCACAGGCTCAGCAGCCGTGGCTCACGGGCCCAGCCGCTCTGCGGCATGTGGGATCTTCCCGGACCGGGGCACGAACCCGTGTCCCCCCCATAGGCAGGCGGACTCTCAACCACTGCGCCACCAGGGAAGCCCCACCCTCTTTTTTAAAAAAATCGTGAATTATATACTTATTTCTGTTGTATCTTGCTTATTATCCTTAGTTTTACAATTTGAACTTGTTTTTATGGTAACTTTATCTGTGGAAATTCTTACGAGACCTGGGTTAAGAGTGCTTTCTCCCAGAGAAGAATTGCAATTGAGGACACTGGCAACCCAGGGCCACTTAATTTCTAGGCTTGAGATTTTCACAATGTACAAGTAGTATGGATTTGAACTTGATACCCGTGTGAAGGTTGGTTTTGGTTGCAAACTTCCAGGGAATATTCCCCTTCTCCTCCCAAAACACCAATAAGCCTAGACGCCGGGGAGAATTTTTCTCTAGTCTCCGTTTGCGGTAGATTGTTTTTTCATAGTTTATTCTTTTTTTTTATTGAAGATTTAGTTCTTCAGGGACCAGGCTTTAAGTGCTTATCTTTAGTCTGACTTCCCATATTGTGTAGTATGAAGCTTTTGCTTTGTCCCATGCATGACTGTTAACACTGAAAGCTCTTCAGCATTATCCAATAGAATTTTCCATGATAATGGAAATATTATATATCTGTGCTAATATGATAGCCAGTAGTCACCTTTGAAATGTGGCTAGTGTGACAAAGGAACTGAATTTTAAATTTTAGATGCTTTAAATTAATTTAAAATTAAAAAGCTACATGTGGCTAGTGGCTCAGTATTGGACAGTATAGCTTGGTTATGGGGGATTGTCAGTGCCTCTAGAGCATTTGCTGGCATCATTGCCCACCTACCACTCTCTATTTGTGCTCCTGTTTACTTTTTTGGTCTCTGAGGACATCCCTTAGTTGCTTGTGAGCTTTGCTATGCATTCAAAAGGATAATTCTTATATTTTTATCAAGCATTTTTAGGTGTCATGTAGCGAAAGGGTTCTCAAGCCGTTTGGACACAAGGATTGCAGAAAGAGAAGTCTCTTACAGCTTTATTTTATTAGTTAGTGAAGTACTTATCTTTTTTTTTTTTTTAAAGAAGATGTTGGGGGTAGGAGTTTATTTATTTATTTATTTTTGCTGTGTTGGGTCTTCATTTCTGTGCGAGGGCTTTCTCTAGTTGTGGCAAGCGGGGACCACTCTTCATCGCGGTGTGTGGACCTCTCACTATCGCGGCCTCTCCCGCTGCGGAGCAGAGGCTCCAGACGCGCAGGCTCAGTAGTTGTGGCTCACGAGCCTAGCCGCTCCGCGGCACGTGGAATCCTCCCAGACCAGGACTCGAACCCGTGTCCCCTGCATTAGCAGGCTGACTCTCAACCACTGTGCCACCTGGGAAGCCCTGAAGTACTTATCTTGAATGATAAACATTGGAAGGTTCATAGCAGAGTGGTGGGAGTTCTTTAAATAGAAACTGACCATGAAATTAAAAATTATGAGGAAGAATTAATTAAATAATTACTTTGTCCTTATTCTACAAAATTTTTAAAGATGCTAAAAGATAAAAATAGAACTGTGGGTAAAGTTTTTAAAGTCTTACACATCATCTTCAGCTTCTTGGTGTCAGTAAGTGTTTTATGTATACAAGAGTGCATGAATGAAAAAGTATACACGTATTTAGAAGGAAAAATATTTTGTAAATGGATGGAAATAAACCAAATGAGTTTAAGAGATCATAGTGAATGGTGGTATTGGGGGAACAGCTAAATCCTCCTGGATTTAGCAGGAGCGTGTGTTAGTAATTTAGTTGTAGGGATTTTTAAAAAAATCTAAATAATGAGTCCTAGCTATTTCTCACGTAGACACTTCTTTTTCTCTTATAGCCAAATATTAGAAACATGCAGTTGGTTTTTAATATTTATGAATTAAAAAGTCTAAATTCTTTGTAATTTCTGTTACTTCAGGATTTGCTTACCCTTTCGAAACCATAGGTAACTGATTCTTTTTTTACATTTGTATTTCTTATTGTAGTAAAATACACATAAGATTATCATTTTAACTATTTTAAAGTGTACAGTTCAGGTACATTAAGTACATTCACATTAATGTACAGCCATCACCATTCATCTCCAGAACTTTTTTCATCTTTCCAAAATGAAACTCTTTACCCATTAAACACTAACTCCCCATTTTCCGTTCCTCCAGCCCCTGGCAACCACCATTCTACTTTCTGTCTGTGTGAATTTGACTTCTCTAGGTCCCTCATACATGTGAAATCATAGAGTACTTGTCCTATTATGACTTGCTTATTTCACTTAGCATAATATCTTCAAGATTAAATTTGATTTTTTAAAATTATAATTTGTGATGAGATTAAAAATGGAGATTACATTAGCTTTTAGTAGAGATTGGGAATCTTTGTGTATTTTCTTTGTAGAAGTTATTGTACAATGAAATAAATTAGTGTTAATTTGATCTCCAGACAGAATATTATTAGAAACAATAGAATGTGCTACTGTATGTTGTGGTTTATAATTCTATTAAATTTAAGTTTTAAAATAATTAAAAGTGGGGCTGTTGAGCTAGTTTTAGAATAGATGATCTGGTGTTATAAAACCAGAAATCCTTTTAAATACTTCCATAGGTTTTAACTGACTAAAAGTGACAGGAGGGACTTCTCTGGTGGCACAGTGGATAAGACTCTGCACTCCCAATGCAGGGGGCCTGGGTTTGATTCCTGGTCGGGGAACTAGGTCCCACATGCGTGCCACAACTAAGAGTTCGCACGCCACAACTAAGGAGGCCACGTGCTGCAACTAAGGAGTCGGCAAGCTGCAACTAAGGAGCCTGTGAGTTGCAACTAAGGAGCACGCCTGCTGCAACCAAGACCCAGCACAACCAAATAAATAAAATAAACTAAATAAAAATAAATATTAAAAAAAAAAAAGTGGGCTTCCCTGGTGGCGCGGTGGTTGAGAGTCCGCCTGCCGATGCAGGGAACGAGGGTTAGTGCCCCGGTCCGGGAGGATCCCACATGCTGCGGAGTGGCTGGGCCCGAGGGCCATGGCTGCTGAGCCTGCGCGTCCGGGGCCTGTGTGCTCCGCAATGGGAGAGGCCACAGCAGTGAGAGGCCCGCGTACCGCAAAAAAAAAAAACCCAAAACAACAAACAAACAAACAAAAACAAAAACAAAAAGTGACAGGAATTATTTTTAGGTCATGTTTAGTGCCTGCGGTAAAGAAAAGGATATGGTGGAGTTTCTTTCCTTTAACTGGTCCTTGAGTTCCCTGTCAGGATGGGTGTCAGCAGGCCTAAGGAGGCCTGCTGTAGCCTTACCACTTGTGCATATCGAGTGTTATCACAAAAGTTGGAGGAGCCACTTGAAAGAACCCATAGTAGGTTAGCATGAGGATAAATTCTTTGCTGAAAATAAATAGCGGTGGCTCAAGTTCCTGGAAAGTGAGTTGAAAGGCCAGATTTTGCAGAAATATCCCAATAATGCCTTTTATGTGAAACTCTGGATTTAAGACAGACTCCTTCCCTCTTAGATGGTGTGAAAAACAAGTAAGATTTTTCTTCTTTCTTCTTCGTATGTCCAGGTTGGTAGCATTTTGAGGAGGAGGAAGGGAATCTGAAAGTTTGATCATTTGTGCTTCTGAACTGCCTCATTGCTGAAAAGAATTGGTAACCACCTACTTGGGGATGGAGGGTCTGCATTTCAAAGCTGTGATTAGCAAAAAAAATCTTGAACATAGGACTTCAGTTATAAGTAATTAAAAAATATGTTTTCTAAGAACTACTCCATGACATTAATTCCAGCTCATGCATTGTTGCATATTTGTCAAGTACATTTACCACCTCAGATAGTAAGGTTATAAGTCCAGTGTTTATAAGTTTTATTATCCTGGTTTTTTGAGGTTACTATTTTTAGTGCTGAGAAAACTAATATCTGAGGAACTTCAATCCTTGAATAAGTTTTTATTTGGCAGTTTATAACTGTGGGTAGGAGGGGTGCATGACTTAGTACAAAGTGCTTTGATGTTGCCATGTAGGAATTTTAAATTAAGATAAAAAACCTGATATAAGCATGAACAAAGAGAGAAGTCCCTGGGCAGAGAGAGGACCCCACAGGTGTGAGCGAGCTGTGCGTGAGCTCCCGGGGCCCCTGTGAGTGGGTAGTCTCCTCTGTGTCTCTGTGACACGGGGCCCTCGTCCTCGGCCACCTGTCAGTTCGCTCCTCGGGGCAGTGCACGCCACCTCCTAGTCTCCTGGCCGGGAAACAAGTCTAATAGACTCGGCGAAGCACCAGGAAGAAAGTGTATTCATGGTGAGAACCTTTCGTCACGTGGATTATGTGTTGTTTTAGAATTTTCCCTAGAGCTTCTCATTTTCTTTGGGATAATTGGGTTATCTGGAAATGGAAATCATTTAATAGTAGCCAGTGCAAGACGAAGAGGAGGGCGTGTGGGGTGCGGGCCAGGTGATTATGCGGTAGCCCAGCGGAGATAGGCCACTGCTAATTACAGCGTGTGGACCTGCTGGGCGTCCAGAATTTCCATTCGGTGAATTTATCCTTCTTTTGTATATTACACAGTATGAGTAGAGGTGTTTTATAGATGGGGCAAGCATTATTTCTTCAAAAAATGGTTCCTGAACTGAAATCTGTTTCAGAAGCAGAGGTCCTTAGTATTATGCTATTTTCTTAATTGATCTAGAAAGTAATCACCGCTTCTGGTGATTACCAGAAGTAGCTTATCAGTTTATGAAGGCAGCTACACATGACTTAGCACAAGTGTAAATTTTGTATTGAATCTGATGTTACCTTGTTTGTGGAATTTCATGTATTAGGTTTGGGGAGGCATTTGTGCATCCGTGGTTATGTTTAAATGTAGCAGTAGTATTACTTTATGCCTCATTTTCTTTAATATATTATCAAGAGAAGAAGATTTATAATGGAAATCTTCGCAAAGGGTTAAGTTTGTATTTATAATAATGCAGGGTGATGCTTTACGTTATACTCAAAAGAACCAAATACAGAATTTTGTATGTAGTATTTATAAAGTGTATTTTTAAAATATGTACAGAAAGTTCCTGGAAAGGAGATATGCCCCACATGATTGGGTAGATGTAGTGGCATTGTACTGTGAGAGAATTTTTTTTCTTTCTACTTTGCTGCTGTTTCCAGCTTTTTAAAACAATGAAACCATATTACTTTTATAGTGAGGAAACTGCCCATATAAGGGAAAGTCCATAGCAATCACTTTGGTAATCTTTATTTGATGGTGTATATAAATCACCTGTGTGCAGTCAGAATACATTTAGCTGGTGTGACATGCTTAATTTACCCCAAATGGAGTGCTTTCTTCCTATGACTTATTTATGTGGGGGTGGGATGGGGAGGGACTGAAGACAAAGGGCACCTGTTAATAAGTTTCTGTGTGGTAACTCCTTTAGACATACTATTTGCTTTTGAGGTAATGGCTTACTGAAAAAGGAAAATAGGAGCAGAATCATGATATTCCAAAGATTGGTAATTTTTTATATTTAGATGACATCATGGGGTTCTTTTAGAAATAGAAAATTTTTGTAAGTAAATTATTTTTATTTCCTTTTAGTAAACTTTAAACACTGACCTTTAGAAAATAAGATTTCTTTCTCTTTGTTTTCTGGCCCAGGACATGTATTCCTCTGAGAAACGTTGGACAGCAGATTTGGGTGTAGTGCCTGATCGGGACCACGTACAAAGACATCTCCAGTCATGGGTAAGTGTCCTTCCTCCTGTGTATCATTTCAGTCCTCTCAGGAGCATCTGCGGTGTTGTACTTAAAGAAAGAAATTGTTACTGAGCAGATTGGAATTATGTCACTTCATCAGAGATTGGATAATCTGGTTCAGCCCAATACTGTGCACTTGCCTCTGTTTAAACGAGGAGATTGATGTTTGATTTATTCTAAGAAGTTAGGTGTGGTGAGGATATCTGTGTCATTAGCTTCTTGGCTGGTTTAGTTCTACTATCTAAACTTTTCTGTTGACTAGCCATTGGAAAATGACTTTTTGGAAATGTGAAGAGGGAAAAAATTGCAGTTGACCATAATTAGCAGAGGTTTTATTGTGTGAAATTTAATCATTGGGTAACATAGGTTAATATTATATTTAAGCAAAAAAAAAAGAAAGAAATCTCTTTATCAATGTCTTTGATGGATCAAGGAACCAAGGCTATCCTATAGACCTATCTTGATATAGATTTTATGTTCTCAGTTGTGAGGGGATGGTATATGTAATATTTTCTGTCATTCCTTTCCACTTCTGTTTGTGAACAGAACTGGATTTTACTATTTTGTGTTGTTTACTTTTAGAGAGTGAGGAAAGAATTAAGATTTAATCCTGACTGGGATCCTATGACAGTTCTGATGTACTTTTAGAGTACAGCTTTTTGATTATGGAAACTTTGGGATGAAGTGAGCATTTTCTTATTGGAATATAATATTAGAGAGTTTAAAATTTTTCACATGTTATTTATATTGATTATATTTACCTTAATAGGAATAGAGTCGCTTTTCTCATCAGTTTGAATAATCAGGCAGTTGATAAGTGAAAACGAAGCTGTTACTGTGAAATCTTTGAGTGCTTTCTACTAAAAGTAATATTGCAAGTAGTGGTCTTTGGTTTTGGAGACTTTTCAGTGGGTTACTTTTTCGGTGGTGTGCTTTGAATAAACAAGGATAGTTGCCAGATGAGTTCAAATACAGATTCGGAAAGAAGCACCTTTGGTTATGTCAGCTCCATTCATACGAAGTTTTGTGAGAATGTTTACCTATCATAGAATGCCAACTCTAGTAAAGATGGTAATATGACTTCATGAACACTAAGAGCATTTTAGTTTAAAAAATGCTTACCTTTTTTGGAAATGTAACTAAATTTTGTCTTGCGCTGTAACCTTAGTGGTCTGGTAGATCACTGTTACAGCTGGCAAGTTCTTTGAGGACAAATACAGGGTGTCTTTGATTTTTGAATCTTGGTGTCTAACACGACTGCCCCCTAAAACTCAGAGCCCTGTGAGCGCGAAAGCAGAGGGAGGGATGGCTTACTAGGCAACCAAGATACGTATCGGAACCACCAACAATTTATCTATAAATGACAATGGTTATACTTCATTTGCAAGATGTTTAATTTTTTTTTTTTATATCTACTAGTTCATTTCTCATTTCTGCTTGTTTGTATTTAACATTTTTTTGGTTCTTTTGTTATTTATCTCTTCGAAGATCTCTTACATGCTTATTTTAAAGTCTTTTTCAGATCATTTGATGATTTTTGTCTTGTCTGCAGTGAGTTTATGTGTGGTTGTTGATATTGTTGGTGTTTTCATCATGTTCTGTAATTCTGCAGGCAAGTTCTGATGGGAGTTTCTTTTTTCTTTTTCATGTGTGTGTGTGTGTGTGTGTGTGTGTGTGTGTGTGTGTGTGTGTGTGTGTGTGTGTGTGTCTCTGTCGCTTGGTGATTTCCCCTGCTGGTCTAGCAGATTTGCCGTTGTCTCTGCCTGGCTTTGGAGTTCCGAGGTCAGAATCGGGTCTGTGTTAGTGGACCAGAGCCCCGGTCCCATGGTGATGTTGGGGATATCACAGATTCAGTCACTGAGGCAGCTGGCATTAGGTCAGCCGCTTCCTAAGCTGTAGCCTGAGTGCAGTTAGCAGAAGTTTTTTTCAGTCTAGTTTCCTATCAAGGAAGAGTGCCAGCTCAGTCCCTGGTTTTGAGCAAAGAGCCTGGCTACTGACCCTTGTAGCCCTTGTGGAGCCCTTGTTACACCATATGATCAACGCATAGTTAATCCCCGAGGATCAGCTGCCTGCTGCCTTTTCCTGCTTTGGGGCCCAGAGCTCAGCAGGCCTCCTGGCTTCAGCGAGGCTCACACTTTGTGTTTCTGTTAGATTTCTGATCTGTGGAGATGTTTAACATGTTTGGGGGCATAGGTATGTCCTTTTGGTCATTTGTCTTCATATTTTATCTGTAATTTCTCTGTGTTTGTTGCGAAGAAAGGGAGCTGCAAAGCATGAACAATGCCATTGGGCATTTAACCACTGGGATTACAGTGAAGTCCCAAATCCTTACTTCACATTTAAGATTTAAAAATACATCAGTTTCTGCTTAGTTCCCTGGTTCCTAGAGTTCCTCCCCGTAGTCCATTACCACTTCACTTGCTAGGTGAGCCCCGTGGTGCTGTGCCTCCAGAGCATGCTGCTTGCCTCACTCTAGTAGCTGTCGTCCTCCAGTAAAATCAGTGGCCTGTTTACTCTGATCTTCATCTATTCTGTAAACTCCTTGAGGGCAAAGACTTAGTCCTAGTGGTAAGTTCCTGGCACTCAGTAGATGCTCAGTAAATAGTGCACAGATTTGACGGTTCCTAAGTGACATCCTTACTATGTGGTAACTAGCTGTTCCATGTGTTATTATTCTTAGGTTGAAATTCGAGCTGCTCCCATGAAAAGAGTGTGTGTGTAGGCTAAAGCATTCCAAGTAGGGGAGCACTGTGAGAAAGGCATGAAGGTTTGACCATACAAGGATGTTACTGAGTAGTTGAACATTCTGGAATATAGAGCTGGGGAGGAGATGAAATCAGGGTCCGGGGTCGTGTACATTTCTGGAGGTTTGGACTTCATATCTCAGGTCTTAGGAACTATTGAGGGACTTCAGTTAGGGGAACAACTTAAGGTTTTATTCTGGAAAAATTACTCTGACAAAGAGACATTTTTGTTAGACATAAATTAAAAAGATGGGTTACAGGCAGTATTTGCTTTGCCTAGTTTTGTTCTTAGTTTTCAGCCCTTTCCTTGCTCCCTTTGAAATAAACTTTGAGTTTCTTTCTTGCCAACTTGATTTTCTGTAGTGATGGAAATCATTCTCGAGCAGAGAACTGGAACCATAGATTAGGGAGTGTTGTCATGGTCTGTGCCGTGTTGCAGTTTCTATGGGGTTGTAAGTTTTCATAAAGGTGGGAGGGAACTGAGTATATCAGAGTTCCTGTTTTTGTAAAAATTACTGGAGAAGCATGGTACAGGTTAAAAAATAGGAAGACATGTCATTAAAGATAGAATTTCCAAACCTAGATTTGGGTGAGATTGATAACTAAAATTCTTTTCAGTATTTCCCTAGAGATTATAAGAAAGGTTGGATACTTGTATGTCTGGATGCGTTTGGCTCTGCAGGATTTCCTAACCCTTCCCATGTCATGAACCATGTAGGACATGGTAATAGTTGTACAGCATGTGAGATAAACTAATGGAGATGTTTGGGGCTTGGAGGCTACCAGCTCTGACACCTCAGGCCGGGCCGAGGGATCAGTTTCTCTGCACATCCTGACACACGAATTGGGATGCTCCAACTGTAAGACCTAGAGAATTTGTTAGGTGCTTTAAGATGTTTTTCAGCTTTTAGTCTCAATTTTTATGTATTCTGTTAAGTTCTGAGGCCAGATATTTGTCTTGTGGAATATGTGTTATACGACGCTGCTATGCTGTGCATTTCATTGGGAATTGTTAACTTTATTACAATTTTCAAAAAGCCTTTTTCAGTACTTAAGTTGGTCTTAATTTTCTATAATGCGTATTTAGCAATGTTTAGCATTTATCAGATTTGTTAAAGATTTTGTTTTATCAGATGGTGCCAAAGATGCAATAAAGTTGTTACATTTAAAGTCTGGCTGTCATTTAAAATGGATTTTTTAGATCTTTGATGGAGATTATAAAAGCAAGAGTAGTTTGTATAAAGAGCAGTGCTTGGGACTTCCCTGGCGGCGCAGTGGTTGAGAATCTGCCTGCTAATGCAGGGGACACAGGTTCGAGCCCTGGTCTGGGAGGATCCCACATGCCACGGAGCAACTAGGCCCGTGAGCCACAACTACTGAGCCTGCACCTCTGGAGCCTGTGCTCCGCCACAAGAGAGGCCGCGATAGTGAGAGGCCTGCGCACCGCGATGGAGAGTGGCCCCCGCTTGCCACAACTAGAGAAAGCCCTCGCACAGAAACGAAGACCCAACACAGCAAAAATAAATAAATAAATTACTAAACTCCTACCCCCAACATCTTCTTAAAAAAAAAAAAAAAGACTCCACCTGCCAATGCAGGGGACACGGGTTCCAGCCCTCATCCGGGAAGATCCCACATGCCGCGGACCAACTAAGGCCGTGCACCACAACTACTGAAGCCCACATGCCTAGAGCCCGTGCTCCGCAACAAGAGAAGCCACCGCAGTGAGAAGCCCACGCACCACAAGGAAGAGTAGCCCCCTCTCGCCGCAACTAGAGAAAGACCGCGTGCAGCAACAAAGACCCAACACAGCCAAAAATAAATAAATAAACAAATTTATTCAAAAAAGAAGAGCAGTGCTTAACAATTTCTAGATGATTATTTTGATGGAATATGTTAAAAAAAAAAAAAGGCCAAAAAAGCACCAAAAACCAAAAGTGATAATTTAGGGTACTAATTATTTTTCTTTTCCCAAGTTTTAAGTTAAAAAAAATAAAGCTTATCTAATCTATTAAAATTTTTAATCTTTACTTCTGTATTTATTTCACTTTCTTTGGAAAAGTTTTGCTCTGTAAGTAATTATATGAAATGTTTCCTAAGAGAGTCTTTTTGGATGTTGACTGGGCAATCCAGGAGTGAATCTGTTGTGTGGGAGAGTTTGATCCTGCCCTTTGGCTTAAATAGTGGAGTGAGTTTTTTGAGGTTACTTCGGGATATGAAATATTTCTCTTTTATCTGAGGAAAAAGTAATGGCAGCGAATAATTTGGGATGTGGTGTATTTGTGGCTTTCTAGTAAGAGTAGGAGTAAATATCATCATTCGTTGGAGCGGTAGACTAAGAGATGATGCTGAAGTGAAGAACACTTTAATATTTGTTAGAGCAGATAATGTTATAAATAATTGAGGAGTTTACTAAATCCGAGTGGTGGGATAAGGATTCTTCTGAGTCTTTTTATTAAATAGAAAAAATCATGCAACAAGTAAGATAGGACTTTCCCTAAGTACTGGCTGCATCTTCTCTCTATAACAATAGCCTCTCTAGATGTATATCCTGCTTTATGGAATAGCTGTGTACCTCAGAAGTTGGGCAGAAGTTAAAGAAAAGAAAATTTAAGTTGAATTGCATTTTAAGTACTGGCGTGTCTGCATTGAATGAAATCTGAAGAGAAATCCCCTTGAAAAGGACATTAATTTCAGAAAATAGAGTTTGAGTTTTACAGTTTTTTCTTGAATTCATTTTATTAGAACTGACGTACTGGTTTGAAAAATTTCCTATATCTTTAACAAAAACTTCTCTAAAAACAAAAACTTCTCTAATATATTCTATATGAAAATATTATAGGTATGACTTTTAGTATTTCTCATTCATCAAAAGACGTATAATGGAAAACAACTTAGTAAGTGATATTTGTTATATGGTCTACAACTAGTTTATCTACATATAATTAACATCAGTTTGTTTTTTTAAAATAGTGTCTGGACAGCTGTATATTATCACTTTTTGCATTTAGTCAAATAGACATTTTCTATTAAGAGAATTTGAGCCTGTCAGTGTATATGATGGATATCATTGTATAGTTGTCTTCTCATTTCCCAGATATGTGAAATTGATGTTAAAAATTTCCTAGCCTCGATCTTTCTCCCTTAAAACTGATCTAAAATGATATTTTGGTGTTACGTTTTTTTTTCTTTTTTGGAGATAGACAAGTGATTATGTAATAATTCTTTCTAGCCTCTCTTTAAAGCCTTGGGCTGAAAGGATGAAGAATATAGCGAGAACGTCTTCCCAGTTTCCCTTACCCCAGTCTCCCACTCCCACTTCCAGCGCTGAGCCATAGTTAGTTATTTTTTTTTAAAAAAGGAAATGTTGTATAGGTTTCTATCATGATTATGGTCCAGAAGTTAGGAGGGCAAATGGAACTGAAAACTTTTTATATGAGTTATCTCTTATTTAGCTTCAAAGATGGTGGTCATTGTATAGGCAGATGGTAGTGGAGTGCTATTTTCCCTTCTAAATTCAGAAGCTGACTTCTGCTGGCATTACCTAGGTACCCCTGGAATTGCAACAGTTTTCTTTCTGCTTACACATTTGGAGCATTCAGGTGTTAAACTTTAAACAGTGGGATGTAAAAAGATTATGGTCAGATACTAACATACACTTATATACATCTTATATTAAATTGTGGGGCATTTGGAATTGCAATGTCTTTTTAAAAGTACAGTTGCCTGTTCCAGATTCTAGAAGAATGGAACAGAACTGAAATTTATTGGATGCACTGATAAAAGTTTTCGACACTATATAGTAAAGTACTGTGATCTCCTCACTGGTTAACCTTGTTATATTCTAATAAATGCAAAGTAAGGCAAAATATGTTTGCTTGACTATAACTTAAAAGAAATTTGAAAAGCAAACATGTATTAAGTTTTTATGTAAACCTACAGTAGTTGGTCTTTTGTATTTTCCTTAGGTAATAACTTTCTGTTCTTTCCTTCTGTGATATGTAGATATAGATCAAGTAAGTGTATGTACCAGGAAAGGAGGAACTAGGTATTACCAGTGTTGGAAGAATATTACAAACTTGTTTCCTTGTGACAATTATGGCACAACAAAATTTGAATTTGATTTTTCAACCTGCTTGAATTTATTGTTTTAACTGCAGTAATACAAGGTTATATGCCAAATGATTGATTCAGACTGTTAGAATATGATTGCCAAGATATATTAATATTTCATTGGCATGCTTTATTATAAAAAATGTTGTTTCTGGTGGTAGAAGTAACCTAGAAGCTATATGAAAGGGGGTTTCCTTACTGCTAACTAAAGAGAAAGCTTCTTTCTTGTACTCTCTTTTGGGTTAGGAAAGATCCTTCTCTGTTGCCATGAAGAATGCACATGGTCTTGGTCCACATTACCACACATGGAGGCAATAGGGCCGTTGTGATTAAAAAAAAAAAAAAAATCAGCCTTAGACCTTTCATGGAACTTTGTACCTATATGTACCTATGGGTATATGTACCTATATGTACGGGGAACTTTGCCCAGGACCGGAGAAAAAACCCACCCCAACTTTTTAGGTACCCAAACTGACTTTGTTAAAAGGAACTTGGATCTCAAATGATTACTTAGTAGAAGTAACTCTCCACTTAAGAAAGGTATACTTAAAAATGTTGACTTGTGTTTTAAAAGTGGAGTCATTATTCTCTTTTCCCCTAAAATGTGATGTAAAAAATTTTTAGCCATCAGGTTTTAGTCTAACCTTAAAGCTATGCTTTCCTAGCTCAGTGCTGAGCTGCATTCTGATGGACAATAATAACTTCTAGGTCTGCAGAATTTTCCTTCTTATTTTTTTCTGTTTAGTGCACATCTGTTCTCAGCAGGTGAAATTCTACCTCTGATATCGTGAAATTCTATCCTTCTTTTCCACCCAGTCCAACTTTATTTTTTCCATGGGATCAATTCTTTATTTTATTTTTAAATATCTGAATGTGTATTTAAAAAATACACATTATTTATTTTTGGAACCATTTGAGAATAGGTTGCATATATCGTGTATTTCGGTGTGTAGTTCTGAAGAATAAGGATACTCTCTTACATGACTGCAGTAAAACTATCAAAAAGAAAAATTGTGTTTATCTGGTCTACAATCCTTATTTCATTGCTGACAGTTTCCCCAATAATGTCCTTTATGACAATTCTGTCCTTCCAGTGCCGGGTCCAGCTGAGTATCATTCACGACTTGCGTTTAGTGTGAAGTCTCTTTAGTCTCCTCTAACCTGGAAGGTTCCTCAGATGTTCTTTTTTTTTTTTTTCTTTTGCGGTACATGGGCCTCTCACTGTTGTGGCCTCTCCCGTTGCGGAGCACAGGCTCCGCTCCGGACACGCAGGCTCAGCGGCCATGGCTCACGGCCCCAGCCTCTCCGCGGCATGTGGGATCCTCCCGGACTGGGGCACGAACCCGTGTCCCCTGCATCGGCAGGCGGACTCTCAACCACTGCGCCACTAGGGAACGGAAGCCCTCTCCTGAGATGTTCTTTATCTCACATGATGTGGTGTTTTAGAAGAATACAGACCAATTCTTTCACAAGTGTCCCTCAGGTTAGGACTGTCTGAGGCTCCTCTCCCGGGATCCGTCCTGGCATGTGTGACTGGTCTGGGGGCATTCCTTCAGGAAGCTGTCTGGAAGGGACAGGAGGACTGCGTGGTGATCTCTCCATTTCCTTCCCATTTGGTTCTTTCACAGAAAAATTTCCCATTTCTTCTTTAATTGAAATAGGATTCAAATCTCTCATATAAGAACAGGATTTATTATTCTGCTTTACTGGTTTCTGTTTGCTTTTATTGCAAAAGCTTGAGAAAAATGGTAATGAAATATTTTCTAGAATGTGAGATGACCTTGAAAGGAGACATTTGGCTTTTATCAAGAGAAATTCCTTTCCGTATGATTCCTGTTTTGAATTACATTGACGAAAATCTCAAGATGCTCTTGAATAAGTACTATGAAAGTGTAAGGTATAGCACTATTGAATTTAGTTTTTTTTTAATAACAATAAAGCAGCTGCAGCTCTTCATATATAAATTGAATTTGCTTCACTAAAGATTAGCCCTTCCCATAACCTGGTGCTTCTTTGTCTTTGTCCTAATAAATTTTCTTTAGCTAAAAATAGAATAGATGAATGTATCAAGACTTTATTCTCATTGTGTTTTTATGGGTTATATTAAATTTAATGTGAAATGTCAGGATACTTACTATCTATAGTTATAATTCTTAAAAGTTTAATAATTGAAAGGTATATTGGAAGCTAGAAAATTGACAGAATATTGCAAAGTATGAGAGATTCAAAACTTTTTAGACAACATTGAGACAGGTGATGCTATAAATTAATTTCTTAAAATGTTTTAAGAGTTGTGTATGAGTCTGATTTTAAAACATTTTAAGGAAGAGAATGTATGATTTAGAATAAATATTAATAATGTTTTCTTTTTAGTACTAACATATTTAGTGAGCACCTCCCCGTGCACTGCTGCTGTGTTGGTCTTTGGGGATATAGGCAAGAACAAGACTAACATGGCCCTGGGCCTCATGGAGGACAAAACTAGTGGGGAAGACTGATACCGCAGCGCTGTTAATGCAAAAAGGGAAGCTGGTGTCGGCAGGAGCCAGGGAACCTCCTTCTGGGAGGGCAGGAAGACTTCCCTTAGGAAATCATTCCAGATGAGGCCTGGCTAAGTGAAGAGGAAGGGGGAGAGGGTTCTAAACAGAAGGAACATGTGTGAAGATCTGGAGTTAAGAGGTTGAGATTAAGATTAAGAAATTAAGGAAAATTTAGCATTGGTAGAAGCAGGTGTTTGGAGGGGATTAAGTTGGTAACTTCAGTTTAGATAAACACCCTACTGTTGCCTCCATTTTGTACTTAACTTTACCTAATCTCATCTAAACTAATCTGTTCTCTTCATTTTCTCTAATCCCCTTTTGTTGTTGTTTTAAAGTATAACTGTAACATTAAAATAAATACATTTGGGAATGGGGGGAAAAGTCATTGGTAACCCCACTTGTTTGCTGTTTTGCATTTTTGCATATGGTCCTCTGGTATTGTCCAGATAGTATATATTTTGATATAATTGGGTTCTTGGTGTATATGCAATTTTATATTTGGATTTCTAACATTGAATTGTGTTTAGATAGTTATCATATTTCCATAATTGTTTTTATACTTAGAATTCATAATTATATTCCTTAAAGGTAATGATGCATAGTAACTTATTTAACTACTTCCCTATTATTCTTTTTGTTATTTATGCTGGTTCATTTTTTTAAAAATGTTTGTAAAATGAATATCATTGATGACTTTGCCCTATTTCTTAAAAAAAACAACTATAATTCTTTAGGCTAGATTTATAGTATTGAAATGTTTTTGTAGATTCGTAGTATTGAAATGTTCTTCCTGTCTTTCTTAAAAGACTACATCAATTTACAGTGACTCTGGTAATTGGTGTACAAGGATATCAGTTTCACCATGACTAGCTCAGTAGGCTCAAAATGACATTATACTGTTGCTTTCAGTTGCATATTTGATTTTTAGACAGGATAACTTTCCAAAAAATTTGTGGTAAATATCCATAATGTAAAATTTGCCATCTCAACCACTTTTAAGGGTACAGTTCAGTAGCATTAAGTATATTCACGTTGTTGTGCAGCCAATCTCCGGAACTCTTTTTACCTTGCAAAACTGAAACTCTGTATTCATTAAACAACTTCATATTCCCCTCCCCACATCCTTTGGCAACCACCATTCTACTTTCTGTCTCTGGGTACCTCATATAAGGGGGAGCATATAGTATTTGTCTTTTTGTGACTGGCTTATTTCATTTAGCATAATGTCCTCAAAGTTCAGACATGTTGTAGCATATATCAGAATTTCCTTACCTTTTAAGGCTGAATGATATTCTACTATATGGATTACATTTTGTTTATTCATCTGTTGATGGACACTTGGTTTGCGTCCACCTTTTGGCTATTGTGAATAATGCTGCTATGAACCTAGGCGTACAAATATCTCTTTGAGATTCTGCTTTCTGTTCTTTTGAGTATGTACTCAGAAATGGAACTGCTGGATCATATGGCAATTCTATGTTTAATTTTTTGAGGAACTGCCATACTGCTTTTCACAGTGGCCATGCCATTTTGCATTGTACTAGACTTCCAATTTCTCCACATCCTTGTCAACACTTGTTACTTTCTATTTTTGGATAGCAGCCATCCTAATGGGTGTTCAGGAGGTATAGCATTGTTAGGATATCTTTTTTCATGTGCTCACTATTTACATTTTCTGTTGCATCATATCCTTCTAAATAGTCTTTTCTTCCAAAATGCTTATTGAAAAATCACAGATTTTTAACCTTGGATGATGCTTTTTTGTCTCTCCAAAAATTTATTATGAAGCAATATAGTTTTTTTTGTTTGTTTGTTTGTTTTTTTTTTGCGGTACGCGGGCCTCTCACTGTTGTGGCCTCTCCTGTTGCGGAGCACAGGCTCCGGATGCGCAGGCTCAGCGGCCATGGCTCACAGGCCCAGCCGCTCCGTGGCATGTGGGATCTTCCCGGACCGGGGCACGAACCCGCGTCCCCTGCATCGGCAGGCAGACTCTCAACCACTGCGCCACTAGGGAAGCCCAACAATATAGTTTTTATATGTTTATTGGAACATAGGTAATTTTGTGATGGTCAGAGGAGAGAGAATGCGCAGTATACAGAAAAGGCAGAGGTAGAAAAAGGTTTCAGAAAGGGAGGAAGAGCAGAGAATGATAGGTACCATGGATCAGTTTTGCTCAATGTATTGTTCTGTCAAGGACTCTCTTAATGGTCTTCCTTCCCTGTTGTGGTTAATGTGTTATGGTGATTACAGATTTTATATTGAGGAAACGCTGGAAATATCTTTCTGAATGTTGAAGAGACTGCTGTATTTATGTACACAAGCACTTTTATGAACTGTATAGAAATCCCTATGTCTTTATGTTTGTATGTTATGTGTGTGTGTATATATATCTCCCCATATAGGACTATTTGATCTTAAATGTGATGTTATAATGAATTATGATTTATTCCAAATTGAGTTATGATTTATTTTGAGATAAACATATACTTAAATGATTCTTAATATGTGTGTTTTTTTAATAGAGCATTAAATTTATTTCAGTTGTATCCTGATGTTCTTTTTCTTTTTTTTTAAACATCTTTATTGGAGTATAATTGCTTTATAATGGTGTGTTGGTTTCTGCTTTATAACAAAGTGAATCAGCTATACATATACATATGTTCCCATATCTCTTCCCTCTTGCGTCTCCCTCCCTCCCTCCCACCCTCCCTATCCCACCCCTCCAGGCAGTCACAAAGCAACGAGCTGATCTCCCTGTGCTATGCAGCTGCTTCCCACTAGCTATCTACCTTACGTTTGGTAGTGTATATATGTCCATGCCTCTCTCTCGCTTTGTCACAGCTTACCCTTTCCCCTCCCCATATCCTCAAGTCCATTCTCTAGTAGGTCTGTGTCTTTATTCCCGTCTTGCCCCTAGGTTCTTCATGACCACATATTTTTAATATGTGTTTTTTAATGGTAATGAATTTTTTAAAATTAATTATGTTATTTCATAGCTTTGTTAAAATCTGGAGTAGGTCAGATTGCCTGGATACTATGTTTTCTTTGAATTCTTGATTTTGAAAATAAAGTCATATTTAAATTTCCTTATTATGACTAGAAAGTCTCTTTTCCTTCCATATCTGTGCATTCATCTGCATGTAGCTTGGGAAAGTCAAAAGAGAGGTCATTTCTGCACAAAGGAAAGCTTACTTTAAAAATTAAAAATGTGGTAATTCAGAAATTGAAATATGTTCAGTTATAATATACTATGTATGGCTTTTAATTTACACCGTTTTTCCACTTAAGGGCACATGCTCCAGTCATCCAGTGCTTACTCGCAGTAGTCATCTCAGTTGTAATTCAGTAATGAGTTGTGTAATTATGTGTTTAATGCCAGTTTCTCTTGGAAGAATGAAAGGAGGTTGGTCACACCCCTGTAATAACCAGCAACTGGCATTGTATCTACTAGGTACCTATAGGTATTGTACATACATACTAGATGCGTAATATATTTTGTGTGGATGAACAAGATTTTATTGCCTTTAACATGCACTTCGGTGTACAATCAGTACATTAAGAATTTGTGAAGATGTATTGGGATAACATGTTTGTATTTCCCTTGCTTGTAAAGCATATTTTGCACACATTTATGACAGTTTCCACAGAGCTACACAGTTGAGCAGTTTCTTGGTTGCTTTTTATAAGTAAAATGAATTGCCCTTTGGTAAAATATTTTTAAAAACTGGTTTTAGGGCTTCCCTGGTGGTGCAGTGGTTGAGAGTCCGCCTGCCGATGCAGGGGACACGGGTTTGTGCCCCGGTCCGGGGAGATCCCACATGCCGCGGAGAGGCTAGGCCCGTGAGCCGTGGCCGCTGAGCCTGCGTGTCCAGAGCCTGTGCTCCGCAACGGGAGAGGCCACAGCGGTGAGAGGCCCATGTACCGCAAAAAAAAAAAAAACTGGTTTTGAAAGAATTGCTAACTTAATTACATTAATACAGATACTTTGTTCATAAACAGTTACTGTATCTAATATACTTGGAGATTATGTAAAAGAAGGTTAATATCAACATCCATAAACGTACTCTGTGGCTCTTTCCACATCCTACAATTTCATGACATTTACCTTCATATCTTCTTTGTTTTGTTTTACTTTTTTTTCTATGAAAATCTGTGAATATAGTTGATGAGCTTTTGATAATGTTAATTTTTAAATACCCAGTGTGAATTATTAGGAACACTGTTTGGACAGAAATCAGTATAGATTTTTAGGTATAGAAAAAATGTAAAACTTTTATTTTTTATAAACAATATATGTTGTGTTTTCTTTTTTTTTTTTTAATAAATTTATTTATTTATTTGGCCGTGTTGGGTCTTCGTTTCTGTGCGTGGGCTTTCTCTAGTTGTGGCGAGCGGGGGCCACTCTTCATCACAGTGCGCGGGCCTCTCACTATCATGGCCTCTCTTGTTGCGGAGCACAGGCTCCAGAGGCGCAGGCTCAGTAGTTGTGGCGCACGGGCTTAGTTGCTCCGTGGCATGTGGGATCTTCCCAGACCAGGGCTCGAACCCGTGTCCCCTGCATTGGCAGGCGGATTCTCAACCACTGCGCCACCAGGGAAGCCCATATGTTGTATTTTCTATTGATGAGTTTGTAGAGATTGATTTTCAAAATTCTAGAACAAAGTGATTATATTTCAGCCTTACAATTAAAGTAGAATGACAAGAAGTGAAGTGTATTAACTGGTTTATTAAACCAAGAGGAAACCAGTTGGAAGTGGTTTATAGCTTAATATTCAATAGTGTTTTTCTATCTGCAGGCCGACTGACATCTTGAATATTTACAGATTATTTTTGTCACAAGAAGTGTGGCCTCTCACATTTTTTCTTCTCATTTATCTACATGTTCTGAAAAAAGAATGACAGTAGTTTAATTCTGAAATATATTTCCAGGAAAACCAAAGTTTTCTGAAAATTGGGTAGAAAAAAATCTAAATCATTGCCAAGAATGAAAAGATCCTGGGTTGTTATTCATTTGATCAAAAAATTTTGTGGACAGAGCACAGTGCAAATATCCTGGTCTGTGTTTATTTTGTGAAAGAGATGATGAAATATTCAGAAGTGTGAAAACACATATCAATTCTAAAAGAGTATGCATACTGTTATCTCATTTTTGTAAAATCAGCAAGCAAAAAGTACATGAAAAGTCTAAAAGTTGTTGGTAGTGCTTATCTCTGTATAATGGGCCTAAGAGAGATTTTTATTTTCTTTTGGCTTATTTTTGGATTTTTTTTCCCACAGTGAACATGCATTCTTTTTGTAAAGAGAAAAACTATTAAAGATGTAAAGTGAAAAAAGGAAGCAAGCAGAAACCTTGTTAAATTAATTTGCAGTTCTTTAAGATTCTAAGGAGTTGGTTTGAAGTATCTGTAACACTATTTTTATGGATAGTAACATAATTCTGCTTTAGAATATATGGATTCTCTTGTACTTGTTTTCACTTAGGGCCAAGAAAGATGCTCCAGTGAACTTGTTCATGGTTTTATTAAATGAATGAGGGAAAGAATACAAATGAGATCAAATTCAATCTTGTTCTTTCTCTCTTCCTGTTTCTTTTCTTTTCTTTTTTTTTTTTTGGGAGCGAGGAATGGTGGGAAAAGATTTCTTTCCTCTGCTGAGCTGTTTTATCTTTATATCATTTGTCATACAGTTCCTGTTCTTGATCCCTTTTCATCTGAAAGAAGTTGATTTTTGCCTTGTATTCTCCTTTGGAGAAAGGAAAATGGCACAAATTGAAATATCCAAATAGGAGTAGAAAGTGCTGTATTTCTCTCTTTGTCATGTCTTTCTTGTTCTCTCACGGGTTTCCTCCCTTGTGTCTGCTGTGGGAATGCTGGATTTGGAAGTGATGGGAAGGAGAAGTAAATCAGCGGTTTTGGGGCTTAGCCAAAAGTTAGTGGTTTGGGGGGTGGCTATGTATAACAAAAATACAAATGTAGGAAACAAGATTGAGGTAAGAATTTTTCTGTTAAGAAAAAAAGTAGCTCACAGCTGTTTGCAGGCAGCCCATTGCAAGGGCAACTGTAATAATATTCCTTGTCCTCCAGACCACACGGATCTCTCATGTATGTAGGCAATTAGGATTTTTGTTTTAAGCACGCTCTCTCTTGTTAAACTCTGTACTCTTTGGATTTATCTTTGTATTAAAGTCTGAAGAGTGGGATGTAGATTAAATATATATTAAATATAGATTTCCTTCGTAATGTTTTATAAAGACTTATTTTCAGAACAGTTTTAGCTTTACAGAAAAATTGAGTGGAAAGTACCAAGAGTTCCCTCATACCCCTGTTATTAACGTCTTACACCAGTGTGGTACATTTACTGCAATTGATGAGCCAATATTGAAGCATTATTGTTAACTAAATTCCATAGTTTACATTAGGGTTCACTCTGAGTCATATGTTATATGAGTTTTGCCAAATGTATAATGACATGTATCTGTCATTACGATACCATACAGAGTAGTTTTCACTGCCCTAAAAATCCACATATTCATTCTTCTCTCCTTCCCAAATTCCTGACAACTACTGATCATTTTATTGTCTCCATAGTTTTGCCTTTTCCAGAATGTCATGTGGTTGGAATCGTATACTATGCAGCTTATTTCAGATTGACTTCTTTCACTTAGCAATATGCATTTAAGATTCCTCCATGTATTTTTGTGTTTGATAGCTCATTTCCTTTTATTGCTGAATAGTATTCCATTGCCTGGATGTAGCACAGTTTGTTTATCCAGAATTCACCTACTGAAGAACGTCTTGGTTGATTCCAAGTTTTGGCAATTATAAAGGTTTTTTTGTGTGGACAAAGTTTTCAACTCATTTGGGTAAATACCAGGGAGCACAATTGGTAGATCATATTAGTATATTATATTAGTATATTTAGTTTTGTAAGAAACCAGCAAATTGTGTTCCAAAGTGGCTGCACCATTTTGCATTCCCGTCAGCAATAGATGAGAGTTCCTGTTGCTGCACATCCTTGTCAGCATTTGATGTTGTCAGTGTATTGGATTTTAGCCATTCAGAGAGATGTGCAGTGGTATCTCATTGTCTTAGTTTGAAATTCCCTAATGACATAGGATGTTGAGCCTCTGTTTGTATACTTATTTGTTTTCTATATATATCTTTTTTGGTGACATGATATAGATTTTTAAAAAACCAAAATGCAATTCCCTTTAAAAAAAAAAGTACTGATATAGTATAATGTGTTCTCTGTAGAAAAGTATAGCAAAAGGAGACAGTAAATATTTATAATGCAACCATTCAGAGGAAAAATCATTGGTAACATTTTGATAGTTTCCTTCATACACCCATCTCTCTCTTTCCCCTCATGTATGTATAAATAAATGGCAATAGGGCATTCATTAACATTTTGTACTTTTCATGTTTACTTATCCACATATAGTTAGCTTTTCCTGTGTCATTCTTCTAGAATAGTGGTTCTTAACCTTGGCTGAATGTTAGGATCATTTGGGGGAGCTTTTAAAATTTATGATGTTCAGGCTGCACCGTAGGACAGTGAAGTCAAAATCTCTGTGGGTGGACCCAGGCATCTTACTTTAAAATATTTCCCAGGTAATTTCAGTGTGTATTGAAGATTGAGAACCACTGGTCTAGAATGTAATAGAATTACTTTTAAGAAAAAATATAATTCCCCAAACATCACATAAAATATGATGCCCTTTTTATAGAGTTCAGAACAACCAAACAGCAACACAAGGATTGTGTGTGTGTGTTTAATAAAATATAGATAGACATAAAGGAAATCAATGGAATGATAACTACTGGATTCAGGATGATTCTTACTTTGGGGTGAAAGCAGGGAGCTGAGTTGGTGTTTGAGGGCACCATAGGTTAAATGTAGATTATTGTTAACGTCCTAGTTTTTGTCTGGGTGGTTGCTTTGTGGCATTTATTAAATTATTGAAAATGATTAAATAATTAAGCGGATAAGTAAAACTGGGCCATGCATGGACCAATGATAAGAGGGACTATGATTAAACCAATTCTTTGTGCCAGAGGCCCAGTGAGGAAAAATATTAAGTAGATGAAAACTGTTACATCCCTCTTGTAAGTGTATACAGTAGGGTTTAAATATCTCAGTGGTTTGATACCCAGTGTCATCCATCTAAAAAAAGGAACAGGCTATTCCTTAGTAGCTAGAGATTTTACATACTTGCCTTTTTTTCTGAAAGTATACATTAATTCCACTTTCCTCCCAGAGTTTCATCCTAATGCAGTTGGTCAGAAACAACAAACATGTGATAAATTTTGATATTCACTATAAACAAATACTTTATTAGAAACTCATGTATCTTAATCAGTTGAATGGGCTGATGTTACTTCTTGTGCCTTGATCAAAGGAGCTGCTGAATTTCTGTGTCCCCCACCTGCCATGTTTTTACCCTTTGGAGCTCTGCACCATAATAAGATGGGTGAGGGTTGGCCTTTTTCTCGTAAAATGGGAGAAGGGAGATTGTGTAAATGGGTAGGAGTGGAGGACCACTGCTTCAGGCATCTCCTCCAGCAGATCAGTTTTAGTGGCAAAATTAATTCTTTTAAGCCTAACCATGCCAGAGTAAGCCCAAACTTGCCTTACAGGAGGGTTCAGAATGATCTCTGGGGTGAAGGAAGCAAGTATGAGAATGCACGTGCAAGTTAGGTAAATGTGTACATACATACACAGAGTTAACTGAAACACAGCCTACATACAAATGTGTAATTCTTCTTATATTATTTATCTCCTCATCATTTTAAATTACTGTTTTGTATGATTTAAACATATATAAATATAAACACATACATATCTTTTTTAAACAATAAAATAATGCATATATTGGGATATGTAGTCAGAATTTAACTTATTTTGAAATAGTTTCAGACTTAGGAAAATGTTGCAAGAGTAACATAAACAATTCTCACATTCTCTTACCTGGATTTCCCAAATGTTAACATTTTACCACATTTGCTTTCTCATTCTAATAAATATTATTTTTGCCCCATCAGAGTAAATTAATGTATTGATATTTACCCTTAAGTACTTCAGGGTGTATTTCCTAACATCCAGGATATTCTGTTACATAACTGCCATGGAATGGTCATAGTCAGGAAATTAATATTGATGATCTATAGATTGTATTCAAATTTTGCCGGTTGTCTCAAAGTGTCATATATTTTCCTTTGTCCCTTTCTGGTCCAGTATCGAATCCGGAATTGTGTGTTCCATCTAGTTATCCCGACTCTTTACTCTCCTCTAGTCTGTAGCTGTTCCTCAGTCTGTCTTTGTATTTCGTGATCTTGACATTTTAGAGTACAGCTCAGCTCCATGTATTAGAATATATGCTCAGATATTTTTACTGATGTGATGTGTGATAAAAACATGAGAAACGAATGAGAGAAACAAGAAAAAACTATTGGTAGGTTAGCAGAAGTGGTGAACCAGTGTATTCAAACTGATCATTATATGGTTATATGATTTTCATTTTCAAAACCGATACAGATATCAGTGAGACTAGGGAGTTATGATACTTGAAATTTATGGAAACATGAATACAGATATTCCTCTCTTCACTGATCAGATATGGAAGATAGAGTTGACTGAGAGGATGGTGTCCTGTATATCCCCTTCCTTGCATGGAAAGAGAAAAATTATGAGAGAAAGCAAAGCTACCAGAAAGTACTTTTCACAAACATCATTTCTTTCCCAGAAAAGTGGAAGTAATTTCTCAGGAGCTGGACATGCAAAGAACTGGAAAATAAAGCCAGTAGATACTTAATACCTGTTTCATGTTCAGAACTGCCCTAGGAAATGGGGCAAGGGCTAGAAAGAATTAGGGGAACTTGATTTGAAGGGTTTGACTTAAATGTTGATTTGTCTGTTTCAGGTCTTCAAAGGGATTCATTGAAAAACAGTTTTGATTTGAGGTTTTAAACTTGGTCTTTGACCCATCTGAACTCTTGATTTGGTTTGCAAGTACAAACTCTTTAAAGATAATAGGTAGTTAGGATAATTGCCGTGTTTTGTCTTCCATTTGCAAATATTTTCTCACCATCATGGATTTGTAGCACTTATGTCTTCAGTTAACACCCGTATGGAGAATACATTATGGGCAGATATATATGCGCATGTTATAGCACCTCTTCTTTGAAGAGCTGACAACTTTACCCTGAATTTCAAAACTGTACATTTTTACAGAAGAGACTTGGTGTCATAGAAGGCAGAAGCCTTTGGGTTTTGGATCCTGTGTTTTACTTCCAACCATAGTTGATTCACCATGTACCTCAGTTGTCCAACTGAAAAATGGGAAAATAACAAGCAAGGCTTTAACTGTGTGGAGGCAAAGGAACTGCCTTTGATTTGCTCTGGGATCTATTATTTTATGATACATTAAGAATATCAGTAAATGGGAAGGAAAGAAAACTAGGAAAGTCAGCAGTACAGTAAGAGGAACAATTGGCTGGTGAAGAATCACTTTAGTAAATGTAACATTTGACAATGTGAACCTGAAGCTCATTTTTCTCTTTTAATGAACTCTGTAGGTTTACTTTGAAAAGGGCTGCTATGTGCTAACTAGAACACATGACAAAAGTATTAAATATTAATTGAGCATGGTTGCAGCTTGGCTGTTAAAAATCATATGGTTATACTTGATTTGAAAGTCTCTGGCCCACGCATCTGATGGTGAGACCAATGCATTTACAGCTCTTCTGGGGATTTCCAGTGTGTGGCAGGACCGAGACCTCTCTTCAGGGGCTAGAACCTCAGGGGCATGTGTGAGGAGGAGGGCAGGGAATCCTTAGGATATTTTTTGAGGTACCATTTCTTCTGTGCAGATCTGGGAGCTTGGAGTTAGCAAGATAAAGTTGTATTTTTATCCACATTTTATTTTCTGTATTTCAAATATGAGATTTTTGAGAAATTGGAAAAAAGTATCAGGGCTTTGACAGTGCAGGGTATTTTGGTTGACTGCTTCCGAGTGTTTTTAAAAACTTGCACACAGCATCTGCAACCCACTATATGAGAATTTATAGCGTAGCAGTTTATTTTTCCTGTCGTGACTTTTGTCAGAAAATGTTTTCGCTGTGCTTAGTGCTTTAACAGACGATTACTCATGTTTTGTTTTGCTTTGTTTATAACTTGTTAATGCTCTGCAAAGTCATACATTTTGGACTTTGAGGGCGGTGGTTTTCACATGTGCAAAAATCACTTTGAATCCATCATCTCAAGAAGATGCAGCCCATCCTTTTGTTGTTTCTTATTAACTGCTTCAGAGCCTTCGGGGAGAGCTAAGCAGAGCATGTACTTCTCTGGAGTTGAACAGTGCTTGTGCCTGAGCTTCCTGAAAGCAGAGATGCAGTGAGCTTGCGGGGATGAAACCTGTTGGATTCCTGGAGGAAGCAGCTGGAGCCTTTGGCTTGTTAACTAGCAATGATTCACGTCTTGCAGATTGTAAAGGAGCTGGTGACACCATCCAGGCAAAAAGCAGCCAGAGTGAAGGAAGGTAGGAACAGCATCAGGATGAACAATCAGAGCACTTTAAGGCACTTAGAGATTTTTACAAATATCGACCTAAAGAGCAGCTATAAAAAAGGAGTTTGAGTTATCCTGTGTGCTTTTGCTCTTCTGATATATTACGGTATCAGAGGAGGATCAGGTAATGACATAATTGTGAACATGCCTCATTATTACTGTTTTTAAACCACAAATTAGAAGCGTTTCGTTTTATTACAAGGTACGAAGAGTGAGGAGAGGTTATGACATATCTGCTGCGGCAGTACTTTTCATGCTGTAAGGATCCTCTTGTATTATTTATTTTGGAGGTAGAAGAATAATCTGTGTAATCTTCTTCTCTTTTAACTTTAAAATATAAATTTTCATGGCAGAAATCAGAAGAGAACAAGCTAGGATTCTGCCTATAGCAGAGCAAAAGAATTTGATGGTTCTTATTTATGTGAATAAGTGATAAATAATAGTAATAAATATGAATTTAGTCAAAAAAGGGATTTTATTGCCTTTTTCAGTGAATAATTGCTTTTTTCCGTCCATGATATATGCTTAATCAGCACTGTTTATATTTAAAATAATCCTATATTTATAGCCTGTGACAGTTTGGGATATGCTGGACTACATTTTCAAAATCTTTTTAATTGCATGCCTGACTTAGAGATCTTAAAACGAACTTATGCAGATACATCTTTGAAGAAATACTTGTATATTTTCTTTGTAAGCATTTGAAATAGTAAATCTCCAAAATAACAGGAATTAATTTAAGAAATGTAGGCCATCAGCTAAGTTTATAATACTGGCAATTTCACTAATTTAATCTAGGGTTTAAAATCAGTCAGTTGATAAATTTATATACCAGCCTTTTCATATGAAAGATATAGCATTCTGTCTTTATATGATTAGCGTAAGCATACCTCAGATGATATAAAATATAGAGTACTTTGGATTTTTTTAAAAACTTGATATGATCTGTGTTTAAAGTGAAGCTTATGAGATTCCTCAAGTCCTGTGTAAAATGATTTAGGGTAATGGTATTAAATAATATTGTAACATGTATATGGAATATTACAGCTGAAAGAAACCTTAGAAATCTTGTCTGTTGTGATTTTATGGAAGAACATGGTATTTAAATGGACAAAAATGCATCTCACAAAGCAAAGAAACTATTGTCATTTACCTTTGAAAATGTGTTAGTCTTATTTAGGATATTTTACAATTATTTACCTCCTGTTTTCTCCTTCACTTTCTTCTGAAACAAAAGATTGTTTCTATCTCTGAATAGCAGGATTCTAACAATTAGGCATTTTTAAAAAAGCTTTTCTCTTTTACTATTTCAAGAGAATATAAATCAGTTAATTTAATCCCAATCTGTTTGAAAATGTCAGATTCATACAGTTTACAGACAGACAGTCAGAATTTTTTTACAGACAGAATTTTTTTTTATTGGAATGTTTCTTCTAGTTTATATGTTTTCAGTCATAATGATAGTTACTTGGAATATACCTGGGGAAAGAATAATAATATTCTTCTTGCCTTTCATAATGCTTACACACACAAGTAAATAATGTAATCATATTGACAGGAAATGCCATATGAATATAGGAAAAATAGTACTAAAAGATACTAACTAACGTAGTAGAATGGTTTTTGCTCTTAGGTTTTTTCCCCCTATATTTCAGACAGAATTTTCCATGACCAGGGAAAACAGAGGCAGCTTATACATAGACATGTTTCTTAGAAGCTTGTTTTTTTCAAACCCATTCTCATGGTGTTTTAAGTCATTCAGCAAACATATTTACTATTAATTTTGTCTTCTTGCAAAATAATGTTATATTTTACCAAGTTTTAACATTGATAAACTGCTTGAGAAAGGTAAAGTCCTGCAGACAAGTATAAAACAATGGCCCATAGGAAGAGAGTTTTTAACTCAATTATTTAAAATATAGTATGAATTTGGATGGCTGCAGAGAGAGCAACATTTCAAAGTATTGTATTCACATTAGTATTAGTAAACAGTATGGAAAAATTGATTTGTGAGGGGAAGTATCAAAATTGAGGATGAAATAATTATGATAAATGGTGTGAGAAGTTTTCATCAGTTTTCCTTGGTATGAGATAGTAAACAAACTTAATATATTTTGAGTAAGATCCAAGGGTATGGCTAAGAATTATTTTGGGGAAAGAGAGAAATTATGGAATACTCATGAATATTTTCTCTAAAACTTTCAAAATATTTGCCAAATCATTGCTTTGTCACTTAGTAGAAACATTTATCAAGGATCCCAACCTTCCAGAACTTAGTGAAATACAGTGCTAAGAGTTCATGCTAATGCTCTTTAAAGAACCTAGAATTTTGCAACAGTTAGCACTATAAGAAAGGAAGAGAACTAGTAACACTATTTGAAGGATAATTTTTGTGGATCCACACTCTGTTCTGCTGATGCTGTGGTAACTGCTGGAAGTGATTGATGTTTGTGAGTAGTTGAAGTGGACAGGAAGAGATACTTTGTAGTACAGCCTTGGAAGACTAGGCAAAGGATAACTGGTCTTTGGAAAAGTTATGGGATGGAGGGTCAAATATGCATGTATATGTATTCATTCATTTGTTCATCATTCTCATTTGTTCACCTTTATCAGGTGTCCACTATTTGGAAGACACTTTGCTAATCACTGGGGATACAAAATAAAATATGATCTCTGCCCATACCTGGGATATAGTAGATCCCAGCTATTTACTGAGTGAAGGAATGAATGGAAGAATATACATTTGTTAATACAGTCTAGTCTAAGAGGTGTTTGTATAGTCAGGGCAGTGTAGTGAGTTGTTTGTTTTGCCATGAGGTCATCATGTGCAGAGTTAAAGCAACTTAGTCTTGTGAACTAGGGAAAAGGAATGGGATAAGTGATTCTGTGCTAAATGGAAAAATAAACTGTAACAGTTTTCGTCTTGAATGACCTGGTTAGCCTGCATCTCCAGGGCCAAGTTTGACTAGATTGGGAAGGAACCACCTCACTGAGTAGACCAGAGGTAAAACCCTACCATCTATTCAGATGTACATAAGGCACAAATGTAATCATTGTGACTTTGTATTAGTAAGAAGCCTGGTTTTCTCCTTTAAAGGCCTCGTGTTTATTTGGACAAAAAATGTTTTGAAAATATGACATGTTTTTCTATCTGGCTAAATAGAAGTATGCTAAATATAAATTAATCGTTTCTTAATGATTCAGGTTCTTTATTGAAACAATTTTTTTGTAGGTTACAAAACCTGATGACCATGTTTATCAAAATTATTTTAAAAATAAGAGTAGATTTAGAATGAAGCCCTGAAAGTCTGTCCTGTTAGTAAAACATATGAGCTTTGGCATCTGTCCTAAGCTTTTCATTCCCACTTTCATGCCTTAGCACCTCTCCTCTAGATTATTAAAATAGCCTCCTCATTTATTTTATTTGATAAACATGCATTGAACACTTACTGCATCTTAGATGAAAGGGTACAGAGATGTATCCTCAAGGAACTCATATGGGGGTGGTAAGAGACAAAAGTCAATGATTGCAATAGTATGAGAGGTGTTGTAGTAGACGAGGTGTCGTGGGAACCCAGAGGGGGAACTGGCCCTGATTTGGTAATTCGGAGAGTGAAGGGATTAAACTCTTCGGTGAAGTGACAGATGCCCTTATTTGAGCTAAGTATCAAAGGATGCATAAAAGCTAGGGGGAGAAAAAGAGAGTGTCTAAGCATCTCAAGCAAATTAAATAGCGGAGGAGAGCTCAGGTGCCAGACATGTGGAGAAGTTTGGAGATGTTCTTAAGGTGATAGTGGGAGAAGATGAGAAGACTGGTCAGTGGTATGTGGTCATTTAACTCTCTACTCCATCCTTCCATTGCTGTCTGAGATCATTTTGTGAAATAATTTGCCATAAAACCTGGAATTGGGACTTCACCTACATTTCTAGCTGTGATGATCACTAACTAGATCTCCCCATGCACCCTCTATGCCAGCGACACCAGAATGCTTGCTGTTTCCCAGATGTGCTGCTCCATCAGGACGGCAAGTCCTCCCCTTCTCCAGTGACCATAGTCCTTACAGATCAGCCTCCAAGGCTCAAATGCCACCCCCACCAAAAAGCATTCCCTGACCTTTTTCTCCTCTTGCCCTTTTAGGTCAGAATTAATCATTCCTTTCTTTTTATTCTCTTAGTATTTTGCTTTTGCCTCTATTACCACTACACGTTTAAAATTCTACTGTACCTTATGATTATATTTATTAAATTAACCAGTAAATGTTAATTGAAATGATGTTTTGGCTTACTGAACATTTTTCTTTCCATTCTGTTTCTTAGCTGTGTTTTAGATAGTTGAGATTGTCATAAACCGATCGTTAGATAAGTGAAATATTATAGCTAATAACCTAACAATGGACAGAGAAATGTGTGATTCCCCTTTAAGATATTTTGTAATGGTTTGATAGAAAATGGCGTTCAGCTTATGTTTAAACTATACCCATATTTTGCTTCATGTTGACTGTTTAAGCTTGAGAAACTGAAGTCGTAGCGTCTAGTGTACTTTATTTAGTTGTTTGACTTACTGCTAGACTTTTTGGTTTATTACTCACGGTCAAAGCAATCCTCAGTAGTATGGTATCCAATGTGGTTAAAAAAAAAGTGTCTTTTAAATGCACCTCAAACACCATTACAGTGTACTTTGTTCGGTGCTGAGGTTGGGCAATCTTAATGAGGAGTAGCCTATATCCCAAGTTAAAACAGACATGTGGCCATTACAATAATATGGTGGGCAGGACATTGATGATTTGGGAGCCAGAAAACCTGTGATCTGGTCACACCACCATGGGACTTTGGGCAGGTCAGTGAGTGTCTTTGTGTCACAGGGTTTTCCATCTATTATATGATGAGTTGTTCCCTAAGACCTCATATAACCCTGACATTCATATTCTACTGGTTTTCTTAAAGCCATTTTTGTTTTTCCGTGGTAGCCTCTTAGATTAAAATATGAAATTCATAATGCCTGCCTGCCTACATCTACTCTTTCTGAACAAACACATACACAGAGTAAATTGGGTTGTGTAATTGGCTTAATTATGAAGAGCTTTTAGAGATTTCCCACAGTTTATTGCTCTGTGAGTAACTGCAGCACGGGGAGCCTGATTGAGAACATGGATACCCAGTCAGGCTGATTGGGTCTCAGCCCTGGATTTGCTACTCACTTACTTATTAGCTGTGTGACCTTTGGCAAGTTACTTAACCTCCCTGTGCAACAGATTCTTTATCTGAAAAGTAGGGATAATAATAGTATGTACTTCACAGGAGTGTTGTGAGGATTGAGATAAGGCATAGGAAGGACCCTGCATAGTGGCTGGCACCTAAATGGTGCTAAAGGGCTAAATGTAAGCTGCTGTTAATATTTTTGTTGGTTTTGTTATCTTTATTATTGTTATTATTGTTGATGCTGCAGTCCTGATCACTTAGATGGCTGATAGCTTGTTTGTAGGTGTTCATGTCTGAGACAGTGTACAGGGTTCTGTGGACAATGGTCAGATTCAATATACTGATGTTTATTAATATTTATTGTAGTGTTGGTTCATTTGTACTTGGAAAACTTTAAGCAGTGAATTTATTCTTTAAATTTAGCTATGTAATATTGGACGTCAAAGTTGTATGTGTCTTGTGGGCAAAGTTAATTGAGAAAAGTTTTATCAAAACTTTGTTTTAGGGAAATATACTTGTATGTACAGATCTTAATAACCTTGTTTTAAATATTATTTTAAAGAAAAATGGGTCCATTTTACTTAGCTCATAGACCCAGTGTATCTTTGTCTTAACTTTGCTGAAGAATTTAAAAAGTAAAGAGTGAATTTTGCAATCACTTGTTGCTTGAAACTAAATTATTGGAAAGGTTTTCTTTGAATTGTTTAAACTTTAAAAATTGAATGCAGTGGACTCCCTGACTAGCATTCCTCTCTTGCTTGTCAGTAATGCAGTGCTCTGCTGTAATGAAGCGCAGAGTCTGAACTCTGTCCAATGTGCTACACTAGCCACTAATATGTGGTTCTTAATTTAAACTTAAATAATTAAAATTAAGTAAAATAAGACATTCAGTACCTCAGTCACGCTAGCCGCATCCTAAGTGCTCAACAGCCACATCACAGAAAGTTCTGTTAGACAGCACTGGATAGATTGTAGAGCCAGACTGCTTGGGTTCATTTCCTGAATAGTCATGTGACCTTGGGCAAGTTAGTTCATTTTCCTGTGCCTCAGTCTCCTCATAGGTAGACTTGGACAAAAGTTCTCCTGTGGTTGTTAATGTGGATTAAGTGAGTCAACATTTGTAAAGTGCTTAGAACAGCACCAGGCACGTAGTATGTGTTTGTTAAATAAACAAATGTTCATCGTGTTCATATTTATTATGCTTTATAACTTATTAATGTGCAGTGATTATCTTTTTGCCTTTTATGTATGTTTTATTGCCCTTTTGAGAAAAAATTTATGTATACCAACCTGCTTGGATAATTTTTTGTGTTTGAGTTTTTATATTTAGCCACAATTTAGAGTAATGTCTCTGTCATGCACTCTGGCTTAAAAATTCATTGGGAGTGCTCACTGCTTTCAGGGTGAAGCACAATTTCCTTTGTCAGGCATTTTGGGAATTCCAGCCTGCCCTTCCCAACTCATTTTCACTGCCATCCAGTTCTAGCCCTTTGTTCCATTTTTCAGTTAATCACTGCCTTTGTTGTTAAAAATATTTAATGGTGGTGGTTTCATCTCTTCAAATGGTATATAAGCTCTCCCAGAACATGTAGCAGTATTATCCATGCATTTAGTAAATGCTCAGGATATGTTCAGGTTGAATAAAAGAATCTTCTGTTTTTGAAATGCAATCAGTATTTCTTTTAATATCAAACCACAGTTATTCAAGTCATCTCTGAAGTGAAGGGAATTCAAAACCCATTCCACCATCTGTGATGTCAGCATCAGAAATGTGCTTCATCTCTTAAGACTCTGCTACTGGGCTGTACTTGTCTCAGTGGGGAGGGGTCTGGACAGTGGTTCTCACCATGGTAGTCACTACCCTGCAGCATGGTGGTGCCATGTAAAGCACCATTTGGTGGCGAATTTGGTGATTTTCTGGATGACGCTTTCTAAAAGGATGCTGATTTTATCTTGGTTTCCTCATTTCTTTAGGTTATCTCCCATATTCTTTGGTCTGCTGTTTGTTGCTTCTTTCTGTGTTTTTCCTGATTATACGCAAATGCTTATCACATGAATGTAACAATGGGAAAAAAAGTCATTCAAGAGGAAAAAAAGTACCATGTATTATAAAAAGCAAAACTTAGTTTTTATGTTTCTATAATAATGACATTTAGGTACAATTAGGTATTTTTTCACTTTAAACAGGTTATTTTCTCCATATGAGGAAAAAAGTGTAAAAACTCTAAACCTCTTACCGTAGAATGGTGTGTGCTTGTGGTCTAAGGTCATACAGAATTCCCATTTGTTACTACAAGTTGCTTAATATATAACATCAGTGGCAAATCCATAATTATCTATGGATAGCTGCATTTTGGATTGCATGTACTGTATTGCATATATTGCATTTATGTTGTGCAAGTTGCCTTGTATTATGTTGATGGAGAAAAGAGTGGATATTATAAAACCAGTAATGTGAATAAAATTCATACATAAATGGTCTTGCATTATAACTGGAGATACTCGGACATCTTTGAGACTTTGATTCATTATCCTGTGTTGTGGTCTTGGGTTTTTTGGAGGTGGCCTGGGGACCTCCTATAGTTGGGAACTGTAGGACAGAGGCACCAGGTTCTACTTGGGAATGATTTAGAGTCTCCCTCTGCATATATCACTACTTGTTACCCTATAACATGGTACTTCTGGTTACTTTTCAAAGTGCTGTGGCTTCATTACACTGTGAGCTTCTTGAGGACAAGGACCACAGTTCATTTATCATTTTGGAGAAAAGTGAATTCTGAAGAATGCAGTGGTTTGTGAGCTTGTCTGGTATTTCTTTCTCTGTAGCTTACCATCAAAGTGATGAATGCACCTATGGGTAATAGGTAATTGGTATACTTAATCAGTTACCTAATTACTGAGAGGACTCAATTCTCACTTTATATTATTTTATTACTGAAACAGACTGCCCAGTAGATTTTTTAAAAAATAAATTTATGTATTTATTTATTTTTGGCTGCGTTGGGTCCTCATTGCTGCGCACAGGCTTTCTTTAGTTGCAGCGAGCGGGGACCACTCATTGTTGCAGTGTGCGGGCTTCTCACTGCGGTGGCTTCTCTTGTTGCAGAGCACGGGCTCCAGGTGTGCGGGCTTCAGCAGTTGTGGCACATGGGCTTAGTTGCTCCGTGGCTTGTGAGATCTTCCCATACCAGGGCTTGAACCCATGTCCCTTGTGTTGGCAGGCGGATTCCCAACCACTGCGCCACCAGGGAAGCCCCCAGTAGATATTATAAACATTCTCTAGAGAACAATTAGGTTTACAGTGACTTATTATGCTTAGAATGCTACTTGGAATTAACTCTTTGTACCACTGTCTTGATATAATTCAAGTGTAATTTAGAAGTGCTGCAATATCTTCATTCAGATAACTTGTTACCCTTTAAAAATTGGCTGCTTAAGTATTGTTTCTCTCCCATTTGGCAGATACCAGATGCAGTGATTAATAAAGGTCATTATGTTGCTTAGTTATGGAGAGCTTTTAATGACTATTACCTGAACATCTGCTGTTTTCATCACTGCAGTTACCCAGAAAACATCTGGTACAATATAGAAGCTGTACTTTGAAAATGTGACTTAGGCTAATCTAATAAATTACTACTTCAGAACATTTAAATATTCCTTTACATTTTAAATAATTGTGAGAAAGCCGTTATCTTTCTGTAAAGTGAGCAATAAAAAGTATCAAGGACAGACTTTCGGAATGGTTGTACTGGATAGTCCTGGAGTCCCATGGGCTGAATTCTCAGCATCTAGGAGTTGTCTGTGTACAGAATCGGGTGGGAGAAGCAGTGACTTTCTCATGCATTCTGACTGTCATGTGAAACCTTGACTGAAAATGAGGGGCTTGGAGTGGAATTGAAAGGAAGGAAAAAGGTTACCCAGACTCTGCTGGGAGAACATTGAAAAGTGAGAAAGGGTTTATTGATTATGGGGTTTTCAAAAATAGGACCAAATACTTTTAAAGTTTTGAAACAAATACAGTGCTTGCTTCAGCAGCACGTATACTAAAACTGAAATAACTACAGATTCCCAGGAAGTTGCAAAACATAGTACTGAGAGGTGCCGTGTACCTTTCACCCAGTTTCCTCCAATGGTAAAACGTTACAGAGTGATAGTCGAATATCAAAACCAAAATACTGACATTGATGCAACCCACAGACTTTATTCCGATTTCACCAGTTTTATATGCACTTGTGTGTGTGTGTGTGTGTGGTGTATAGTTTATGCAGTTTTACCACATATATAGGGTCCTTGTAACCACCATCACCATTAAGATACAGAATTGTTCCGTCACTTACAAAGCTACCCCTTTAGAGTCAGTCCTACTCCCTTCACCTTCCCTGCCCTTCTCTAACCCCTTGCAACCACTAATTTGTTTCTTGTCTCTATAATTTGGTCATTTTGAGAATATTATATAAATGTAATAATATATTATGTTACTTTTGGGGATTGGCTCCCCACCCGCTCCCGGTATCCATGCAAACTGTTTCATATCAATCACTTGTTTCTTTTTATTGCTGAGTAGTATCCCATAGTATGGATGTACCAGAGTTTGTTTAACCATTTACCCATTGAAGGATATTTGGATTTTTTCAAGATTTTGACCAATACAAGTAAAGCTGCTCTGGGCATTCATATACAGTTTTTTTGTGTGTGTGGACATAAGTTTTCATTTCTCTGAGATAAATATCCAGAATATGATTGGTGGATTGAATGATAACTAGATGTCTGGTTTTTCAGGAAACTACCAAAAGACCAATACTTTTATTTCTCCAAAACTTATTTACTAATGCCTAATAAAACTGAGACACTGAGAAATTAGTTCCCATGTGGTTGTGTTCTATAAAATTCTATGTCTACAGATCAAGAGACAGCCAAATGGACATTTAGTAGATATAACAGACAAGTTACGGAAGAAGAAGTACAAATGGCTATTAACATATGAAAGGATTTTGAATGTCACTGATAATCAGACAACTATTGTTAGAATTATGTTTAGATGCAAGTAATTTAAAAGCAGGCAGAATGGCTGGAACAGTCCAGGGTGGCTAGTATGGCAGGTACAGTGGGCAAGAAATGCCTTGAGCAACCCAGATCTTTTCATTTTTCTTCTCCGTCACACACAATCTTTGTCCTCATATTGGCAAGATAACTGCTGCTTCTCCATACTTGGGTGCAAGAGCCAGGCCAGAAGAAAAAGGAAAGGGAGAAATCCAGAATGAGTGTCACCTGCAGAAGGGAAGCAAAAACTTTTCCTTAAACTGTCAACTAGAATTACGTCACATGCTACCAGCAGCTGCAAAGGGGCCTGGGAAGCAAGTAGTTTTTTACTTGAAACATTCTTGCTGAAAAGATATGGGGTTCTCTTAGTAAGGAGGATGTGGAAATATTGCATAGGCAACTAGCAAAGTTTGTTGGAGAGTGCAGATATGAAGTGTCATGTGTGCCTAAGACCCTGAAATTAAAAAATATGAATAATGCCCTGTGTTATGTAAAAGGTACTAACACATTGTTTGTAAGAGAACAAATTGGTATACTTTTTTTGATGGGCAATGTGATATTCTTTATCAAAATTAAAGGTTGTGTTTTATCTGGCCCATCAGTACAAATCTGTGACTCTATTCTGTAGAAATGCTGTCCCTGCATATGTGCAGAAAGATCTTCGCTGTAGCATTGTTTACATAATATCAAACCACTAGAAATTATCTGTCAGTGGGAGAAAGGCTCATACATCATGGTATATCCATACAGTGGAGTACAGTACAGGCAGCCAGTAAAAATAATAAGCTTGATTTATGTAAATAGACCTGGAAAACAGCCATGAAATATAAAACTGCAGAACATTATGCATAATATGGTTCTACTGCCCGCCCTCCAATACATATGTATGTGTTTTTGTATGTGTTCTTGTGCATGTGTGTATGTGTGGTATGATTATATCTGTTTGGGCCTATGCAGAAGAGGAAGACTTTATTGAAAAACACTGAAAACAGTTAATAGTGGGAAGTGGGTTTGGGAAGGGAGAATGTAGGAGGAGATTTCACTTTTCTTTATATACATCTGTATTGCTTGAATAGTTTACAGGCCTGTAGTAACTGTTCAATTAGGAAATGAAGTATTGCATAATGTGATTTTTTTGGATGCTTGAAGCACATACTTTTAACCATTCTGGGTGAAACTGCATAACATCTTGTTTTGCCATTTTATGCATATAGTATACTAAATATTTTTTCTTAGTCACTCAAGGCCTAATGAGATAGTCAGGGCTGCTTAAATATACTCAAAATAGATTTAGATTAAATGAGTTTTTAACGCTTCCTAATAAATGTTTAAACTTTGACTTCTTAGGAAGGCCGTACTTTTTGTGTATTATCAGTGTATCTGCCTCTAACAGTTCTTCCTATTTCTAATTTCTGCTGTAATCTTCTTTGACTTGGGAATGAAGCAACCAGCAACCTGGTTTAATTGTGTCTAATAATAGTTCTGAATAAAAACAAGATAAATTAGTTCTGAATGAAGGTTTTGAGAGACTTTGTGGGTAAAGTACATGAACTTTAGCTTACTGCTATTTGAACATTTTTTTTTTTTTTTTTACTGTTTAGAGCTCTTTTTTTCTTCTTTGTTTACCTTTGTTTTCAGCTGTGTTTTAGTTGTTTGAGATGGCTTGATACATGAAGTTTACCAAACCTAGGGATGTTTAAAAAGCAGATAACCCGTCAGTGTCACTCTTTTAGAGAAACTTATTACAGCAGTAAGGAAAGGAGATAGGGTGTTTTAGGACAGGGTTATATAGGAAAAAAGCCCCTGAGCATCTGCATTTTCTTTCTGTTCCTTAATGGTAAGAGGATTCTTGTCTTTGTTAACAAGTTAATAATTAACCCCATGTAACATAGTGTGCAGTGCATACACATCAGGCTGGGGTTCGAATCCTGGCTCTGTCATGTACTTAGCTAAGTGACCTTCCTGATCCTCAGTTTTCTTACATTTAAAGGCTTATTTTGCTTAATATTAGTACATATTTTATATAAATGCCTAGTTGACACATTCATAGATTAAGTGGAGAAAATTTGTGTAATGTATCTGGCCCACAGTATTCAAATAGTGACTTATTATGGAGGATAATGTGAAATTGGAGATTTGTATAATGTATTATACTTTTTTATAACAAAACATTTTATTTTTTCCTTTTATTTTATTTTTTTATTTTTTTATTTTTTTTTTTCTTGCGTTATGCGGGCCTCTCACTGTCGTGGCCTCTCCCATTTGCGGAGCACAGGCTCCGGACGCGCAGGCCCAGCGGCCATGGCTCACGGGCCCAGCCGCTCCGCGGCATGTGGGATCCTCCCGAAACGGGGCACGAACCCGCGTCTCCTGCATCGGCAGGCGGACTCTCAAGCACTGCGCCACCAGGGAAGCCCTTTCCTTTTATTTTTATAGAATTATTATCCTTAGTGCGGAAAACTTGAACAACACAGAACACACAAGGGGAAAAATTTTTTTTTTTTAATCCCCTGTAATTTCCTTACTCAGGAAAGGTCTCTATTAATATTTTATAGGTCTGTCGTTCAGTCTTTTTGCCATGTTCAAATACTACTTGCTTTATATCAATAGACTCAATGTTAAATCCTTCAAACAACCTTACAGGCATGGTGGTGTCTCAGTCTTCCCTTACTGGAAATGAGGCTGAGAGAGGTTAAGATCGAATTGCTGGTCAGCTGGTGTTCATGATCGGGAGTGAGAAGGGGCTCCCCTCCCCACCCAGTTGGAAGCAGTCATCTCTCTTCATAATCAGTTTGCAATAATCTGTGATTATAAGATGTTTGATTAAGATTGCAAAGTAGATTTGGGCTTAATGCATGGTATTTCCGTGTATTATTGTAGTATAACGTTACTTAGGTGATATGCATGTTTTAGCTCTGTAAACATTAAACTCTAATACTTGAGGTCAAAATGAGACTTTGTATTTCTCCAGCGTGATCCTAACTCTCTAAGCTGTCGAAAATCTGACTGTGGTGCTTGGAATACACTATGTGTTCACTTTGGATGTTGGATTCCTGAGTGGTGTGGAAAATGATCTTAAAGTTGCTGTTTTATTGTACTCAGAAAAGGACTAAGTCAGCCATATCCTTATTTTTATGATATTTTTGAAATTGTAATTTCCATGATCATGTGTTTTTAAGTTAAGAAGTTATTATTTGGGTCAGTAAATGTTGCCTTTAATTTAAACATCCTGGAACTTCCCTGATGGCGCAGTGGTTAAGAATCCGCCTGCTAGTGCAGGGCACATGGGTTCGAGCCGTGTTCTGGGAAGATCCCACATGCCGCGGAGCAACTAAGCCCACGCGCCACAACTACTGAGCCTACACTCTGGAGCTCATGAGCTACAACTACTGAGCCCACGCGCTGCAACTACTGAAGCCCGTGTGCCTAGAACCTGCGCTTCGCAACAGAGAAGCCACCGCAATGAGAAGCCCGCGCACTGCAACAAAGAGTAGCCCCTGCTCACCACAAGTAGAGAAAGCCCATGTGCAGCAACGAAGACCCCACATGGCCCCAAAAAAATTAATTAAAAAAAATCCTAAAGCATTTACAGATTTATTTATAATCTTCAGAAACTCCCTGAAAAACTAGTTTGTATATTGTACTATATATACTGCCTATACAGTACCTGTAGGTACACACACACATAAATCTATTTCTTCGGGGGACTTTGTCCTTTGTTACACTGTCATACTTGGACTTTTAGCTTAGGGGATTTGGCTGCCTGTTATTTCAGATATTTTGAAAATTGTACTGTCATGATTATAAGTATGTAATGAAGCTTGACTTCATGTTTTTTGTATTGCTTTTTCATGATTTTTTTCAGAAGTAGGTTAAAAAAAATGTCAGTAGTTGACCTGAATATATCATCTAGACAGTTACAAAACATGTACCAATATTAAGCAAAATATTGTTTGAATTTAGACATTGTTAACAAAGAATTTGAATTTAGACATTGTTTGAATTTAGACATTGTTAAAAAAGAATTCCAGAAGGAATTCACTGTATTTGCTCTATATTTGTAGCTGAGGGGGGTAGATCTTTTTGAGTTCTTTAGGTATTTATATATAACTTCAGTATGTTGTAACTTTCAACTTGTTTAGGATTAAGTGGCTATAGTTTATATAAAGTTAATGAGGTGAATTAGATGTGATAATCTCAGAGGTGTGGAGTTGTTAAAGAGCTGGGTGTGTTTGGGGAAGAAATACAGTGTGCCTTGATTATGGAGTCCGTGGATGGGCAGTGGTTTAAGGAGATGTGTTTGGAATTCCACAACCACAGATGAGGACCAGACTGTCAAGGGTTGTTTTAGATACATTGGGATTTATCCTGTAGATATCCAGTGTAGACATCCGGAAAGCATCAGGATAGGAGTTTAGCATCTAGGTGGTACCGGGTAGAGCGACATAGACAGAGGATTCATCATTTTGGGAAAGGATGTGATCACTCATGGGAGAACTTGATGACAGAGGGAGTGAAGACAAGGAGAGAGACCCAAGGGAACCCTGTTGGTAAAGGAGACCCTGAGATGGTGGTGTTCCTCTGTACAGGGGCTCTAGTGCTTATCCCTGTGGAAGAGGAATTTAGGCAGGGGCAGGGGCTGCGTGAGCGGGTGGCAGGGGAAGAGGGGAAGAAGAGTCCCGGGCTTCAGCGTGTTTTTGGTGGCCGATCTGACCTCTTCCCAATAGGCTCTAGCCAGCTTTACAGCCACTTTGCTTCTACCCGTGCAGCTGTATGTGGCTGGAGAATACACCACCTCTGAATAGTTGTACTTTAAATTCCTGATCATGAACTTTAGGTGGGCTTTTAATGCTGCCTGGCAGTCATACCATATTATTCCTACTTCATTCGTATTGGTGACTCTCTCAGTTCCCCTGCCTTTCTCAAACCTTCAGCATCTGTTTACCATATCAATTCTCAGCTGATTATCATCTCCTTTTTTAACTGAGAAACTTGAAGCATATTGCTTCCACGGACTAACAGACTCACTGTGAGCTCCTCCATCACATCAGCTGAACGCATGGACTCTGCCTGTTCCTGCCACACGTGAGCTATCTGCTCCCATGTAAAGCTAGCCCCCTCCTTGTGCACTAAGCTCTCTCTCCTCATACGCTCATAGACATTGCTCACTCAGCTCTGTTCTTTCTCTTGTCCTCAGTTTTCTTCCTCTAATGCATCATTCCCGTCGTTATACCATGTGCTGTTATTTCTCTCATCAGATAAACAATGCTTCATTTGACTCTGCTCCTCTTGCCGGCAGCTGTTCCGTTTCTCTCTTCCCTTCTGCAGTAGATCTCCTCCAAGGAGTTGTCTGTACTCATTGTCTTCAATTTCTCCTCTTCCACTTTTCTTTTAAATTCACTGTAGTCAGACTTTCAGCCCCATGACTTCAATTTAACATTGGCAGAAAGTCAATTTAAAATTTGCTTTTAAAATCATAAGTTTTATTTGAAGCGGAGTGTTATTCACAGCACTTTAATTTCCTTTGCTGAGTATAATATATTTAGAGAAATGTGTAGATTTACCATCCATCCGTAGTTGCTATGGTTATATCATAAAGAGGTATTAAAACTGGTAACAAATTTTAATTGCTGTTGTATCATATTGGGTATCATACTTGCTGGCTTTGTACTATTGGGCTCCATATGTCTTTTTTGGTGACTATTCCTTAATCTTTCTTACTACTAAGAAGTTGTCTAGTTTTGACCAAGCAGATGGTTTCAAGTTTCTCTCTAATATGTTGAATGAAGTTGTGAATGAATAACTGAGCTGAGTGAGCATGAAGACAGTTAGCATGCAGGAAGTTTAGTGTAGAAGGACAATAAACTATTCAGCAAAGTTAATGTGATGGATAATTAATGATATCCATAATTGATAATGAGTTATATGCTTTAGCTTTAGTTGTCTGTTAAAAGTTCTTCTGAGGATATGGAGTTGCACTAGAATTCTTTTAAAATTCTCTAATTATGATCCCCCAAGGCCGCCTTCTTTCATGCAAGGATTATAAAAAATCTAGATCTTCAGTTGGTTATACCTATGAAACTGAGAGCCAGATTAGTTTGCTCAAAAATATTGAATATGATCAATTTATTGTTGTTTTTCAGTCTTTTATATAATTGTAACATATATAATAAGAGACATTCACCTGAGTGAGTAGTCTTGTGGACAGGTTATCAGTTATATCTGGCATAGTTGCCTAAATGCCATCACTTTATTTCTTGCACAGGGAAACATGGAAATCCAAGTTAGCCAGAGGAATGTTACTACAGGGAGAGATTTGAATTCAGGTGTTGTTATGCTTGGCAAGTTACTTATGACATACCTACCGAATGATCCCAATAGACCATACTTGGGAATTACTGGACATTGTCTTGTAGCAGCATATTCTTTCCATTCAACAAATATAATTCCACGAACAAAATATGGTTGTAGACTAATGTGGTAGCGGGGGAAATGAAAAAAGCAAGGAATGATTGAAAAACAATATTCAGAAATTAGTGAGAAATTACATGTAGAGGGGTGAAAGAAAAAGAAATGTGAAAAATGACTCTAAGCTTTTGAACTTAGGGTCTGGCATGGCGATGCTATTGGTGGAAATAGGTAAATTAGGAAGCGTTTCTTGAAAGAAAAAAAATGTTTCATTACTTTAAAGTTAAGAATATGTTTAATTGGCATGCTTCCTCTTGGTCTGAATGAATTCTCTGCATAATGTGAATTGTATTACACCAACATAAAAGAATTTCTTTATCGTATTCCCACCCTAAAGGATATTACCGAACTTTACCAAACCTATGGTTGCTATTGTATCCTCATATATGCCATTTTATACTCCCTGCCTGCCCCTCTCCATAGATGGTATTTCAGGAACTAGTCTTAAAACCATGTACAATTCTAATGTAGGTGGCAAAACTCTAACCCCATTGAAAACAGGAATTCAACATAAAGCAGCATTATTTCCTTATTTTGACAGAGATTATAATTAGCATTTTAGGACTTACGGTAGTGTCTGTTCACAGTTCTGAGGTATACACTTAAGAATGACTCACTATCCTGACTCACTTGTTCAAGTTCACTGTCATTCAGAAGCCCTTTTATTCTGCTGTTCTTTTTCTGGCTTTTATTTTTTTCCTGATGAATAGAATTATTGTAGTAAGTCTCACATTGCTGAATATAACCTTTGTTTTTTCTTAATTGGTGTGTATATGCCACGCCTCTAGGCATATTCAAGCCTTTTGCTTACGATGGCTGGCATTTTGTTGTTTAGTCTTGGCAGGAAGTACGGTAGGGTGAGAGTTGGTAGAGTGTGTAAGAGCCGTGAGACAGCACGCTCTGTGGTTAATAGGGTGAATGTGGAAATACTGTATCATTTACTTCAGTGAAAATAGGCACCTATTGTTTGGGAATGTACTATAAATTTAGTTGTACCCAATTAAAGCCTGTTCCAGGAAGTACCATCAGGTCTCCTAAATATTTCTGCTCAACAATTGAGCTGGCCCACTTACTTCAAAGAATATTTGATCCAACAAAATTCCAGGGAAGTAAATAGTCCTTGAGTTTGTGATAGGAGCTGACCAATAGCTTAAGACTAGATGAATAGACCTAAACAATCCATTATAGAACTACTTACAGATGTTAACACACAGTTAGATGCCCAAGATTTGGAGACTGAGAGGCCTGGGTGTGATTTGTGGCACCACCACCTTATGGCTGTGTAATGGCCAGTGTCACCCTCGCTAAGTCTGCAGTGGTTCCTATGTCACTAGGGTTTTGATTAGGATTAAATTAGGAAGTTCTCGTTCGTTCATTTAGTCATTCAGTAAGTTTAGTGAGCATCAGTCTGGTGTCAGGCACTGTATCACCACTGGTTTACAGTGGAAAATAAAATGACATGGACTGACCTCTGGGTCCAGTGGAGAAGACAGAAAGCAAACAAACAAATAATTTACAGTTGTGGTACTTTCTGTCAAGGAAGATATCAAGGCACCACCATAAGAGAACCACTGAAGGAAGCACTCCCTGAAGGGGTAGCTCCTAGGTTGACAAGGGAAGAGTGGCAGGAATCAGCCAGTCAGCATAGAGAGGAGCGCTCCGGCTGGAGCGAACAGAATATTCGATGGTCCTGACACAAAAAACAGAGGTGGGGTGGTGGCGGTGTTACTAGGAACTGAAAGAAGACCTGTGTGGGTTGGAGTATTGCTTGCAAATGGTGAAGAGTGGGATAAATAGCTGTGGCTGATCTGTGTGGTGCCTGGCCCAGGGGGCATGATTAGTGTCAGCTGCTATCATTGTTCTTATTATAATGATCCTTTACTTTATTTAGAGGTTACTTTATGGGCTGTCAGTTAAAGCCTTGAAGGAAGCTAATAACTTCCCGAGTAGATGTCATGAAGTCAGTGCATTAAACTCGTGTATGCTGTTTAGAGAGGGCTCAGGCCCTCACTCAGAGCTTGTTGGTGATTATTTTTCATACTGTTCACATAAATTTAGTTACTTGAGTTTTATAACAGCCTAGAAGTAACAAATTGGGGCATGAATTTAGAGGTTCTCCAAAAGACAGAAAGAAGTTACAGTGTAATAAAAATAAAATTTAAAGTGATTAGTGATGGTTAAAAATGTGAGATGATGAAATCTTTTTTTCAGATTTATTGAGGTATTGTTTCCATACAGTGTAATGAATCCATTTGCAGCATAGCTTGATGAATTTTCATAATTATATATAGTCACATAGCCAACCATATCCTGTTGTAGAAAAGTTCCATCAAGAATCCTAAAAATTCTTATTTTCTTGTGTTTCTCTGCCTTGGCCACCAGCCTCAAGCAGCCACTAATCTGCTTTCTGTCACTATAGTTTTGTGTTTTCTAGAATTTCATGTAAATAGAGTTGTACACTATGAAGTCTTTTGGTTTGACTTCCTTTTGTTCATGTTATTGCATGTATTAGTAATGTGTTCCTTTGTATCATTTTGTCGACTGAAAAAAAATTGCACAACCTAAAAGTGGAGAACTATGTTTTATTTAGTGGACATACTGAGGACTTCAGCCTGGAAGACAGGCTCTCAGGTCGCTCTGAGGGACTCTTCCGAAGAGGTAAGTGAGGAGCCAGGATATGTAGGAGTTTTGAAGCAAACCAGGTAGTTGGACATCAAAAGCTTTCAGCTAATTAAAGAAAAAACAAGCACCTCAAGTTAATGAATTTAGTCAGTCTGGGCTTATTGAAGTCATTCCTTTGATATGCACCTTAACTAGCTAGGGCCAGTGTCGTTTTTCTCCATCCTGAATTCCCTCAGGGTGCACAGTTGGGGGCTGCTGCAGTGGCTGATGGCTTGATGGCCACAACATCCTTCATTTACTGATAAATGAGGACATTCTTTGCCGACAGTTTAGTAGTATTCCAAAGTAGAGATTAACCACAATTTGTTTATCCATTCACCAACTTATGGACATTTGGGTTGTTTCTCATCATTGGCTATTATGCATAACCCTTGTATGAACATTCACATAAAAGTTTTTATGACTGTATGCTTTCGTTTTGGGTAAATACCTTTTGGGTAAATGACTAGGAATTGGATTACTGGGTCATATGGTAAAGTTAATGTTTAACTTTTATAAGCTGCTTCTACTCTTTCCTAATGGGGCTGTACCATTCTGTATTCTCACAGCCCTGTGTGAGGGTTCTAGGTGCTCCACACCCTCTGCGAACTTGGTATTGTTCATCTTTTTAGCTTTAGCTGTGGTGGATCTCAGTGTGATTTTAATTAGCATTTCTCTGATAACTAGTGATGTTGAGCATCTTTTTATATGCTTATTGGCCCTTCAAATATCTTCTTTGTTAAGATATCTGCTTGGTATTTTAAGTGTCTGTTAAATCTTTTGCCCATTTAAAAAACGTGCTGTTTATCTTCTTATTTAGCTGTAAGAATTCTTTTTATATTCTGGGAACAAGCTCTTTGGCAGATATTTCACAAGTATTTTCGCTATCTGTGGCTTGCATTTTGTTTTCTTAACTATATTTCTTGAAGTTGAGTTTTTAGCTTTGATGCTCTATTTTAATTTTAATGAGATCTATTTTATAAATCTTTTATAGTTTGTGCTTATTTTAGTTAAAAGAAATCTTTGTCTAGCCCAGTGTCACAAAGATTTTCTCCTGTGTTTTCTTCTAGAAGTCCCATAGTTTTTGCTGTACATATAGATCTGTGATTTATTTCAAGTTAATTTTTGTGTACTGTTTGAGGTAAGGGCCAAAGTTTATTAATTTCTCCCCATATAAATACCTAGTTATTCCAGCACCATTTATTGAAAAGACTGTCTTTTCCCCATTGAATCATTTAGACTATGAGACTTTGCTCTCATTTGTAACCACCATCTTTCACCAAGAATTTAAGCTTGACAACAGTGCTTATTCAAATATAAATAAATCCATCTTGTATTCTTACTGGTAAGTATATATTTTAGGATGTTATAAGAACAATGAAGGGAACTGCTTTTCAGTGCTAATTCAAACTAATGAGGGGGTGTTTGTTGGTAATGTAGAAGTGATGGTAACTTCTTAGAATCTGTCAAGTTCTAAGGAAGAAAGTTCGGTAACCAGTTATGATATATGATTATCTTTAGGAAAGTGATTTAGAAAAATATTAGTGTGAAGGTGGGCTTGCTTATATTCACAGACTCTAAAAGGAGACCTGAATCAATAAAAGAAAAATCTACAATGGCTACTGATTCTAATGAGAAAGAAAAGATAAAGGAATTTACAAAGTGAAGTAGCTGCTTAAAGGTGCTCTTTGAGTTCAAGGGCTTGAATGAACGAAAGGTAGAAGAAAAGATTTGTAACCAATAATGAATGAAAAGAGTAGTAGGTACTTACAAAACCAGTGTCAGGAAGGATCAAGCGCAGATGAATCGACATCTGTGAATAGTGTGGAGCATGTCAAAAACATCTTAAGAAGCATAATTTGGTACCTGAAGGTCACTAATGACCAGATAGGCCTGCTGTTCAGGGCAGGTCACGTGTAAACGTGAGAGTGAGAGAGAGAGAGAGCATCTGAGTCCCAGACTCTTTTGCATCCAACTGCTTTTCTGTTTTGTCAAAGCAAAATTATCTTCAAACAGATAAGGGAATGGACAGAAATGAGACGTAGTTGAAGCCCAATGTAGGTTAGAAGGTGGTAACACCCTTTAAGTCAGGTCTTTAGGATAAGTCTAGTAATATAGTCTTGGACGGTTTTGTAGTAATTGTGAAATAGTCTTGTAAGGGTAATAAAACATGGAGAAAGTACCTGAAGAATGGACTCAGAGGAGCAAAGGGAGACTCTGGTAATTAGAAATGATTGAGTTTCATGATAATTTGAGTCAGAATTCTAGCCTGATTTTATTAAATAATGGCTTATGAATGCATTTAAAAGGAAGCGATCTTTAGGAGCTTTTCTGGGTGTAATAAGAATAAACTAATGCAACCTCATTCTTTGTTGTTGTCACTGAGTAGACCACCTAAGGAAATGTTAGAGATAGGTTTTATTTGGGTGTTAGAAAAGTATGTGATAAAGTCTTCTATGATGCCACCATTGACTAGAAGTAATTGGTCATGTAAGGATTTTATAATGGTTGATGGATCATGTTTAAAGGAATTTATTTATATCAGAGTGAAGGTCTTTGCCAATGTGTCCTAGGGTCTTAGCTTGTTCAACAGCTTTTCGGTGGCTAGAATAAAAATTCAGTTATAATCATTGGATTTATGATGGAAGGAGGAGGGTACAGAGTTGACGAAGCTTATAAGATTATGAAATTTACATAGATTTACAAAGATTTACAAAGATCTTACAGGCTAGAATAGTGGACCAAAATGAAAAAAAGCTTGACTAAAAAAGATAAAATGTCAACCTCTACATAGCGATTGAGACAGCTCCTAAGAGAAGGTTGAGAGATGTTACATATATGCTAAATTGGAGCGCATTACGTTGACTTGCCAGCCTGGTTTGGTTGCAGATCAAGGGCGGTAATAGAGCTGTTGTTCTCCTCACCTCAGACTTTTTCTGGGCTGTCATGTTGGATTTAGGTGTCACATTTCAAAGGGGACTTTAATAAAATGTCATGCGTGCAGTGTGAATATATCAGTGATTTGTATTTATGGGTTGTCATGTGCAAAAGCCCAATTTTGTTTAGAACTAAAAGGGAAACATTTCTAATAATAATTAGAACGTTTTAAGATGGAAGGGGATGACTTGTGAGCTTGTGAGATTTCATCTCTGGAAGCGTTGAAGGTCACTGCATTTAGAGTGACCACTTATTAAGAATGTTATAGAGGGAAGGTCATCATTTGGGGGAGGTTGAGCTGGATACACTTTGAGGTTCCCTTTAATCCCTTTAACTTTTCTTTTTAATTTTGATTTTTACTTAGGTACCTACACAATCAATTTTATCAATCTTGTCTTAAAGCCTTTATTCATAATTAGTGTCTTATGCTTATATGGCACTTAAAAGTTCTGGAATGCTTTTATGAGCCTGATTAAATGGGATGTTTGCAAGAATTCAGGTTGGACAGGAGATTTTTACAATTTTTAGGCAGCTGTATCTTAATTTAGAATATGGCTTCTGGATTCTCGACAGTCTGGGCTCTGGCACTTGGCTGCGAGACCTTTGGAAATTTCTGAATGCCTTTGTTTTCCCCATCTGTAATTTGGTGATAATAATAGTGACTACACCGTAGGGTTGTTTGAGTTTACATATGATCATTGCTTGAGAATATACGCCTAGAACATTATGCTCAGCTTAGAGCAGTACCTGACACGTTGTAGACGTTTAGTAAATGTTAGCTAAGCACTTGTTCTTATCACCGTGTATCTCTTGTACAGGTAAGGAGACTGAAGCTCACACAGGTTGTGGCCCAAGTTTACATCAGTAATAAGTGGTAGAGAAGTTATTAAGAATTCTGTTGAATTGGATTTTAAAAATGGGGTAAAATTACTGGTATATGGACAAATTTGTAAAACAATATTGATTTCACTTTAATTTATTAAGACTTTTGTGAAATTATTGACTGTAGATTTTAGGAAAGCTAGGGTTTTTGTGGGTGTTTACGTATATACACACATCCCAGACATAATTCAGTAGGAAGGCCTTTTCTAAAGCACATTATAAATAAAGATAACCACATTTCCCACAAGATTTATGGTGCTTGATAGGGTTTGAAGGGAAGTAGGCAATTAACTTTGGTTTCTGTTGGCTTTCCTAGTGCCAAGCAGTTTGAGCTTCTGATTTCTAGATGTGCTTAGATTTCTCGAGGAACATAAGTCAAACTGAAGGCATCTCCTAGAAGAAAAATCCACATTGGCTCTCATTTATAATATTGAAGTAAACAGAAGAATGATCTCACCAAAACTCTGTTCTATCTTTAGATAATCACCTCTTAGAATTAGTTCATTAAATGCTATGTAGTTTTCTGGTCTAGTTAGAAACAGTTTAAGTTGTGTAGTAACGATGTTGTCCCCTGTAGAGGGTGTAATGTGCTTTAAGGATTGTTACTTTTGCCTTGCTTCCTTGCTGGGGAACACATCTCTTAGGGTAAGGATACTTTTATTCATTTACAGGGTTGTAAACATCTTGAGGGCAGATACTGTGTTTCAGTATTCTATGTTTCTCAGTACTTGCAAAGAGCTTTGCACATAGTGAGTCTGTGAAGTTGTCAAAGCATTGATGGCTTTATTGGAAACCAAAGAACCCATTAAATTGGTTGTATTAAAAATGGTCAGTTAAAGTAACTTGCCATTCACAGTGATCTCTTGCCATTCACAACAGATTATAAATGTAATCTATTTGTCAGCAAGTTTATTAAAGTTATGTTCTTGAAAAGGACTGCAGTTGGCAAAAAAGCAGTTGGCAAGATCAGTGTCATAAGGAAGATATGAGTTTAAATGAAAAAAAATACCCTCTAAAGGGCTTTAAAGGCATTTCAGAAACATTATAAACGCAAGTTTATAATGTTGTGGAAGAGAGAATTTTTCCCCGGCCGGGTCGGGGTGGGGGGGGGGGGGGGGGGAGGGGCCGGGGTCGCCATGGCAACTAGGCCGGTGGTCTGCCCTGGAGACCCGGGAGGGAAGCTAGGAGAGAGGGGCGAGAGTGGTGTTCGGCGGGGGGGGGGGGGGGGGGGGGGGGGGGGAGGGGGATGGTTCAGGCAGTAATGCGAGCCACGGGGGCAGCAGGTGAAGCTTCCCTTGCTTGCCGGCCGCTCACCTCCTGCTGTGCGGCCCGGTTCCTAACTGGCCGCGGACGGTCCGCGGGGGCGGGGCGGGTTGGGGACCCCCTGGTGTACGACATCCATTACAAAACCACCCAGATTTGTCAGCAATAAAAATCCCCCCTGGTAAGTAAACTGATAGGAAAGTTGTAGTGTGAGTTGCTGAGGGAGATTCTCCTGTCAGTTTTGTTATTTGGCTTGTGCTTATTTTTAAAGTATGTGAACCAGCCCTAAATAGCATAAAATATAATGTATTATCCTTTGTTTAATTTTTCAGTTCTCAGTAAAGCGCTGATCCTTTTATAGATTATTGTGGTAGAGGGCCTAGCCATATACCGAGAAAATAGAATATAGACCCTTAATCTCCTCTTCCTGCGCTGACACAGGCCCTCTGCCTGCATGGGCTGCTGGAGTTGAAAGTATTCATTGGTTTTCGTTTGGTCACAGGAAAGAAGAAATTTTGCATTTGACACTAGTTTCTATCTCTTTGAATTTCTGTTCTTCCTTTCCTTCCTTTAGAGCAGTAAAGAAAACTGGAAGGTGAATCCATTCCATCAGGAAAAGCTGAGGTGGCCTTGCACTTGAGAGGTCTCTGGAGACTAAAATAAGGGACCATCTGCTTGTGCAGAAGCAGCTATGTTGGAGCAGTAGTAAATCTTCAACCTTTTCCTGAGGAAGGATTTTTCTCCTATTAATTATCTTTACAGTTGTTAAAACTTTTATGTGTTATGTTTTGATAAGGTGGCACATGTGCATGGTAAACAATTTAAGGTATACTGAAGGTTATCCAGTGAGAGATAAGTGTCCTTTCCACTCATCTCCCCCAGGACAACCGCCGTTAACTTTGTGTATTTATGTACATCCCTGACCCCAGTAGTGTGTTATACATGCTGTTCTGAACCTTGCCTTTTTTCCCCCTCTAGTATACCTTGGAGATGAATCCAAATCAAATCAGTACAGAATATTGGTTCATGATTTTTAACAGCTGAATTGATGAACATTTATGTCGTTTCCAATCTTTTTTGCTGCATTGTGAAGTTGGTCATGCTTATTTACTCATAAAAGAGGAATTTGATTTACTGTTCTAAATGCATTCTGTAATTTCAGATAGTTTACTCAATGAGTAGGTAATAATGCTTTCTAAGAAATACTTTCCACAATGAGAAGGATGGCAGGTCTTTTATGTAAAATGTATTTTTATAGTCAGTCTCCTGGAGTATGTGGAAATTGGCATAACTCATGAAGTACAGTATTCTGGAAGAGGCTTTGTCCCATTTAATGACTTCTTAAAAGAGTTTTATTCGGCTGCTGTGTAAAAAAAATGACTTAGAACCTGATTGAACCTGTGTATACATTTTTGAGGTAAATTGAGGGTGAGGCATTGGAGTGGGAATGGGATTTATAGGTTACTGTCAAGAAACCTTAAATGTAAATTTTCAGGATCTCCAGACAAGGTGTTACCTGGAGCCTAATGGCAGCCCTTTCCCCTTTTCTCTCATCAGTCAGTTGCATTTAAGCCTTGTTTTGTTTTTGTCTTTAAATCTTGAATGTAATGGTGCAAGTTTCTTTTGGAAATCTATACGCTACTACTGCTATTTTTCTCAAATATGTTATATTCATTATTAGGAAATTAATGAATACATTATATAGGCACTTCATAATATTAAAGGAAAATATATTTGGATGTGATTAGACTTGTTTTTAAAATTTGTGTTTTGAGCAGAATTTTACATCATTAATAAAAGACTTACAATTACCATTCCCTTAGTCATTCAATTCTGAATGACCCAGGTAGTAATGAATGAATAGCTCGGTAATAATGATATGTTAATGTATCAAAAGATGAGTTGTTGGTAAGTTTATTTCATTTTATTTATGGCCTCAAACTAATTTTTAATCCCCAAATCTTTTCCTTTGCTTATTTTCCTGTGTACACTTAACTTTTGCACCAAGAGATTACCTTCTGTTCCAGTGGATGGGTGGGATATTATGAAAAGAGAAGGGGAAGGAAAAATGATAAAAGTTTAAAGACCTGTCTTTCCTGCCCAACATGACTGTTGCCATAGGTGCTATTGAAATAGCTGTACTGTCACCATGGACTCCAGCTTTTTATTAGAACGTCACGGCTTTCTCCACTTGTCCAAATGGTGAGTTTCCACCATTCTTGTAAGACCTGGGTCAGATGTTGCCTCGTAGGTAAAGTCCTTTTCTGACTTTGCTTTTTTCCTGTTGGCCTCTCTGTAGCATTTTAAAAAGATATCTATTGAGGGGCATTTATCACATTATTTACAGTTGATTATTTTTCTGACTCAGAAAACTGTGATTTTTAAAAATAAATTTATTTATTTATTTATTTATGGCTGCGGTGGGTGTTTGTTGCTGCACGTGGGCTTTCTCTAGTTGCGGTGAGCGGGGCCTACTCTTTGTTGTGGTGCGTGGGCTTCTCATTGCGGTGGCTTCTTTTGTTGCAGAGCACGGGCTCTAGGTGCACGGGCTTCAGTAGTTGTGGCACATGGGCTCAGTAGTTGTGGCTTGCGGGCTCTAGAACACAGGCTCAGTAGCTGTGGCACACAGGCTTAGTTGCTCCGCGGCATGTGGGATCTTCCCGGACCAGGGCTCGAACCTGTGTCCCCTGCATTGGCAGGCGGATTCTTAATCACTGCGCCACCGGGGAAGTCCTGAAAACTGTGATCTTTTTGAAGAATTATGTTTTATCCATATGTATTCACAGTGCAATGGCAATAAATTATGCTCAGTAATTTTTGAATTAATACATATTGGAAGACTTAATCCACCTCATTTTTCCAAGGGGAAGCTGGTATTTATATTCTTAATCTGACCTTCATTCACTTATATGATTGACTATTAGATATTTCAAATGGAATATTTAGGTATCCATAGAGATGGAGCAGAGTCATTTTGATGACTGTAGATGACTTTCTTCAAAAATTGTTTCATAGCTTTTCATCTAAAACCTCATAAAAAAGACTGAGGAGCAAGTCTTTTCTAGTCAGCATACTCTTTTATTAAAACGCTTAAAATGTGTTTGGAAAATTAAAAAAAAATTTTCTAACATATATCAATATTATATCTTTATATTTTTATAAAAGCATATTTTATAATAAAAGTAGTATATGCCTATTGATCATTCAAAAATACAAAAGTGCAAAGAAAAAAATAAAATTATTCATATTTCTTCCTTTCAGAGGTTAAAATGTTACCATTTTGGTGCATTTCATTTCAGTCTTTTTTTCTGTTCATGGTGTTTTTGTTTGTTTGTTTGTTGATGATTTGGTGCTTGGTGTTGGGATAACTGTAGGCTTCCGCTGGCACACTTCTGGTGAGATCCATCAGTTAAGACCTCTGTGGGTCACCTCTAGAGGGGCTCATGCTGTGTTACTGTAGCAGGCACCTCAATTCAGAAGTACTTCCAAAATATTGCCAGGTTGTTTTCTTTTTGAAGCCATTCAATTTTTTGTTTTGCTCAGTTTTTCTTCACCCCCCCCCCGCCCCATTTAATTTGGTGTGTTGGTGACAGTGCATAGGGACAGGCGTCGGCCAGGCAGTGGGGCTCCCTCTGCGGCAGGTGACCAGCTCTCTCGCTCACACACGGGCTGGTTCACACTCACACCTCAGGGACCTGCTGGTGGTTATACACCGTGGCCTTTAGGATAACTTACTCCAGTATTGAAACTGAAATGTTAAAAACTGACGAATGCCAAGGATGAGCTGGGGCAAATCCTAGACAGCAAATCCTGGGGAACCTTGTCTTCGAAGAGTAGACAGAAGGGAAGGAATTAACACAAAATATTGAGAAAAAGTAGCAAGGGAGGAAGGAGAAGAACCGAGGGCAAGGTGTACACTGTAGGCAGAGTTTTAAGACCAGGGAAATATTTTGCATGGTTCAGTCCAGCTGAGCTGTCACAGGAACAATCCCCTCCTCTTTCAGGCCTTCCCCGACTCACTCAGCCAGCGATTGCTCTCTCTGTTTTGCTCTCACAGCGCATGGCGTGTCCTTCTCCTGCAGCCTTTGTCGCCATGTGGCACGAGTCCCCCGCTGCTTGCCAGGCTCCCCGACCGGCTCGCTCTGCGCCATGGTCCTGGGCAACTTGCTGGCCCTCCATCAACGCTGCTGAATAAACACATGGCTACATACACTGTGCCTACTTTCCCAATTTTCAAATTTTGTCCAAGGGTAAAGCTAAGGAAACTTTATTACCTACTCTGCTGGTAACCAACAAAATGCCAAAAATGAGGAAGACTTGTTTCTTGGTCCTAGATGGTTATTTATTGAAGACAGGGTAATATTAGTGCACTACTGTGCTGATTTTTCTCTAACTCAGCTTGAAAATGCTTTTACTTATATTTTGGTATTTGTATAAGTCAAGAGTTAAGAATATGTGAAGGTGTTTGATCTTTCTTTAAATTATGCGCATTTATGTTCCAAGATGATATTCATATTGGATTGATAGAATGCTTTTAGTAAGTGGACGTTTTGTGAAGCATCTGTGCCACCATTGAAACAGTGATGTGAGAACTTCACTGCCCATTCCTTTAGCTTTGGTGAACAATGTCTATTTTGTTTTATTAAGGTGTCTTTGTCAGGGAAATACTGAAATCTTTGTACAATGTTTATATACTACCAATTGCCAGTAGGAGATGTGTTGGGAATATTATTTTTTAAAGTTTGGTATACTTTAGAGGTAATGAATCTTTACTCTGAAGAACATCATGTGTTGTATATAGGAAAAAATAAAGACGTGGTTGAAAGGGTTTGTAAAAAAAGAAAAAAAGTGTAGGATTGGATTATAGTGAATAGACAGTATGAATGAAAAACCATGTAAGATGCGATTGGTGCGGAGCCCCTGCTTTCTTGTTTCCTGCCCAGGGTCTGGCAGTTGGTAACTAGTAAAGCATTAAAAAAAAAAAAAAAAAAAAAAAAGCTTAATTGTATAATTGTATCTAGTTGTATATGAAAACAATAGTTAGCTGCCTCAATTTAAACTTTAGAAAAATTTGCTTCCTTGTTTATAATAATCAGATACTGTGAAAATGCATTTTATATCCTTAAAACTCTATGGCAGCTTTATGGAATCAGTGAAGTGAAACCTTGGAAGCTTGGGTATCTGAAAGTGTACAGGAATAAGTAACTTTGGAAAGTAATCATTTTCAGATCTAGGAAGACTTTTCTTTTTATTGGAGTAGGATATTCACTGTGGAAACACAAGAACAGTAGTTTCGAGCACACTGGAGTCAACTAACCCACTTCCTGGTGACTGTGCACCAGTTTCTAGGTAGTGTAGACCTTATTAGTTTAGACACACACACACACACACACACACACACACACACACACATTCTCTCTCTCTCTCTCTCTCCGTCTCTCTCTCTCTCTCTCTCTCTCTCTCTCTCTCTCTCTCTCTCTCTCTCTCTCTCTCTCTCCCTCCCTCTAGCATAGTGGGCAGGTGGACACAGACTTTGGAGCCTTTCAGATGTGGGTTTTAGTTGAGCTCTGATGATAATTTAGGCTTGGACAAGTTGCTTGACCTCTACGTTTCATTTTTGTCATCTGCAAAATGTAAATGATAATAGGGTTGTTTGAATATTAAATGAGATTTTCTGTATACCTAGCACAGTGCCTAACGGGTATTAAAAGCTCAGCAAACAAGTGTGCATTGTTAACAGGCAGGATAAACTGTTCTTCCTTCCTGAGTGATCTTCATTTTCTCCACAGCTTTTCTGGCCTCTTTTCTCTTCAGAAACACATTGGCTTCCTATTGACTGGAGGGTATTTCCTTGGCCTCTTGCCCTTGTTTAATGCTACTTTGATGATACCTGTTGACAGATCCTCTTGATAAACCTTTATTCATTTGCTTGCTATTTTATTTATTCAAAGACCATGTGGAGTGATTAAGAGCGCTCTGAAGCCTTATTGTCTTGGTCTGAATGCCAATTCTCTAACTTTAAAGCTGTGTGATCCTTGCAAATTCATTAACCTAACAATTTTCTTGTCTCTTAAATGAATGATAATGATACCTCGTAGTTTAGATGTGAAGACATTAAATGAAATAATATACATAAGACTTATAGATTGTTCAGAATAAGTGCTAGCTATTACTTATGAGCCTGGCTCTTTGTTGGTACTTAATGCATCTAGACTCCTGATCAATGACTACCCCTGTATGTATAGCAGTTTTGATGTTTGTTGTGTAATATGTATAGATCATGTTGTTAGGATTTGTTAGGTGAGGTGTGTTGTATGTTGTGAGAGTTACGTGGTGTTGTGTCAGAGTTTAGAGCTCTGTCTCTTTTTTTTAAAAAAAATAGATTTATTTATTTATTGGCTATGTTGGGTCTTCGTTGCTGTGTGCGGCTTTCTCTGGTTGCGGCGAGTGGGGGCTGCTCTTTGTTGCAGTGCGAGGGCTTCTCATTGCGGTGGCTTCTCTTGTGGAGCACAGGTTCTAGGCGTGCAGGCTTCAGTAGCTGTGGCTTGCGGGCTGTAGAGCACAGGCTCAATAGTTGTGGCGCACGGGCTTAGTTGCTCCGAGGCATGTGGGATCTTCCTGGATCAAGGCTCGAACCCGTGTCTCCTGCGTTGGCAGGTGGATTCTTAACCACTGCGCCACCAGGGAAGCCCTGTCTCTCTTTTTTAATGATCGTATGAATGACAGCTTCAGTGGGATATGAGCACTTACATTTATTGTATCCCACATTGCTGGCTTTTGATGGCCTTATGTTCCAATTTGAATCTAAGGGCCATTTGGGGACCAAATACTTGCATAGCTTATACTTTTGTTTATGTATTAATGCAGTTCTTCCTGTTTGCTACTCAGTTGTTGTAGGTAATACTTAGTTCTTGTTTTCATGTGTCATTTTGGGCACAATTTGGTTTTTGCATATTTGCATTTTTGATTTAAAGAGTAGAAAATTACCTTTGGGTTTAGAATAAGGCTTGCCAAACTGTCTGTGGAATTAGTTATTTGCTATTAGGGTGAGCAGTCTGTGAATTCTCTTTGTCTTATATCTGGTCTACAAGAATTTGCTGTAATTGCATCATTTGTTATTAATACCCATTGGGCTGAATTCAACACAAAGTTTTTTTGTAATTAATAAAACTATACATGCTTACAATTCCGAATGAGCTGAAAGAGTTGTGAAAGTTAAGGAAATGAAGTGGATTCAACAGAATTCTTTCTGTAATCATAGAAATTAATCGCGAAGACATTTGATTTAGTATCTACTAAAAGCATAAAATATTTTAGTAAAGTTAACTTCAGTAATTTGGTGATTATCCTGTCAATTTTTTTTGCCTGTTTCTTGATCATTTCCTGTTACTATCCTAAAGTATTGATACACCACTTAAAATGTAATAGAGGAGGTTATGATCACAAAGAATATTTTATATAAATGGTTCTTGGATTCTACACAACACCATTGGTCTCCATTTTGCATAAATAATTGACAATTTAGTGTGATAAGATTGGAAGGCTACTGGAACCCAGAAAACAACTGTTAAAATTCATAGGAATCACAAATAGATTTGTTTCTAAGAAAAAAAATGTAAGGACTAGCAGAGGTGAGAAGAAATAGAAAAAGATCACTCACTTATACTTTAACAAATAGTGTGGCGGTTAGAAACAGGGCTTTGAAGTCAGACAGCCAGACTCTGCTCTGCCACTTACTTCCTGTAGGACCTGAATCACTTCGCCTCTTCGAACATCACGCTCCCTGTGTGTAAACTAGGGAGGGTCATAAAACTGACAGAGTAGGTTGCTGTGAGGATTATGTGAGTTTATGCATAGTAAATGCATGGTAAATGTCTGGTACATATTAAACCTGCACTAAGCAGGTTATAAAGTATCCACAAGCAAGGAGTTGTTACATACCAGTCTTCTGTCATCTATTACTACAGTCATGCTCTCATGCTGCTAGAAAAACTGCTAAGGTGTAGTCTTGAGTTTGCCAGCAATTGTAGGCAGGTTGAAGTGAGTAAAATGACTCATATGCTTGTCTTGGTTCTAGGTATCTGTTGTTGGCAATTTTGTCATTCAACCCTGCTGCCAAATGTGGAAATTAAACTCACATTCAACAAGTAATAATTATGTTTCTCATTAGTAGTAATGGTATTTAAACATTGTTACATCACTTCATATCCTTTTTCTCTGTGAATCATCTTACACATAAACGTTGGAGTTACTAGTCTGATTTTGGGAGTTCTAGGGAACCAGTAGTAATGCTCTTTCTTTTTGAGAAGTAACACAGGAGACGTTGACAGATGGAGAGCAAAATCTTTTGGCTGATTTGAGGGCACGTTAGATCTGAAGTGGAAAGGGCTTATTAGCCTCTCTTGACTTAGATTTACCCACTGGGTGACTAGCACAGCCAAGCAACCCCAGGCCTCCCATCAGGGCAGGTGCTTTCCTGCATAGAGAGGATGTCAGAAGGGATGTGCCCTTCTGATGGGGTGGCTGGGTGAGAAAGCGAGGAGCTCGGCCAAGCCCATCCCCAACTCCTCTGCTCCTGAGAGAGGAGTGAAGGAAGAGTGGGAAGGAGTTGGGAGTGTTTCTCTAGCTGAAGGACCTCCACGTGAGCTTGAAGCATTATGGGGACACACGGAGCTGAGTGAGCTGGAGCTTCCAGTAAAGGAAGTGAGACAGTGATGGTCTGTGAGTAGGTTGGGGAGCTGGAAAAAGGGGAAGTGTGAGGTTGGAACACAGACATAACAAACAAGTCTCTGGTTTCTTTCATCTTCCAGTAGCCACATAGTACATACATACACTTATTCATGCATGTATTCATTCATTCTTTAATGGATATGAAGGTCTTGCAGATAATCAGAAGTGCTCATCAGAAATAGATTGTGACTTCTCATGTCTGAGTCCTAATAATATTTCAAATGCTACCTTGAAATAGACTTAAAAAAAAAACAATAAAATGTATGAGAAAGGTAAGAATCTTTAGCAGAAGCATATATTTTCTTTTTTCTTTTTTTTTTTGCAGTAAAGCTATATCTGGAAAATAGCTTATAAATCTAATTTTTAAAATAAGTTGATATATTGTGTTTACCTGGTTGAATAATTCACATTAGTAACTAATTTTGAGTAATTTTTCAAAAGAAATACTTAGTGAGCAACTACTGTGTGCCGGGCACTGTGATGGATATAAGAGATACCAAGATGAATGAGATACTGTCTTTTGTTCATGGAGATGACAGTTTAATAGAAGTGACATGGAAGTAAGTATATTCAATAAATTGTTGTGGGTAACAGATGGTAACTACAGTAGACCTAAAGGCCAGTTCTACCAGTAACCAATTCTACCTTTATGGCAATGGGCATTGGTAAGGTGGATCCTCTAGTAGGTCTGTAGTCATGATTAAATTTTAGGGAAAAAAATTATCCTGTTATAATGAGTCCTTGTCAGTAATTGTAGGACTTTAAAATTATTTTGTTTCTCATCTTTCTAGAATTCAGGAAGCAAGTAATAGAAGCCTTCCCTGGAATTGTTGTTAAAATTATGATTTAAAATATTTTATTAGTTTTAGAAATATTAAATATCTACCTGATGCTGGGTGCTCCATGTTTAAAATGTTGGAGATGTGTCCTGTTCTTACAGGTCTTAAAATATATATGCTTACAAGCAAAACAACATACAGACAACCTACCAATTATAAAGTGTTAATCTTTTTATTCGTAGAAGCAAGAGAAGGGCCTGGAGAATTGAGAGGACTCTATGAAAGGGAGGTGGTAATGGCAGTTGGGAAACTGTTGGAAGAGAACTCATTTGAGCAGTAGATGACAAACGTGCTAACACGAGGACTTTGCTTCATCTCTCCTCAACCCCATCACTCTCCTTGCTTGAAAGTTGGGCTTCTATATAAGAATTTGTTTGAAGAATTGTGTTCTGTGCATTGAATGAAAACTTTAAAAATGAAAACATGATATAATAGGAAATACTGATTATCATGCTACTAGTGAGATAATAGAAATATTTTGAATGGAAAGGTATAAATCATATTTACACTGACAGTTAAAAGCTAAAATTGAAGAGCACTTAGGCTTATTGTTTGAACACTTTTATTGTATCAGACAATGCATATTACCAGAGGAGTAGGAAGATGTATGTGGAAGCTTGTATGGCTCTTTTGAAGTGGAAAGTGGGGCATTTCTGAGGACTTTTGGGTTTATGGCATTGGTTATTTCCTGTATTTAACTTTCAGCTTTTGGCTGTCCCTTCCTTGATCATGATTAGTTACACTATTTTTATAATTGCAGCTGTGATCAGAATCTTGTTGTTGTGTTGTTTCCAAGTTAACATGGAAAGAGGGGAGGAAGCAAATGATTTTTCTGAGATTACTACTCTAGTGGGGGAAGGAAGAAGGAGAGAAATGGGTTTTTGAGGTTGTACATTTTTGATAAGACACTTGTTTAAGGTGGAGTTAACTGAGCTGTGAGAGGTGGAGGTGGGACTGTGCTGGAGGGCGCAGGAGCATGGATTAGGGTAAAAGGGACAGGAGTTTTGGGATCAGTGTTCACAGGACCACCAGCTGGAGCTTTTGGCTAAGGATGTGAAGCTCTCCCGGGATGCTACTCCAGTAATAAACTTTGTTGTGGGGAGAATAAGTGTCCGTATTGAATATCATCTCTCACAGAATAACTAGTTAAAATAAGTGGTATTTCAGGTTCTCTTGTGACTGGTGTGCCTTCCTTTATTTTGTTTTTAGTTGTGTTTTGATGTTGATCTGTTTAACTCTGCTTATTTCTCCTCTGAGCGTTCCCTTCAGCCTTGGATCTAGAGCATGGCAAAATAAATGCTGACGTTTTTAGCAATGGTGCCTTTTAAGATTTTATCATTAGAAGAATCTTTATAATTGGTGTATCTTAGTCCATAGTATTCAGAGAAAGCGATCACAAATAACTGAAACATTGTTTAGGCACCATCTATACTTAGGGCCTCTTTTGGTTGAAAGATGAGATGGAATTAAAGAACTCAAATTATAGACATGGGTAATTTACTCAGATAATTTCAGGAGAAAGCATTTGCTTTGTATGCATGCATTGAGCAGGAAAGGAAAGCCAGCAACCGCAGCAGCAGCTCAGAGGTGGGCTAGACTCTCTCTTTTTTTTTTTAGGCTAAAAGGTCTCTCTGATGGTGACTGCTTTGCTCTGCGTATTGGGTACCGTTTTCCTCTCTGAAGCATCTTTTTCTCAGCTTCCTGTTAGTTTCTGCTTCCTCTTTTTTTTCAGCTTGCCTTTGGTTACAGTAACCTGTTAAGCTCTTTACCTCATAATGTTTCACCTTTAACTCGCATTACAAATTGACTCTAGTTTATCCTAGTTCGAATTCCTAAGAAAGGACTAGTTGAATAAATTATGTTCGTGCATTGGAAAACTTTACAGCTGTGGAGAAGGTTGAGGTAGATCCACTGATATATTGGACCCAGCCTGAACTATGAGTTTGGTGACATCACACTGGTACCTTGGTAATTGGCCGCCACAGTGGGAATATTCGCAGCACAGAAATTGGCAGATGCCACAAACCAGGGCTCACAGCCTAAACTTCTTCCCTGCAAGAACTGGTTGCTAAGCCTTTATTGCTGTTGATATGCATAAGCTCGAAGATGTACTGTTAAGCAAAAAAGAGTAAGGTCTAGAATTATTTATAGAATGGTTCTAGTTTTTAAATAGAAAAGGGACATTTAAATATATGTGTATGTGCATACATACATGCAGATTCTTGTATAGTGTGGAGAATAGTTTTGGGAGATAACGGTGGCTGCTTCTAGGTAGGGGGGACTTAGGTTTGGAGTGGGGTGTGTGGAAGTGTGCAGAGTTCAATTTTAGACGCTTTGTATATAGTTGATTATGAACATTAAAAGCCAGTAAAATCCTTATTTAATCACAGTGTCAGCAGTCAATATAATTTACTTCAGTCTCAAACATTATGATGAAGTATGTAGGAAGGAAATATAATCCTAATGTTGAAAGTGTCAAGGTCAGATGAATTCACTTTTCCCATATGTATCAAATTCATAGCCATGCCCCTTTGTACATTGCTTCATATTTGACCATGACTTTTATCACTCTCTGCTTTGTTTGTTCTGAATTTTCTAATAGTCTTCTTGTCCTCTTTTTGGTGTCTTTCATATGTAAGCTTTCACTGTATCGCTAATAATATCTGTGATCTACATGTTGCCTAGAATCCACTTTCTTCTTGAAGACACCTTGTATTTCCTATTCTAATGCAGGCTAGTCACTCTCTAGGCAACTACACAGTTAGCTTCCTGAGATTGCATGGATCCTGTGTCTACCCCTTTTTTTGATTCTGTTAAAAAATTATTCTGACACTTATTAAAACAATAAAGAAATCCCTATAAATAAGAGATTTATAGTCACTCAGTCAAGCAAGGGCCTTGGTGGATAGAAAATTACTAAGAGGAGACTTCAAGGATGGGATTCTTGCTAAACCAACTTAACAGGATTTTTGGTAGAGGCAGGCCAGTGTTACCAGATATCAAGGGTGGGGGATGAGGAATCTGACCAGATATCAAGAGCAAAGAGATGTCAAGGGTGGGGGGACTCTCACTGAACTGACTTAGCAGGATTTTTGCTACAGCTGGGCTAGGCAGGCTAAAACAGGACTCAAGGCCTAGTAAAGAAGAGGGTTAAAAGTTTGGACAAGGAGAGAGTCTTTGTCAAAGAAACATTGTTTAGACAGTAAACTCTGAATCATTGTATTAGTTTCCTCTTGGTGCTGTAACAAACTATGACAAACTTGGTGGCTTAAAACAACAAAATTGATTCTCTTACTGTGCTGGAGGCCAGAAGTCTGAAATCAGTTCCACTGGGCTGAAGTCAGCAGGGCTGACTCCTTCTGGAGCCACTAGGGGAGAATGGGGATCCTTGCCTTTCTGAGCTTCTGGAGGCCGCCTCCTTTCCTTGGCTCATGGCCCCTTCTTTCCTCACATCACTCCAGCCTCTTGCCTTCATCCTCACACCTACTTCCTCCTCTGACCGTCTTGGCTGCCTTTCATAAGACTCCTGTGATTGCGTTGTGCCCACCTTCACGATCCAGGGTCACCTTCCCACCTCAAGATCCTTACTTAATTACATCCGCAAATTCCTTTTGCCGTATTAGGTACATCCACAAGTTCCAGAGATTAGGATGTGGACATATTTTGGGGAGTCATTCTTCAGCTCACTCCACCTTGTAATATCCGTAAACGTTTTTACTTTTTCCTCATACCGAATCAGTTGTTTAGCTTGGTATAGAATTCCAAGCTCATGATAATTTTCTTTTTTCTCAGAACTTTGAAAATAAGTGCTTCATTACCTTCTAGTTGATAAGAAATTTGATGCCAGTCTGATTCTCATTCCTTGGTTTATGATTTGAACTTTTTCCCTCTCTCTAAGCTTCTGACATCTTTTACCTGTATTGAATGTTACACCTGGCTTAAGCTGAGTGTAAACGTAATTCACTAGTGTCCAGTTAAGTGTAATTCATGTTCATAATCATGCCTCTAAGGTGGCTGTCACTTTTGCAAAGTAGTTTCCATATTGTAGGTCCCAACCCTTTAAAAAAAAAAAGAAAGAAGGAAACAGTGAAGGGAAGAAGGAAAGAATAAATAGGACATTTCACAGTGCCGCCCGGCAGTAGCTATGCATTTTGTTTCATGAAACATTTATTTCACTTGTATATGTGTGGTGTGTTAAATATTTCCAAAGCCCTCCAGAATTTAGTATGCATTTGCTTAGTGTCTGAAACAGGGGCTGAAGCTTTCACATTAAAAAGTATCATTAAAATTAAGTTATAAAATGTACTCGAGAAGAGTAATCCTACTTAGCTGTAGTTTAATGTTTTAAATACAAATTTTCTTTATTGCTCCAAGACAAGTTTTATTAAAAGTAATAAGAATGTGGCTAATTTTGAAGTGCAAGATTAAGGCATATTCAAAGCCCCTGTTTGTTAACTAGATGGAATGCTGGGTGTAGGCTGGTGTGGTTCATACTTGGGATCTAGCCTGAAAGGCATGTTTTTACCCTCAACAAACATCATCTTTGTTTGAATATCTGTAGTGCGTGTAACCACAGCAAGGTCTTTTTTTCCCCCTTAGAATATATCTCAGACCTTTTCTTTCTTGTGCCTGTTTCACAAATAGTTTAAAGTAGAGCTGCCTTCCACTTTCTGTTTCAGTTTGTTGCAGAATGTGTGAGGGACCACATAACACTCTTGGTGTGCTTGCAAACTATAAAGCAGTAATGGAATCTTGGAAGAGATAAGTTTACTCTATGAGGACTGAAGCTGTTGTTAATTCCCAAAGCCAGACTGGTTATCTAACAAAGGGTAAAGTACTTTTTAAATTGAAATATATATTTATTTACATTCATCTGTCAAAACGTATACTAGGAAAAATGGTCTGTCAATTTTGTTTCATTGAATTTAGAATTTAGTAACTTTGAATGAATTGTTCATTACAATTTGGGGCTAACTTAGTGATACTAAGTTACAATCCAGGTGGATGCTTGATTCTTTAAAGTTTTTATGTTTAAATGGAATTAGAGGTCTTCTTAAAATGCTCTAGTTGTCACTTTCTTCCATACGTTTGTGCCCAGAGATGTTTTCTGTATACTTGAGTATTTAATCCAAATGTCTTTCGATCCTTACTGCTTGAAATGTGCCTCTTATACTTTGAAACATTGTTACATTAGATGTAAAGTCAATTAAGATAATTTGATTTAATTTGGCTTGAATACTGTGATATTTGAATACTGTGTTTGATAGTGACAAGTGCCCAGGAACACAGCCTGGAAGTCAGTGCACACTTGCATAGACACAGACAGCTGCGGATACCTTCTGTGGTCAGTGTTTATAGGGCAAACTCTTTGCTCTGCAGTGGAATTTCTAAATAAGCAATCAGAACAAAACCAAAGGGAGTATTCTACTATACTTCTTAATAAACTTCTCAGCTGTAGATCAGACAGTATGAAATATAATCTAACTGTAGTGAATTCTGCATAAGGACACTACTTCTTACTGGAAAGATGCTTGCTTCACAATGCGGGTTATTAAATAACGTCTCTAAACTTGGCATTTCTATTTAGTCTCTTCAAAGAAGCAGGTTTGGCTATATTTTATAAAATTAGTTTGACTTTAACTCTGTTCTCTTTTACATTCATTAACATTACAAAATTTTCTCCCCATCAGGAAATACAAGGATAAGAACTTTCTAAAGGAATTTAAAGATTAGTACTGACTTGATTTGGAGTCAACTATTCTAATCATGTTAATCATTTTATTCCCATAAAATCAGGTACAGTTTCATCCAATTCCAGTACAACCCCTATTACTTGGCTAGGTCTCCTTTCTGGAAATCTCTAGACTGGAGACGACCCATGTAAAGCGTTGTATCTTACAGTTTGCCACAATGATGTTTTCTTGGGATACTTTGCATCTTCACTTCCCAACTCTATACTGTTTCCAGTTCTTGCCTTTACACTTTTAAACTTTTCATTGTTAAGTTGGAAATATAGTTGAGACTCCTAGGACTAGTAGCAGAAATAAAGGACTAGTATAAAATACTTCAAAGAGGGCTTCCCTGGTGGCACAGTGGTTGAGAGTCCACCTGCCGATGCAGGGGACACGGGTTCGTGCCCCGGTCCGGGAAGATCCCACATGCCGCGGAGTGGCTGGGCCCGTGAGCCATGGCTGCTGAGCCTGCGCGTCCGGAGCCTGTGCTCCACAACGGGAGAGGCCACAACAGTGAGAGGCCCGCATACCGCAAAAAAAGAAACAAACAAAAAAAACTTCAAAGAAAGCACTAATTTATTGGATTTGGCCTAATCACCATAGAAATTCATGCTTAGCTGTTCTGGTAATGGAAAAAGAATTTACTAAGTAGCCAAGTTTCCTAGTTTGAGTTTAATTTCTGTTAATTTGCTTTCCCTACCCTTTTGTAGAAGTGTAATGTGTTAAAGCTGGGTAACAGGAGAGGGAAAAAGGAATTGATGAAGGTTCATACGTCTAAAATAGGATAATAAATATGTGTATAACTGAGTTGAGTATCCCAGACTTCTGAATGTATAAGTTAACTGTGAAAATCTGAACAACTAACCTGTATTTTTGTTATTTTATTGAAACATTTGTTATTTATTCACATTTCTCTCAAAGGATAGTATATTGACACTTTGTAGTCTGAGAGAAGCAGTGGCATAAACATTTTTTTCCCAAATAAGCTTTAAGAAATTCACAAATTCCATTCTACTATTTTTACTATTATAAACAACCTTGTGCTTGTTTGATTATCTCATTATCATAAATTCCTAGAGGTGGAATTACTGGGTAAAGGAGATTTTTTTAATGTTTTTAAGATTTTTTAAAAAATTTATTTTTTTCTTTACTTTAGAAGACTTCTCTTGTGTCTTTTGTCCTTAATACTATTTAACATATAGACAGCACTTTGCTATTATGTGGGTATTTATTGGGCTATAGTCTCTACCTATTAAGGTTTTTTCTTTTTAATATTTGTTTATTTATTTGGTTGTGCTGGGTCTTAAGTTGCGGCAGGCAGGCTCCTTAGTTGCGCTCGTGGGCTCTTTAGTCGCAGCCCACTGGCTCCTTAGTTGCGGCAGGCAGCCTCCTTAGTTGTGGCGTGCAAACTCCTAGTTGCGGCATGCATGTGGGATCTAGTTCCCTGACCAGAGATTGAACCTGGGACCCCTACGTTGGGAGTGCAGAAACTTAACCACTGTGCCAACCAGGGAAATCCCTGTTTTTAAGATTTTTGATACATATTATCAAGTTGCTTTCCAGAAAGATTTTATACATTTGTAAGTCTACCCACAGCATAAGTAATGGCAGATTTCCCCACACTATATCAAGATTGAGTAATATCAATGCATTTTTTGGTCAGTGTGAGATAGGTGCAAAGTGGTATTTTATTTATTTATTTATATTTTTAGCTGTGTTGGGTCTTCATCGCTGCGTGCAGGCTTTCTCTAGTTGCGGCGAGGGGGCTACTCTTCGTTGTGGTGCGTGGGCTTCTCATTGTGGTGGCTACTCTTGTTGTGGAGCACGGGCTCTAGGTACATGGGCTTTATTAGTTGTGGCACACGGGCTCAGTAGTTGTGGTGCATGGGCTTACTTGCTCCACAGCATGTGGGATCTTCCCGGACCAGGGATTGAACCCATGTCCCCTGCATTGGCAGGTGGATTCTTAACCACTGTGCCACCAGGGAAGTCCCTTTATTTTATTTTATTTTATTTATTTTTTACATCTTTATTGGAGTATAATTGCTTTACAATGTTCTGTTAGTTTCTGCTGTATAACAAAGTGAATCAACTATATGTATACATATATCCCCATATCCCTTCCCTCTTGCATCTCCCTCCCGTCCTCCCTATCCCACCCGTCTAGGTGGTCACAAAGCACTGAGCTGATCTCCCTGTGCTATGCAGCTGCTTCCCACTAGCTATCTATTTTACATTTCATATTGTATCTATGTCCAGGCCACTCTCTCACTTCGTCCCAGCTTACCCTTCCCCCTCCCCGTGTCCTCAAGTCCATTCTCTACATCTGCATCTTTATTCCTGTCCTGCCTCTAGGTTCATGAGAAACTTTTTTTTTTTTTTAGATTCCATAGTTAGCGTATGGTATTAGTTTTTCCCTTTCTGACTTACTTCACTCTGTATGACAGACTCTAGGTCCATCCCCCTCCAAAGTGGTATTTTAAAATTTGTATTTCCTTAGTTTCTGATGACTTGAGTTTTTTCCCCCATGTCTTGGCTTTTAAAATTAGCTTTTATTTTTATCAGAGCTGTACTTGGTGTAAAGATTCAGCAGCCTGTAAAACTTATTTTGAAAAATAAGCTGACTTCCACACCCCTCCCTCCGGGCTGCCCACCCCAAAGAAGTAATCGCTCTCCACTCCCAGCTGGTTCATTATCCGTTTACTTGCAAAGCGCTAGATACCATGCCTATATTGCCGCTTCCTGTTCTGCAGATTTAGTCATTATCTCATGGTTTCCTGCTTTGGAGGGTGAGGATTTGGTTTTCTTCCCTGCACTCACTCAACCTCTTACATACACACACGCATCCCTTCAACTCTCGGGGACTTGACTTCTTTAACCAACTCCCTGTTTTTAACCCCACCCTCACCTCTTCTCTGGAACCTCCATTTGCTGGGCCACTGAGGGCAAGGATTTAAAGAATCCCTATATTGTCGTTTTAGTGGGGTTTTAGGAGGAATGGATATAAAAGTGTGTGTTCCATCTGCCATCTTTAACTGGACATCCTTTTTCGTGTCTTTAATGATCTTTTTTATAAAGTAGTGGTTAAAATTATGGACTGTGGAGTCAATACTGTCTGGATTTGAATCTAGCTTTGCTGTTTACTAGCTTTGTGACCTTAGACAAGTTGGTTAAAATCTTTAAACCTGGGCTTCCCTGGTGGCGCAGTGGTTGAGAGTCCGCCTGCCGATGCAGGGGACACGGGTTCGTGCCTCAGTCCGGGAAGATCCTACATGCCGCGGAGTGGCTGGGCCCGTGAGCCATGGCCGCTGAGCCTGCATGTCTGGAGCCTGTGCTCTGCGATGGGAGTGGGAGAGGCCACAACGGTGAGAGGCCCGCGTACCGCAAAACAAAACAAAACAAAACAACCTCTAAACCTCATTTTTTTTCCATCTGTGTAATAGAATTAATACAGTTAAGTGCTGTTGTGAGAATTAAGTGTGCTTTTCCGCAGTATCGGAAAGTATGTAAAGTGCTTTTCCGCAGTATCGGATGCTGGCAGTATCTTATTATCTGCCGGGCACTCTGTGCAGAACACAGAGTTGTCACTGCTGTTGTCACTCCTGTGAATTTCTTGCATATGACCTTTGCCCGGTTTCCACTGGAATGCTTGTCTTTCTTCTTGATCAGAGGTGCCTTTTATACAGTCTGTCATTGATCTTTTATTTTTATTTATGGTAGTTGGGGTGTGTAATCATATCCACACTATTTCATGTTTTGACCTTTACTTATTATCAGACTTAACGTTTTTGAAAGATAACCTGGTGGTAATAAGAAAGAAAACTTTATTTGTGGTTGTATTGTGGTAAAAAACTGGAGATTATAATAGTAGTTGGGGCAGTTGATAAGGGAGACCTGAGAGTCTAAATGAAGAAATGATTATATTCATCATGTCAGAGAAATATTTTTTTTAACTCCTGAAGTCTATCTTGCACTGATTTATTTTGCGAGCAAATTACCTAAAATTTTAAAAGCCTTCTTGAATGTTCTTCTCATCATCTACCCAAGTGGATTTCGTCTGAAAACTTAGAGCTCTCAGTTCCAGTTTCTACTTTAATATTTATTTCTGTGAAACTAGATCCAAAATTAACTCTTGAGGGATAAGATTTACCATATCCCCTAAGTTAATGCTGTGTTAACAAATTTGCTTTCTTTCGAGTATGGTATTGTAATATTGAAATGGGAGATATGTTGATATTTCAAAGTTATAATTACGGATACTTTATTCGATTTTGCTGGTTTGTAATTTTAGGCAGAATTGTTTTACTGTTTTATTTTCATTTATTTTATCTTAGTTTTATAATTAATTAACTTTATAAATCTTTAAATAACAGTTCATTGAAATTTGATCTCTCCACAGATTCAAACCAGGATGTAGCAGTCAAACTTGCCCAGGAGCGAGCCGAAATAGTTGCTAAATATGACAGAGTAAGTATTCATATTTACTCTTTGAGTAATTTTTGTTTACAGAAGTATAAATAGAAATGGAGTTCCTTTTTGGAGAGCTTAAATCACAGCAGCAGTTTGTTTACTTCCCGTGACTGTTGAAGTCATCTTATTTCTCTGACTTCATCTCCGTATTTTTTCTCCCTCCTTCCCTGTGCTTTAGCCACTCTGGTCACTTGTTATTCTTGCAACACTTCTTCCAGGCTTGCTCCTGCCTCAGAGCATTTGCACTGGCTCTTTCTTCTTCCTGGAACACTTGTATCCTGGATACCTTCATGCCCTATTGCCTCCTCTTTTTCTTTGCCCAGATGCTACCTCTTAGTGAAATCTTCTCTGACCACACTGTTTAATAACACCCCTCCACCCCCTGGCTCTCCCTATCCCCTTTCTGTTCTTTATTTTTCACCATAGCATTTAAAGTATCAGCATACTTTATATTATACTTTGTTGTCTGCTCTCCCTCCTAGAATGTAAACTCGCCGAGGGTAAGAATTTCTTTTGTTTGATTTGCTCTTGTATCCTAAATACCTACGATAGTTCTGGCTCATACTAGGTATTCAATAAATATTTTAATATATTAGTATATGGAATTGAATACCCATTTTATTTATAATGGATACATGATGTTAAAAATTGAACATGGGTCTGAAAATTTAAATTTATACATGATGTATAATCTCCATTAGCATTTTATCCTTAAGTTAATTATGGAATCTCTTTTTTTTTTTTTTTGCCGTACGCGGGCCTCTCACTGTTGTGGCCTCTCCCGTTGTGGAGCACAGGCTCCGGACGTGCAGACTCAGCGGCTGTGGCTCACGGGCCCAGCTGCTCCGCGGCACGTGGGATCTTCCCGGACCAGGGCATGAACCCATGTCCCCTGCATCAGCAGGCAGACTCTCAACTACTGTGCCACCAGGGAAGCCCTGGAATCTCATTTTTGATGCCCTAGAAAATCACAGTTGTTGACGATTTACATATATCCTTATTATTACCTTATCTCTTGAGATCTGTAATGAGTTGTAGCCATGATTTATAAATGTCATGTTTTATATTTATATCACTTGGATGTAATTTCATATCTGTTATTTTTGATTATTTATGAGAATAACAGGAACATGAAATTATAGAAGGCCATCTGGACTGTGCCCTGCTTCCAGGGAGGCATACAGACAGAGCTCAACTTAACAATCATGTTCCCAGAGTTTCTTTTTAAGTTGGTTGTTTGGAACATCAGACACTGTTTCCCATTATTATGATTAGGTTGTAACATAGTCTGTGAAAAACCTAATTAATTTATTTAACTGCTTAACTAATTTAAAACCAATAGAACCATCATTTGTTCACGCTCACGTGCATTTTTTTTTTTTCATGCAGTTAACATTTAGTGACCAGGCCAAGTGTCATGCTAGGCCTTGGGGTTTCACTGTACAAACGTGAGTTACAAGGGGTCCCTGCCCACAAGATGCTCACGGCCTACTCAGAGAACACATGAACAGGCAGTTATAAAACATCCACGAGACAGTCGGGTACTAAGTGTGAAATGTGAGGGATTAGCGTAGACTCTTGCCCTGGGGCTCCTGCTCTAATCAGTGCTGCTTCACAGCTCAGGAGGGGAGTGTGACGGGCATTGGGCTGAGGATGGAGCTCTGGGCACACGGACACTTGGTGGGGGCAGCCCATGAGGAAGCTGTCACAGAAGAGTAGGGGAGGAACAGGAGAACCAAGAGATGCTGGTGTCATGAGGCTGAGCAGCACTGACAAGCGCAGTGGAAAAATCCACTCGGTGAGGAAGCCAGAGTAGTGTCCACGGGATCTGATGGTGGGAGGCCGGTTTTGACCTTGGCAAGTATAGTATCAAGGCCAGTAGAGCTGGGAGTGAAGAGGAAGAGAGGCAAAGTAGGTAGCCTACTCTTCTGAGAAGTTAGCATGAAAAAGCAAGACATACTTTCTTCTAAGATGTTTTCACTCTAAAACCTTCAAGTTTGGCAGTTCATTCTTTTTTAAAAAAAATAAATTTATTTAGTTATTTTTGGCTACGTTGGGTCTTCGTTGCTGCGCACGGGCTTTCTCTAGTTGCGGCGAGCGGGGGCTACTCTTCGTTGTGGTGCGTGGGCTTCTCATTGCGGTGGCTTTTCTTGCTGTGAAGCACAGGCTCTAGGAGAGTGGGCCTAAGTAGTTGTGGCATGCGGGCTTAGCAGTTGTGTCTCGCAGGCTCTAGAGCACAGGCTCAGTAGTTGTGGCGCACGCAGCATGTGGGATCTTCCCGGACCACGGCTCGATCCCATGTCCCCTGCATTGGGAGGAGGATTCTTAACCACTGCACCACCAGGGAAGCCCTGGCGGTTCATTCTTGAGTGGCTTCTAGTCCTCCGTTGCTCCCTCTTTCCCAGTCTGTTTCTCACAGGAACCCAGGTCTGATCACAGCTTCATGTCTTCCAAAGTTTGCATCAAAGAAATAGTGATTATTGCCAGAAATTTTTTTTTAAAGTTATTTAGGGTCGATAATGCTTCAGTTCCAGCTCTTATTTTTAGTAAAAAATAAGTCTTGTTTTTTGTTCTTTTAAAGAAATTATTCAGTTTTATATATTCCCAATAACACCCTTCTTTGTCCCCTATTATAGGGACGAGAAGGTGCAGAGATTGAACCTTGGGAAGATGCTGATTACCTTGTTTACAAAGTCACGGATAGATTTGGCTTCTTACAGTAAGTTGCATAGTTTGAAAGCTAACTTTTAAAATTATGTTTCTATGGTCTCCTATTTCATAGATTTTCTTTATTTTTAATAGCATTCCTCTGAATAAGATTCCAGGATTGATCCTGCAACATGCTTTTTTTATTAAATTCCCGGCATTTTTAACCTCTGTGATTGAAATTGAACTATAGTTAAGAATACAGTCTTTAATATTCATTGTGTTTTAGTAAGAACATTAAGTGCAATGAATGAGTTATATTAATAATTTAGCAGAAGTGGAAATCAGTAACAACTTATATTTCAAAAATAATTATAAAACATTTTATTTTATGTAAATGCATTTTAAAAATAATTAGCAGTTCGAACTTTAGTATCGTGCAGCCTGAAAATGAGCAATGAAAAGAAATGCCACTGATCTTCCTTATGGTGGGAAATGTGTTCGTGTTATTGCTTCTGAGAATTAATTCCATTTATCCTGAGTATGTTACGTAAGGAGTCGAGAGAGGTCTAGAGCACTATAAAGTAAAGTAGTTAAAGTGATTTTGACTCTTAAAAACATCCTGAAATGATGTGAATTTGCCTGTTTGGTTCTGGCTTTGTTTAGTTAGAGTCCCATGGACTGGAGACTTTTCTGCATCTCTGTAGTTTGTATGGTTCCATACAATTTAGTGATTAACCTACTACTTATTCACATTTATCCTTTCCCAGTCTCATTTATTTTAAAGAGGAAGAAGCCAGGGATTTTTATTTTGTGATATATGATTAAATTTTGAAGGAGGAATACAATTTCTTAGGGAGTTCATAGCAGTAACTTTATAGTACTCAGAACTTCTTTTTCCTTTCTGTTCATTTTTCTTGCATTTAGAAAGTATTTTGTTGTATCTTGTTTTTCTCAGGGTGACACAAGCAAACAAACAGAAACAGTTCTGAGAGTTAGAATGTATGCTCTTCTTCTGGCTTTGCTGGTTTCAGTTAGCTATTTCATGCCTTATCTGTGAAACAGAAATCATTAATTGCTCTACATACTTAGGGGTACTTGAAGCTTTGAAGAAATAAAATGATAGAATACTACATACAGGTCTAGACAAACGTAAGGTGTCATTATGCTACCTAATGATATCAGCATATCTGAAATGTTCTCCTGCCTAGTTCTAATTAGAAGACTTTGAATTTCAGCAGACCAACAGAGCAGTGTGTAACTGTGATGAAAATACTGTCCCTAAGGGAAACCCCCACTTCGGCTTTTTTTTTTTTTTTTTTTAAGTAAATCAAACTTGGCCACAAATGTGACAGGAAATGATTTTACATTTGTGTGGGTTAATGTGCAGATCTGAGGTATGTGAATGCTGTTTGGAAAGACACTTTGAGCATTTAGCACTGTCAAGATCAGTGGGTCCCAAAATCTCCTGCACATTAGAATTAGTTGGAAAATGTTTGTTTGTTTGTTTGTTTGTTCGTTTAAATAGATATCTGGGTTGTATCCCAGATTCTGATTCAGAAGGTAGGGTACAACTCAGCTGATTTTGACCTCCCCAAGTGTTTGTGATGGGCGCGAACCACTACAAAGGATGTTTTTATCATAAAATGGTCTAATATAGGACAAAATACGTATGAAAAATCCGTGCATTCCAGAAGGGTCTAGGAATTAGCTAAATTCTCTTTTCTCATTGCTTGAAACAACTAGGTTCAGGCCCAAGAGCCTAGCCTGTGTCTACTGTCTAAAAATCACACTCATTTACTCCATGTTTCTTTTTACCTCTGTGCTGAGGTCCATTTGGCTCTAGTGGGAAAAAAAGCTGGTCAGTGATTTACCTTAATAATATTAGCTAATATTTATTGAGCACTCACTGTGTGCCAGGCACTGTTCTAAGCCCTTAACATGGATTATTCCTCTCAAAACTTCTTTGGGGTAGGTACTCTTTTTGTCTTTTTTTAGATGAAACTGAAGCACAAAGAGATCAAGCAACTTGCCCAGGTTGCACTCGCAGTAAGGTTGGGGAACTGACCGTGGCAGCCTCAGGGCAGAGCCTGAGTTCTGACCTTCTGCATTCTGTTGCCTCTGTAGTTTTAATAAGAGAAACATCGAAGAAGCTCTTCGAAATGCCTAGAAAGAAAATTAAAGGGGGAAAGAAGAGTGCCTAAGGAAAGGGATCTGTTTGAAATGATCCCACTGGTGAGCTCACCGGTCTTTGAAAACGAAGCCCAACCAGTCCTCATACTGCCCCCCTAAATTTTTTATTAACTCCATGGTGCAATCCTAAAGCAGGCAGCACAAATAGAAATAATGAAGCATAGAAATGGATCTTAGTGTAACGTTAGGCTTTATTGAATTTCACCAAAGGCATTGATTTTTGTTACAGTGCTTCATTTCAGTGAGACACTTTCTCCCAAGGTTGCTGCTGGGGTTTTTTGCGCATTGAATAAAGTCACCTGGCCTAGGCATTTAGACGTTGCTCCCTGTCACACCTTGATCAAGAGCGTTTCTCTGTGCTGTCTTAGTTCTTTGTAATTTCTGATTGGTTCTGTGATAAACATGCGTTTTAAGTGTCAAGGTCAATAAAATGGTACAAAGTAACTTTGCAGCCTTCTCTGAAGGCTGCTGACTTCATATCTAATTACAGTTTTTGTAACTTAAATTACTTGTTATGTGAAGAAGGATGACAGTAATTAACAAATACAGTATAGGACTAACTTGGTTTTATAACAGATTTCACAATAAATATAAAAACTGATGCCAAACCAGCCTGGTGTGATGCTGGAACAGGGTCGTCTTTGTTTAGTACGCAGAAATGGGGAGCTGTCCCTAGCTGCATGCCTGTGGTGGACTTGTATCTGGAGAATGGAGAAATCGAGCTTATTTAAGAACTTAGGGAACTTTCAGTATTTGAACTTTCAACACTTTTTTCAAAAATAGTCACTGTCAGTCTGCTCGACAAAGAATGCTTGGTATTTGGATAATCATAGATAATGCTTTTAGGCCACAAGTTATTAATAGAAGAATTAGAAGGAAATTGTTTCAAAAATAAAGATAAAATTAATACCAAGCTTCAGATTTTCAACTGCTTATCAAAGTGTGTATATTTATAAAATTTAGCACATTGTCTGTAGTTTAATGTGACTATATAAATATTTATAAGCCGGAATAATGGTGTTTTTGTTTTTAAAGAATATCTGTTTTAATGACAAGGCCTTGAGAACTCTTTCTACCCATCCAATAATTTTGACTAGAGTAAATCTAAAGTTAGGCAAAATTTGCCACAAAATCAGAAATAAAATTTAGTCAGTATATTGAATAACTGATTTTCACAAGTTAACTTTTATGTTTCCAAATGAAAGTTTATCTCATAGTTACAGAAATACTCCATTTGAGCTATTGAGAAATTACAAGCACATACACTCTATTAGTAATTCTTTTAAGCTTAATAGCAGATAAAAGAAAATAGATCCAGGTAAGGTCCCTGTGTTTCCAGTGATGACTATGTTGTTGTTTTTACTTTGTGTATTTCTACAAGGCGTAACTTCTTGCTATCAGCTTGGTGTTTTCTTTAAGCAGTCTCCTCTTTCCATTAGACGACAAACCTTCGTTTTCTAAAGCAGGGGTGAGAAAACATTTTCTGTAAAGAGGCAGATATTAAGTACTTTTTGGCTTTGTGGACCATATGGTTTTTCTTACAGCTATTCAACTCTACCATGGTAGCCTGAAAACAACCATAGACAATATATAAATGAGCATGGTGGTGTTCCAGTAAAACTTCATTTACAGAAACAGACCGATGGTCAGATTTCATTCAGGGGCTGTAGTTTGCTGATCTAAAGGAACACTGCAGTCACCCAGATTTTGGTCTTCCCTTTCTTCTACTTGGAGGATATTTAGGTGTCAAGGTAAGGATACATACATGAATGCAGGCATGCATTCATCCTTCCCTTCATACATTCATTCAGCAACATTAGTACACTCCTGCAGCATGCCAGCCATGGTGCCTGAGGCTGCCATAGTGTTTTACTTGTGGATCTATACATTGTGTATAGCTCTTGATAAGGCACAGTTCCCTGTTTTCTGGCTGTGAAAACAGAAACAGACCGATGGTCAGATTTCATTCAGGGGCTGTAGTTTGCTGATCTAAAGGAACACTGCAGTCACCCAGATTTTGGTCTTCCCTTTCTTCTACTTGGAGGATATTTAGGTGTCAAGGTAAGGATACATACATGAATGCAGGCATGCATTCATCCTTCCCTTCATACATTCATTCAGCAACATTAGTACACTCCTGCAGCATGCCAGCCATGGTGCCTGAGGCTGCCATAGTGTTTTACTTGTGGATCTATACATTGTGTATAGCTCTTGATAAGGCACAGTTCCCTGTTTTCTCTTTGGAAGGCTGTGAAAGAGTGTATGCCAGCACAGAGACTAGAAGAGGAAAAGTTCTTTGGAGATCAGTGTTGAGCACATAGCAGATTTTGTATGAAAGATTTTAGAAATGGAGCAATAATGCAAGAAAATTCATGAATGGATCACATTCTATCTATGAGATCTTAAGACTTTATAAAATTCAACATCCATTCAGGATAAAAACTCATAACAAAATGAGTATGGAGTGAATGTACCTCAGCATAATACAGGCTACCTGACAAGCTTGCAGCTAACATCATATTCAGTGATGAAAAACTGAAAGCTTTTCCTCTAAGATGAGGAACAAGACAAGGGTTCCCACTCTCACCACTTTTATTGAACATAATATTGGAAGTCCTAGCCAGAGCAATTAGGCAAGAAAAAGAAATAAAACACATCTAAATTGGAAGGAAAGAAGTAAAACCACCTCCATTTGCAGATGATATGTCTGTCTATATAGTCTCTGAAGACTCCACTAAATGTTGGAACTAATAAACGGATTCAGTAAAGTAGGATATACAATCAGCATACAAAAACCAGTTGTATGTCTATACCCTGGTAACAAACTATCAGAAAGAAATTAAGAAAACAGTCTCATTTACAATTGCATCAAAAAGAGTAAAATACCTAGGAATCAAGTTAACCAAGGAGGTGAAAGACCTGTACACTGAAAACTGTAAGACATTGATGAAATATAAGTAGACACAAATAAATGGAAGGATATTCCATGCTCATGGATTGGAAGAATTAATACTGTTAAAATGTCCATACTGCCCAAAGCAATCTACAGATTTAATGCAGTTTTCATCAAAATTCTAGTGGCATGTTTCCCAGAAATAGAACAGTCAATTATAAAATTTGTGTGGAACCACAGAAGCCCCGGGATAGCCACAGCAATCTGGAGAAAGAAGAACAAAGCTGGAGGCATCATGCTTCCTGATTTCAAACTCTATTACAAGTTACAGTAATCAAAACAGTATGGTACTGACATGAAAACAGACACATAGATCTGTTAGAGTCCATGTATATGTGGTCAGTTAATTTATAACAAAGGAACCAAGAATATACAAAGGGGAAAGGACAGTCTCTTCAGTAAATGGTGTTGGGAAAACTGGACAGCTACATGCAAAAGAATGAAATTGGACCAGTATGTTATACGATACCCCAAAATCAACTCAAAATGGATTAAAGACTTGAACATAAGATCTGAAACCATGAAACTCCTAGAAGAAAAAGTGGGTGGTAACCTCCTTGTCATTGGTCTTGGTGATGAGTTTTTGGATTTGACACCAAAAGCAAAGGCAACAAAAGTAAAAACAAACACAAACAAACAACAAGTGGGACTACATCAAGCTAAAAAGTTTCTGCATAGCAAAGGAAACCATGAAGAAAATGAAAAGGCAGCCTACTGAATGGGAGAAAAGATTTGCAAATCATATATCTGATAAGGTAGGGGTCCCCAACCCCCAGTCTGTGGACTGGTACCAGTCTGTGGCCGGTTAGTAACCGGGCCACACAGCAGGAGGTGAGTGGCAGGCGAGTGAGCAAAGCTTCATCTGCTGCTCCCCATCGCTTGCATTATCACCTGAACCAATCCCCCCACCACCGTCCGTGAAAAATTGTCTTTGACGAAACTGGTCCCTGGTGCCAAAAAGGTTGGGGACCGCTGTGATAAGGGATTAATATCCAAAATATACAAAGAACTTATACAACTCTAGCCAAACAAACCCTCTAAACAATCCAATAAAAAAAAATGGGCAGAGGATCTGAATAGGTATTTTTCTAAAGAAGATGGCCAACAGGTACATGAAAATGTGTTCAGTATCACTAATCATCAGGCAAATGCAAATCAAAACCACAGTGAGATATCACCTTGTTCCCGTTAGAATGAATATCATCAAAAAGACAAGAAATAACAAGTTTTGCAAGGATGTGGAGAAAAGGGGACCCTTGTACACTGTTGGTGGGAACGTAAATTGGTATAGCCACTATGGAAAATAGTATGGAGGTTCCTCAAAAAATCAAAAATAGAACTACTGTCTGATCTAGCAATTTCAATTCTGGGTATGTATCTGAAGGAAATGAAAACACTAACTCAAAAAGGTATCTGTACCCACCATGTTCATTGCAGCATTATTCTCAATAGCCAAGACATGAAACAACCTGAGCATCCATCAACGGATGAATGGATATGTGGTGAATATATTCAGTGGAATATTATTCAGCCATAGAAAAGAAGGAAATTCTGCCATTAGTAACAACATGGGTGGACCTTAAAGGCATTATACTAAGTGAAATAAGTCAGGGAAAGACAAATGCTGTATGATGTCACTTACATGTGAAATGTAAAAAAAGAAAAACCCAAACTCTTACATATAGAGAACATACTGGTGGTTGCCAGAGGCGGGGGGAGGACCTGCCTGGCACAGACTGTGTTGCCTGAGCAGATGATTCGCACCATTCCACAGACGTGTGCAAAACTTGGTTCTGATTCAGTGTTGAGAACAGGCACAGTTAGGTCTGTTAGTCTTGTTTAGTGAATAGGAGGACACTGAAGAGCTTGTCCTGTGGTGGCAGCCAGAGTTGGCACTTCATTTGCAGTTAGGAATGTTCAGTGTTCAGTGTTAGGTCAGGATCTGCTCACATCAGCTGCACAGAAGGTTGCTCTTGCCCAGGGCAGCCCAGCCCGCTCACCCCAGAAATACCATTGTTGGTGCACACAGAGGTTGCCAGATGTTCTTATTCTTTCAAGATATCCTTGCTGACCTCATCACCTAGCCAAGTACATTCCAGTAGTGTTGACAGGCCTTCTTCTGCCAGTAAATGAAGAATGGATGGGTGCCATTCATGCATCACTGGTAATTCATGCATTACTAGTAATCAGGATTACAAATCAGCAGGGAAAGTTAGACTAAGAGCCTAACAAAAGCTATTTTAAAAAAAAAAAGGTGAGTAGGCACTTCAAAAAAAATAAACTTATATTTAATCCTCAGGTATTCTTTTTCTTGAGAATTGGTTTCTTAGCCTGTTTTTCATATACTCTTGCACAATCTGAAGATAGATACTTATCTAAGTTTGAACCCACTGGGTTAGATAGTGCTGAACATCTCTGTATTAGGATAAGTGATGGTGTCTGAGTGAAAATGTTAGTTTTCTTATCTGTGAAATGAGGGGGTTGGACTATCTCTCTGAGATCCCTTTTGGCTCTTACACCTATTGGTCAGTTTCATTGCTGTAGCTTCACGCTTCACCTAAGGACTCACTCTCCAGAGTAGCAAAAGAGTGCTTTTGAAAACGTTGGACTCTTGAATACTAACATATTGTACTCTTAAAAGAGTTATTATCTGGTGTCAATAGAAACTAACGGAAGAATATGGATAGTTCTTGTCAAAACATCAGTACTACTGATAGAGCAACTCAAAGTACATAGCACTGTTTACAGATAGTACATTGTTTTCATATTACTGACAATTAATTCAAGAGTCTCAGAATGTTTTATATTGGAGGTGGTATCACAAAATTACTGTATCAGAGAAATGGATTTGATCTTTTATTATATTTACATTTTAAAAAATTATTCCAAGTTTCGACAAATGAAGCTTTCCTTATTTACAGAATAAAAGTTGAAGTTTTCTTTTTAATTCATAAATCCATGGGAGGCAGCTTTATTTCCTTATACTAATTTTTTTGAACAATCATTTGTTACAGGCTATAGTTGAAGACAGAAAGTGGAGGTGATGGTCTAGGGTAAAGGTTGGCAAACTATGGCCTTATAGGCCAAATCCAGCTCACCACCTATTTTTGTAAACGTTTTATGGGAACAAAACCACACTCTATTTACATGCTGTCAGTATCTGCTTTCACAGTACGACATCAAAGTTGAGCATTATGAAAAACACTGTGTGGCCCACAAAGCCTAAAATATTTACTATTCAATATTGACCTTTGCAGGAAAAGGTTGTTGACTCCTGGACTAGAGCAGTGTTGTCCAGTAGAACTTTCTGCAGTGGTGCAAGTGTTCTCACTGTATCTGCACTGTTCAGTATGGTAGCTGAACCATGGCTAATGAGGCTCATAACTGAAATTTTAATTTTATTTCATTTTAATTTACATTTAAAATTAAACAGCCACCTGTGACAGGAGATGACTGGATTGGACAGAGTGTGTCTAGAGATTTGAAAACGGGACGTGGTTACAGAATAGCTCATTGTTTTATGTTAAATTCGGTGGAATGGAAGCTTACATAGCTCTTGAGATGATAAATAAATGGTTGTACATGATGTTTACCTACAGGTTTATAATTTTTTAAAAGTTTGCTCTGGTTTAAACTATTTCACATCCACTGTTTTTCCTCTGCAGCGAAGAGGAGCTCCCATATCATAACGCAGCTATGGAACGGGTAAGTCCAGCTCTGCGTTTGTTTACAGTTACCGGGGAATTACGTTCATCAGAGGGATAAAACCTGCCACCTTTGTGATTGTGAGTGCCGTGTTATATGTCAGTGCTGTAGTCATCGTTAGAATTTGACCCTCATGTTTCTTACTGTAAGAAAGTAATTAAATTAATGGTGAAATAATTTTAGATTTTATGGAACTTCTGATAGGTACTTGGAAAAAAGGAGAGGTAGGCGTTAGCAGAGAGTACATTGTGGATGGGTAGTTCTCCATTGAGGATGCCTCAGGACTCGGGCCTGGTGAGAGCACAGAGCTTGGGAGCAGCGAGAACCTGGGCCCCTAAGGTGTAAAAGTTTCACGGGTGCCTCTCAAGCACCTAAAGCCGTGGTCCAGACCAGCAGCTCTTTGGAACACAACTGTGCCATGAGCTTTTAATCACATTTTCCACAGACAACAACAAAAAGAGTTTGCTGTAGTCAAATAAGTACATGTGCATTTTAAAGACTTAGAAGTCTTACATATAGTAAACTCATCAGTTTTTTGTAACTCAGTGGTTCCCCTTTCTTCATTGCACTTGGCTGGGGAGCTGACTCCGTAGCTGGGTGTGCATGAGAACCAGCGACTGAATGTTGCTTAGAGCCTCCCTCCCCCTCTCCATTGTTTTATGTACCTAAAAGTGAATTGTAGAATTTATGAATTGAGAGGGAGGCTATTGATCGGGGGGATTATTCTCAGTTTGTTTATGTTTGATGGGGGAAGGAGGCTGGGTTTCAGACAATGGAGGTAAAATTGGAATTGGAATTTGAAAAATACTTTAGAAAATCTTTCTAAAATAAAAAATTTCCTGAAAATTAGAACTGTAACATAACTCTGGATAAAAAGTGCCATTTTACATATACCATGTAGAGAGCCCTATAGGTACTTCCTGCGGCTAAATTCTCTTGTGACTGCCTGATTCTGTGTCATAACCTCGATGTTTGGGCAAAGCAATTTCTTTCTCTTAATAAAGCTGTATTACTGCTTAGCAACTATATATCATGCACAGGTCTAGAATCGAGGCCATAGTCTGGAACATCAGGATCGAATACGGCATAGTTTCTGCTCTGAGAGGCTGGCTGTTCATCCAGTGACTAGAGGCAGGTCATGTGAGACAGTAGTGGGAAACGATAGTGGCTTTCAGGGGCATGGTGTTTGCAGCATGCCCTGGCAGTGGTGCTGGTGGAGAAGGCGGGCCCCTGCGGCCCAGGGATGCAGGAGAAGGAAGTGACGGCTCTTGCTACCAGTTCTGCCCCTGGTGAACTTCTAACAGACCACTTGGAAGTGGGCACGCAGGGATTTGCTTGTGTCCACGCTCTGGCCATTCTCTCTCTGTTAGTGCCCTGACTTGGTTAATCCGTGGACCCTCTGGATCCCACAGCTGTTACGTCTTCATTCCCCTCTCTTCCCAGCTCAGCTCTGCCACAGGCTGGGACCGCCCCCTCCCCCCTCCTGCCCACTTCTCCTGGGCTGAGCTTTGTGCCTCTACAGCGCCTGCACCTGAGTGGCTCCGTGCAACTGCGAAAAGACTCCCAAGTGGAATGACTGGTTTTACTTTACATCCATGATCACAAACCTCAGCTGGATGTTTATGCTGCCTGGACATTATACCGTTCCCTCCTAGTGAATTTCTGCTCCCATTTTAACTAGTGCAGCTTTCTATTCCCTCTCAAACCTCCAGTACCTCCTTCTCTGGCCTTGCCCAGCCGATGTGCTTGCTTCGTGTTTCTCATTTCTTATCTCTGCACTGTCACACCAAGTAGTCAGTTCCCAGTGACCCACCCGCGCATGTGATGTGGTTGCTTAGCCTCTCACTCTCACACGTTCCCACTTCTTGGCCTTCAGAACCCCCTACTCTCCGCATATTCTTCTTTCCTCACTGGCTGCTCTTTCTCCATTTCCTCCACTTGTTCCTTCTCGTCTCATGACTTTATCCTGAGCCCATGGCTCAGGCCTGGAACTTCCTTTCCTGTCTGGGTCTCCTCCTCGGTCATCTCATCTAGTCTTTTGGCTTTAAACGCCAACCCCCAGACTGTGTGTGCATTTCAGCGTCTAGACTTAGTGTCTGGCTTACTCCATACACTCAGATGTCTAAAAAATGTCCAAACTGGGGTTTCTGTTATTCTCTTCAAATCCATCTGTGAACAAGCTTCCCATCTCAACCAGTGGGAACGCCACCCTTCCAGGTTTCAGTCTAAAAACTTCTGAGTTGTGTTTGACCACCCCCACACCTCATGTGTCAGCTCGGCCTTCAGTGTGTGTCCAGAGTCTGATGACTTCTCAGCATCCCCGCTTCTGCTGCCTGGTCTGCTGGAACCTCTCTTCTGGGGCTTCCAGCTCCTTTCTTCTGCTAGTGTCCCCTGTCTGTTCACCACAAGAGCTGGAATGATCCTGTTAAAATAAGAGAGAGCATGCCACTCTTGATGGGAACATCCTGCCTGCTCTCCAGCTTATCCACAGTAAAAGGGAAGGTCCTTAGAATGATCTCAGAGCCCCGTGTGACTGGTTTCCGTGAGTCTCTCCTCTCCTGCTCCCGTCTCTTGCTCACCCACCGGCCTCCTCAGTGTACCCCGACCAGCCCACCATGTTCCCTCTTTCAGGCTTTTGCCTGGCTGCCTGCTCTCCTGGGGAGCCCCTCCTCCTACCCCCAAGAGCTGCAGGGCGCGGTCCCTCATCTCCTCCAGGTATTTACTGTATGACACCACCTTCGGAATAAGACCCTCCCTGGCATCTGAGATCTTACGTTGGGAACTCCCTACCCCCCTGCATGTCAACTATCCCCCTCCGTCCTTTGTTTCTCTCTTTGGTACTCACACTGTTTCACTTACTCAGTATTTTACTTATATCTTTATCTGTTTCCTCACTAGGATGTAATCTCTAGGAGGGGGATTTCATCTGCTTTGTTCACTGTTGTATCCCCAGAACCTAGAGCAGGGCACATAGTACGTGCTTAATAAATGGTGGCTGAGTGAACGACCAGGTGAACATAAAGACTGTGTTATGTCATTAAACATGCGAATTTAAAGGTTGACGGAGCTTGTCCTTTCAAATGTTGACAGTGTGCTTTATTTGAGAAATGAGGGAGAGAAGAGTTGGAAGGTACCTTATCCATATTTGGCAGAATAAAAATCTGGCAACCCACTGTTGACTTTTCTCTCCAATGCCACCTCTCTTCCCCTTTCAAAACGAATTCCTGGTCCAGAAAATTCAGACATGTGGGAACCAGTAGTGTAGATGATTCAAGAAATGTGACAGTGAAGGAAAGAAGAAATATGAGACAAAACCTAGTTGGAGAACGCATGCTTGAGGGAGGTTGTTTGTTTTTAATTTTTTTTTTTAAGAGATTTGCCTGTACAGTAAAAGACCTCTTATCCAATGCAATTAAAGTTATAATTAATGGATTGTTTGCTCTAAACAGTTTAATATAATAGGGAATCACTATGAAATGATACGCACACCTTAATAATTTAATGTAAGACATAGTTTTATATTCCCTTGTCAGGCTTTTACTGGGAGCAGGGGTTCTGAGGCTGCTGACTGAGACTCCGTCCTACCCTTGTCCATAAACTGCACTCATATTGTGTGGCCCAATTGGTTTCTTTAAAGTAGAATGAGAACTTTAGACACATGCAAAGCAGTCTGAGGCTGGAAACTTTTTAGTTTATCAGGATTTCCCCCAATTTTTCTAGTTTCAGTTTAGTTCATATGTTCTTCAGTGATTGCCTAGTCCTAATGGCCAAGGTCTGCCATTTCTAGGAAGTAATAAAAAATTCTACATATTCATATGCGGCATTTAATAAAATCAGTGGAAATGATAGCCTTGTGGAAGCGTACAAGTGTTCATCAGTCTTCACGAAGCACCCACTTGCAACGTGTACTTCCTGCCTGCCGTTCGGGAAGACTTGTACACTGATGCATAGTCAGGTCATCGGGGCTTTTGTTCCAGCTTTGCCAGTGTATTCTTTTTACATAAGGTAATTCTCTGTTTAAAATAGGGTGTAGAAGGCAGTCCCTCATAAGAGGATTGGTGTTGGTATTTGCAGACTGCTTTGGATTCCCCCTGACAGTACTGAAACAAATAAACAAACACACTTATTATATTTACTCTGCAGAGAACACTATTAATAATGGATTATATTGTTTCTTTGAGCTTACTGATGTTTTTAATGAGGAAAGGATATGTAAAGCTATGAATTTTCATGGATTCAGCTACTCCTTTTTGCAGTGCAGTATTTTGCATGGCTTAACAGAATATTGGAGCCTTTTCAGATCTTTAAAAATTATATTTTAATTTTACGAGGTGTGAAATCTTGCTCAAAATACATGACTTTTCAATATCATTATTCTATCAAAACACGACTCTTTGCTTCTTACACTCCTTATCCTCTCCTGACCTCTGCTGGTGAGGTCTAGTTGTGCATGACTTGGGTCAGCTTTATCCTCCAGTCACACATCCTAATATTCAAAAAAACATCTGAAGACTTGAACTTCAGTAAAGTTCTAAAACTTCTTATTCTAGAAGAGAAGGCTATTTAATATCCATCCATGCACTGTGTATATGGGTAGCCTTGACTGTCTAGCTTATAAATCATGTTACTAGTGGGAGGAGCATTGGACCCAATGCAAGGCAACTTCAGTTGTTAAATACTTCCTATTCAACTGGTCCTGTATAGGATTAAGGTGTAGTCTCAGATCACTAGAGGTTGAGTCATCTCAACAAAGAAGATATTGGTCCCATTTTTAATCGTTATACCCTCCTTACCCCAATAGGAGGGGCCAGTCCTGATTCAGAGGGGATGTGAATTTAAGATGATCAGGTATCAGATTGCAAACTTCAAATGGAAGTTTAGTCCTTTCCTGAAAACAGCTCCTAGGGAAGAGTATACAACACCGTACCATTTCCTAATCAGTGGAGGTAATGGAGAGATAACAAAGGGAATATAGGATGGAGATTAAGACCTCTGCATCATTTTCCTTTTGATATATGTTGTTCTGACATTCTCAGGGGAGAAGAATTTTCTTATACTAGGGTCTCCTATATGATTTTACAGATTTCAGTGATGAGCACATCTAGTACCCAGATCTTAGTTTTGGAATACCATTCCCCATTAAAAAGAACCACTGTTTTTTTTAAAGAAATGGATGATCTAGGTCTAGGATAGAAAAAATTACAAAGTGAGCCTGAATTATATTGTGCCAGATCGGTCATGTCTAAAGGATCTGCCTGAAGAGGGGAAATCTCCAAGCAGATAAGAGGCAGTCTATCCAAATTTGGGGCAATTTGAGCTTCAAAAAGAATAATGATGATAATAATAATGGATTATAACACATTGAATAAAATAGTCCTTTATACCTTAGTGATATTAAAAATGGGGAGGGACTTGAAAGGAAAAACTGTTTAGTAGAAAAATATCAGTTAATAATATAGACAGAATCATAAGGGAAAAAAAATCCACCATACCATTTTACCACCATCAGAATCAGAATTGACTCAGAGATTATAGTGGATGAGAAGACCACTGAGTAGAGCTGTTAAGGAACAGGATGTCCATACTATCTCAAAGTGCACCACCCACATTACTTATCAGTTACACAAAGGAATTTCTCTATTAGTTAGTGGAGAAATTGGGCAAATACCACTTAACCAAGGGATCAAAAGTTGTATCATTGATAATGGTACAAATCAGCATGATCTGTCACTGGATGTGATGCTATAAAAAGGACACAAAATCACCTGTGTAATTGTCCCACCAAAATCTAGGGGAAACAGGCAAAGCCAGATAGTGTGGACTAGACTCTTCAAAAGTCAACATCATGAAAGACAAAGGCCAGGGGACTGTTCTAGAGCAAAGGGAACTTAAGAGATGTGCCAGTAAAGGCAATCCAGGGTTGGATTCTGAATTCCCCTCCCCAACCCACCTAAAGAAAAAACAGCTTTAAAGAATGATTTTGGGACAAGTGGGGAGTTTGGTATATGGACCATTTATTACCAAATAACGGACCAATTTTAAATTTCTTGAAAGGGTGTAATAGTTGTACTGTGATCATGTAGGATAATGTGTCTTGTTCTTAGGTGTTACATACTTGAAGTATTTGGAGTGTTCACGACGTCTGAGATTTTCTAATAGATCAGCGCCCCCCACTCCCCTGCAAAAAAAAGCCCTAATATAAATAGATTAAATCTGGCAAAATGTTAATAATTGATGGATTTTGGTGAAGCATATATAAGTATATGGTGCATTGGTCTTCCACTTTTCTATAGGCTTGAAATATTTCAATAAAAATTGGGAGAAGTAAGATGTCAGTGTATAAAGGCAACAGAGTTATTTAATATCAGCTTTGTATAGATTCCTAACATCAGTAGTTTCACATTTTAGCAGCACTTTGAAAAGCGTTGCCAACATGATGGAATGATTCATATCTTTATTATGCTACCTTAGAGATACTATTGTACTTATGTTTACTTCTGTATTATAGTGATCGAACTGCTATCAAAAGTACTTAGGATTTTGGTCGGTCTAGTCATATTCATTCTCCTTCCCACCCCTCTACTTCCAGGACCACAAAATGCTATTACAGAATTACTTCATAGTATTGTTTGCTTGTCTCTCCTGATGTAAATTATGTTTAAAAACGTTTATTTAACTTTTCTTATACACCAGTCACCGTTTTAGGTGATGAAATTAAAAGAAGAGTATATGATATGGTTCCTGTACTCAAGAAGTTAATCCTTTAATAATAATAATAATAAATATTTGGGCATTTAGACCAACTAGAACACAAGTGGTGTTAGGTGCTATAACAATAATCATAATAATTCTCATTTTATAGGTAAGGAAACTAAGATACAGAAAGATTACGTAACTTGTCCCAAATGAAACAGATAAGAAGGGGCAGAACTCAGGCCAACTGAGTCCTTAGTCCATGCCATGAAATGCTGAAGAAACAGTTTATTTTGGCTGGAGGATGGAGGAATTTGGAAAAGGTTTTGAACCTTTGACATTTGACTGGGTCTTGAGAGGATGCATAGGGTTTTGCCAGATGATGGAGAGGAAGAGCATCACAGGCAGATGAAAAGCAAACACTGGTCAGAGAGGCATGAGAATACATTGTGTGTTGGGAATGACAAATAGTTCAAGGTGGCCAGATCATAAAAGTAGCAGGGAAAAAAAAAAAAGTAGCAGGAAGTGAAACTAGGTGAGTTTGGGCCATATTGTGAAGGGCCAACCGTGTAGAGATATGAAATTTATTTGTAGCTATTGAAAGATTTTAAGCTGGGACTCACTTTTTAAAGGTCACAGCAGCGTGGAGGCTGGCTTGAAGCCATCCAGGGCTACCTGTGAGGAGTTACTGCCCTCATCTAGTGATGAGGATTGACAGAAAAAGGGCAGAGGATGTGATGGAAACAGAAGTGAATGGGACCAGCAGAGTGTAGGTTGGGTGTGGAAAGAAGATACAAGGAAGACGGAAGACAACCTAAGCTTCTAGGTTGATTGACTTAGTGGGTGGTGATGCTCTTAATTCATAGTAGGAAAGGGAGGGGTAATTAGCAGCATGTTTAGGGAAATCGTTTTGGGTGTGCTGAGTTTGAAGTATCTGCTGAACTTCTGGGTGAGATTCTAACTTGCTGTTATATTCTAGTCTGTTTTGGTGTTACTGAGTCCATGGCAAGATGATGTTCCTTAGCCTATTTTTCTAGAGCATTTAAGTTTACATTTGTCACATGTGTTTTCAGTTACTTCTTACCTCAGAATAAATTCTGGAGTTGTTAAGCTATAGGATGTTTGCTGATAAAGTATATTGTATCCATTTATTATAGATTCATGAGTGCATGCAAGTCTGGTGTAGTTGATCGGGTAGAGTTATGGAGTTAACACTTAAACCTGATTGAACTACTGATGTGTAATTTTAAAATCCTACAGCCTGGGAGCTTTACCGAAGTGTATTTTTTTCCTTTTTTTTTTTTGCTGTAGGGGAAAGAAATGTATACTTAATGGTTCTGAAAATTGTGTGCGTCTCTTTTATCCTTGCATATGAGAATGTGTAGCATTTAAAATTATATATATATATGATGAGCATTAGAATACAAAATGTGCCTTTAAAGAAAAGAATAGCTATTTCTTAAAGTGATTTATTGACAATTTAATAGTCATAAGAATGAAAGATAGCAAAAGACCTCCTAGATCTCAGCAGGGTTTTTCCTGGCAAAGTGTATGTTATTGTACTCTTGGATGGGCTTGAATTATTTGGTGTTTTCCTGTTGGTGGAGAAAGGGATTATGCTTTGAAGAAGTCAGGGGGGGAAGTGCAGAAGAATAAGAAAGTACCAAATGGCATCTTAGGTCAATCTTAATTTTTCACAGCTTGGCCTTCTCTAAAGTAACATTTAGCAGAAACATTAATTAGATTTCAGAGCCCCACTGAGTTTTAAAATTAAATGTATTTCTGGAACCATCTGTAAGATTTTATTACTAATAATATAATGAAGAATATGCTTAATCTTTTGAAAAATGAGAATCATAACAGTGTCTTTTGCTCACAAGTGATCATCTTTGGTTATGAAAAAAACATCAAAATTTTTAAGAGTAAAGAAGTAATTAAAGAGTTTTAAGGATTTGCCTAAAAATAAAATTTCATAAAAGTATTCTGATTGGTGAGAATCTTTTCCTAAATTCAGGACTTTCTTTGGGATTTTATGCTTCTTTTGAATCTAAAAATATCGATGGTGGGCCTATGCCATCTGCCTGTTTGAGGCTGGATTGAAGACCGTCGATGAGGAGCTATTCCTTCCATCCAGGAACTGTGATCCTCAACGAGAGCAGGGACATGATGGAGGCAATAGCGTAGGATATGGCGGCCTAGAGCGCAGGTCCTGGGGCCACGCTGCCTGGCCTCGAACTCACCAGATGCAGGAACTTGGAAAAGTTGATTAGACCCTTTGTGCCTCTGTTTCCTTATTTGTAAAATGGGGGTGATTGGGCTTCGCTGATGGTGCAGTGGTTGAGAGTCTGCCTGCCGATGCAGAGGACATGGGTTCGTGCCCCGGTCCGGGAAGATCCCACGTGCTGCAGAGCGGCTGGGCCCGTGAGCCATGGCCGCTGAGCCTGCGCGTTCGGAGCCTGTGCTCCGCAACGAGAGAGGCCACAACAGTGAGAGGCCCACGTTCTGCAAAAAAAAAAATGGGGGTAATTATACCTACCTCATAAGGGTGTAACGAGCATACTGTTTTTTGTTTTTTTTTTTTTTTGCGGTACGCGGGCCTCTCACTGCTGTGGCCTCTCCCATTGTGGAGCACAGGCTCCGGATGCGCAGGCCCAGCGGCCACGGCCCACGGGCCCAGCCGTTCCGCGGCACACAGGATCCCCCAGGACCAGGGCACGAACCCATGTCCCCTGCATCGGCAGGTGGACTCTCAACCACTGCGCCACCAGGGAAGCCCACGAGCATACATTTTTGAGCATAAAATGTATCTTCAGAACCATTTTCTTTCCTGTGTAGTCTTCCATTTCATTTACTTTTTAGATGCACTTAATACACTTAGGCCTTCTGAAAAGACAATGCTGGGATCGAGGAGAATTAACAAAACAGCAGAATCTCAGCTCACTCATAAGAAAGAATTCTGTTAAGTTTTGTTCTCATGAAAAGGTCATCATTAGTAGTGGACCCTGCCAGGCTCTGTTCCAGGCAGTGGGGAAGCAGCGAACATCTCGGCCTTCGTAGATGGAGTAGTCAGCGGGGAGGAGGTTAGGTGTGCAGCAGCGAGGGGCCTCCTAGGCTGAGCCCCCAGAGGAGAGGACTTGCTCACCTGGTCATGGGCACAGGGGTCACCCAGACTTCTTGGCTGAAGAGGGTGTTTTTTCCTGCCTGAAAGGACAGAGTACAAATGGATTTTCTGAGGGCAGCTGGGCTCCTAAAGTAAAGGGACAGAGGGCTGTGCACACCCAGTTTTTTCTAAATGTACGAATCAAGTAAGTCACTCTACCACCATAGGAGTGAATAAGAGATTGGAGAGCCCACCCGAGTACTTAGGAAAAATGCCCCTTCTCCTTGAAACCAAAGAAGTGCGGAAGAAGCCTTTTCTCTACCACCTTCCCCGTTCTCAGCTTTGCCCCAAATCTTAATTTAGTGTGACGGCCAAGACCCCCGCCTGTGTGTTCAGCCTGAGCTCCGGATGGTTCCTTTTTTACCCCCTACACTGCTGCATTGTCGAAGAAGTACATCTGTCCATGCTTCTCGGAATGTTCTTTCCCATGTTGCACTTGATAAAAACCCTAACCCTCTTCCAGTCCTTCATTTATACTCACCTCCTCTGACGCCCCTGGGTGGGTTCGACTGCTCCCTCCACAGGACTTGAGTCACCGTCTCTGCCTCTAGTTCACAACACTGCATATTCCATGTCGGGTACCCTTAGCAGGCAGTGAACTTGCCTTGGGGCAGCGACTATTACTTATTTTTGTACAGTTTTTCACTAACGTAGTGCTAGTTATATGAAGATCTCCCCCCCAGTAATACCCACTTCTCCTTTACAAAACCACCTTTGTCACCGAAAGCATTAAGATGCCAGAAATCGGTAAAATGTGAAAGAAGAGAATGGAATTTTGAAGCTGTGTTTTTGATGCTTCATAAAAATATTTCAGACTGTTTTAAAATTTCCTTTTGGCTTAAATTTGTAGAGTACCCAGCATTTTCAGTGATTAAAATGTTAGAAAATTTAAGTGATCCCTTTCTCTTTACCTGTCCCAATGGAGCATCTCCTACGTGTCTTAACGTCGGCGAGGGGATACTGTTGACACAAATGTCATCAATTATACAACTTTTAAAAAAAGTTAGTTAGGATATTTGCTGTCCAATATAGCATAACTTTTTTAGTAGTCCTTTTTCAGCAGCATTTTCCTTGGCATTTTTTTGTAATTTGTAAGTAAAAGAAGCCTGAAACAAACAGTAACAATGAATTTCAATTTTATTTTTAGCAAAAGCACCTGGAAATTGAAAGAACTACTAAATGGCTGAAAATGCTAAAAGGATGGGAAAAATACAAGAACACTGAAAAGGTAATTAAAAATGTTACTTCCTTATGAAACTATACAAATTCAATGTGGATTTTCCCAGTAAAAGTTCCTCTTTAATTATAAGAGTACTAAGTTCATATTCTTAAAAAAATTTAAAGTGTAATTTAATTGAGTGGAATGCCTCAAATTAGGAGTCTTTGTGCTGTCACAGAATAGCCAGTTCAGATGGGTTGCAGGAATTGAGAGGATGTGGCAGACAGTCCAGAGGTCAGCTGGCTTTCGGGGATGATTGAATTCCGCCGCTTGGTTATGTTGCCTATGATTTCGTTTCTTTCCGTCTCTCTTCTCTGCCTACTTCAGTGTTGGCTCCCTGCTGAGCTTGGCTTCCCTTTGGGATCAGGATTATTGCCGCGTTCGTATCCGCATGTCTCCCTGCCCAGAAGGAGAGAGGCCTGGCCTCTGAAAGCTTTCCATGAAGCAGGAGCGTCTCCTTGTCCTAAAGCTTCTAGCAGACCACCCTCGCACCCCGCCCTAGATCTTTTTACCCCGCATTGACTCTGTGCTGTTTTGAATCAATTTGTAAAAATGCATACATCTATTAATATTCCTACTAATCTAATCAGTAGGAATTCCTACTAATTCCTACTATTCTTCCTTAAATGTTGGGAAGCTGTGAAGTTCCTAGTGGTATAAGTTTTCCAAAATTCTAACTCTTGCTTGAAAGGGTAGATGTTATCAGGGGCAAAAATACTGTCAGGTATTTTCCTTAAAGTGGCTTACTTCATTTATTTTTGAGAAGAATGTCTGCTAAGTACCCAGTGTCAACAACCACGATTGGCTGGTCAGTCGTTCTTTCAAGTAATGACGGTGTCCGTGACCAAGGCAGTTGGTTCAGATCGTGATTCATACAATTTCATAAATGCTCTTTCTTGAGGCCGACACTCTGCTCTGTGTGTGTTCCACCTCATCACTCAGAATATTAATAAGACGTGTGTGTATTCAGGATTCAGACTGAATGAAATTAATAGTTTCTACTGCTTCGTCAAGGGCATTTCTAAGCGAACTGACCTCTTTTTTAAACTGTGAGGAAAGAATGCAGTGACTGCCAGCACAGTGCTTCCTCTGCCTCAGTTTGTGCTGAGGTGCCAGGGGCTTCACCACCATGGCTTTTCTGCTCCCAGTGCCAAAGTCAGCATAGCGAAAGAGGCAAATAATGGTTTAGTATCATTACAAAAATAGTCTTGACCTCAGCCCATGCCTTGAGAACTGCTGACATCTAAGCCTCGGTTTCCTCATCTATAAAGTGGAGATAACAATACCCATTTCAAAGAGATGAAGATTTAATGATTTCATGCGTATAAAGCACTTGGCATTGCACCTCGCATATAGTAAGCATTCAGTAGGGTTGACTACTGCTATCAGTTTTTTGAAAGAAGGTTGGGCAGTAAAAAATATTTAAAGGGAAAAAAGAAATCTTCCATAATCCTACAGCAAAACACTGAGCTAACTGTTAGGATTTTTGTCTGTTTCCTCACACTTTTTTTCCATGCATTATATATTTTTTCCTTTTTACATAGATATAAATTGTTGTGTGTCAGCCTTTACCAACAAGAATTCCAGGGAGCAGCAGTTCCTTGGGGTCTAACGGGTACTACACAAAAGCATTGTTGCCTAATGGTTAAGCAATAGACTATCCTAGGTTCAATCCCTAGCTCTGCCACATTACTAGTAGTATGACCTGGAGGAAGGTATGTAACCTTTTTCTGCCTTAGTTTACTTGTCTGTAAAATGGGGGTAATCACAATACCTCCTTCACAGAGTCGTTTTGAGGATTAAATAAGTTAATTCATGTAAAGCACAAAAAATAGTGGCTGATACTTAATATGCAGTCAGTAAGTGTTGCTTATTATTACATGAGAAAGGGGCTCTCTGGTTAAATAAAGTTGGGATAAAGCTGAACCGAGGTAAGCAGGTTTCTTTACTACAGGATGCCTCATCATCTTTAATATTATAACATGGTAGAAATTTTCAAGAGGGACCTTAAATTGCATGACACTTATTCAGCCATGAAAATCTTTTTGTCATGGGGTATCTCACAGGAATAACGTCACTCTTCTTTTTGAGCATCCTAAATATCCCTATTTAAATTCCATTAGACTCTTACTATTTTATTTTCATCAGGAGTAAGTTCATTTCTGGGTTGCTGATTTCATTAAGACGCTTCAAGAAGAATCCATTCAGAGTAGGATGTTGGTCATGACCCCTGTGCTCTTGTTTACAGACTGGCCTAAAACTGACAGCTGCTTCACCTGACATCTTTGTGGAAAGGTCTCTCAAGTGCTAATTACAGGATCAGTTTTGATGCGTTGCACCTACACTTTCGTCTCAGCTTCAGTTCAATAAAATATTTGTAGAATTGTATGGCTTTATACATATGTCTGAAAGTATATAAGCCTCTGTAAAAATGAGCATTCTACTAGGCTGTTAAGCTCACAGCAACTCTGGCTAATGTACTTCCCAGTAAGAGGGATTTTAGTAGAGCTCTTCCTTTCATGAATAATTTTAAAGTATTTTCCCACAGCTATAATGCTAGAATTATTTGATGATATATATGGTCCAATCTGGTATGAGGTAGAATGTACCTTCCAAAAGAATGCTGCTCTCAGTTCATACCCAGTTTTAAATTGCATTGAAGTTAAAAAGTAGTATATATTTTTCTTCTCTTCCAAAGGGGGATATAAGTTTTCTCTCAACAGACTCCTTACTTATGTAGTAGTGGTACAAAGAAATATCTAAAAATATCTTGAAATAAAAATATATAGCTCTGATAAGAATATTTGGATTTTTAGAATATAAGATTCAATGAAAAATAGTTGCCATTACGGTTGCCTGTGTTTTCACAGTGACTGTCCCCTAGGTACAGTCATAGTGTATTTTTAAAATACAATCTATTAAATGAAGAGATGAAGTTATCTCTGCTAAGTAGAGGCCATTCTGATTTACCTAGCCATTATATAATTGTGTCTAAGCTCTGTCACAGCAGAGTTCCTACTACAGATACACATTTTTTTTCTGGTTAAATAACTGAATGGACCTTTGTTCGTCAGGTAACTAACAGACTCATATTAGCCAACATTTGATTGTACTGATGTGAAAATGGAGGCACGACGTTTAGAAATAAATTTCTCAAGGCCATTATTAGTGACAAGCAAGAGATGCTACGTCCAGGTGTACCATCTGTTTTGCTAACTCTCCCTTTCGGTGTTTGTCAGTAAAAGGCCGGAAGGAAATAGAAAGTGGTTGTAAGAGGCATTGGGGCCTTGTGGATTCTAAAGCTTTCAGATCCAGACTCAGGAGACGTGGGCCTACTTGGAGACAGAGACGAAGGGACCAACGGAGCAGGGACGACTGAAGGAAATGAAGGCAATGAAGAGCACAGGCAGCTCAGAGAGTAAACTTTTGTCTCCTGGAGTTCACTTGCAGTTTTGAAAGTCCCACCAAACCAAGCCAAACTTGCTGGACTGAAAAGTTTACTCACTCGCAGCCATGCTGACGTGCACTGCACATTTATCACTATTTTGAAACCAGTAAGGTTAGAAAGACGTGTTGAAAACATTAGGTCAGTTGATGGAAAAAAAATTTTTTTTTCTTTTTAGTTGATGGATTTTTAAATGTATCTGTGTGACTGAAATAGACCACTTGATTTTATTGGCAAGTGAACAGAGATCATACCCATAAAATAAAATTGTAACAGAATTTTAAAGGTAGTACTTTTCAAATTGGAATATTAAAATATTAAAATCCAACATATAAAAGTTCTTTATATATCATGATTGTTCAGACTATGATCTATGAATTCTGACTACTTGAATTTCATTTCTTCTTCCACAGTGTATTAGTTGTGTGACTTTGAGCTTATTACTAAACCTTTCTACACCTAATTTTCTCATCTGTAAAATGGACATGATAAGCATTGTACCTACCTCTTGAATGTAAAAATACTGCGAGGAATACTTTGATCTAGAAACATATCTCGGCTCCTAATAAATAATCATAAAATGTTAGTTAGTGTAACTGGTGTTATTAACATTGCTATTACTGTTTGATTTATCACTATCTTTACCCTCGTCCCCACCCTCATTTCTCCTTCCTGGAAAATTCCTGTATATCCTTCCTGTTGAGTTTGTTGTCATCCTCTCTAAAGGAAATCTTTCCTTACTCTCTCCTGCAGAACTCACCCCCCTTCCTCCATTATAGTATCTCTGGTATAGTCTTGGGATGAGAGCCCCGGTGTTGGACCAATAAAGAAGTGACCACCACAGCAGATTCACTGCCCCTGCCCCCAACACCTTTATCCCTGAACTGTTTCTGGTTCCCCTTAGAATCTCGTGTCTATTCTGTAAGGGCCAGCTGCCCCCTGAAATCACTCCCCCAGATTAGACAGCGTGGTGCCTGCCATTGTCCCATTACCACCCGGGCCCACCTCTGGTGGGGGTGATGTCTCTATCACAACTTGCCCCTCAGGGTGTGATGCTCAGCTCTGATAGGAATTATCATATGTGACCTTATTACAAAGGATTATGTTTATAATTACATGATTCTATGATTATCTTCCCCACTACACTGTGAACTCCACAGAACTTTTTCAAGTTTGTATCCATAGTACCTAGTAAGCATTGGCCACAAAGCAGAAAGTCGTTACAGTTTCTGTTTACAATGAATGAACGAATGCTGTTCACTTTCGAGTTGGGATGACCAGCTGTCCCCTTCTACTGATAAATTCTACTACTTTAATAAAGCTGTGATCTCTAAGGGGCAGTGTGATTTGGCAGAAATATCCTGAAGCAGGAGCAGGAAGATGGAATTCTTGGCCTAGGGAGGCCACTTCTTTGTCCCTTGATTTCCTTCCTTTTAAACTGGAGTAGCACCTGCCCTGCCAACATTACAGAGCTGTCCTAGAAAGCGTGAGATGCTGCTTTGTCGATTGAAAGATTCTCAACAAGTGAAAACTGTACTACTGTTCTGGAGAATAATCAGATTTTATTATAATTGTTGTGCTTTGATATGATTCCTACTTTGTTTTACAAAATTTCCAGAATTTCTAGAACAGTTGAAAACTTGTGAGGAAAGACCTGTAACCACAGTGTCAGTCTGTCATATAACAGTAGAAGTATTTAAAAAATAGTAACTATAATTTAAAATGCTTATTTTAAGATCTCATAATTTGATTCTCTTTCTACTGTATCTTACTTTGTATACATGTTTCATTTCATTACCTTGCACAGCTTGAATCCAGATACATCCCTTTTTATATTCCTTTTGGGTTTTGAGTATAATTTTATTTTATTTTACAAGTTTATAATTTTATTTTTAATGCTTTCTGCTCTTCAAGTTCATTAATATTTTCCATTCCATGTATTTTAGTAAGTCCGGTTGAGCAGGACAGTAGATATACTACATAACACTGTGGTTTTAGAAAGATGGTCTTTGCTTTTTATAAAATATAAAATCAGTATCTTCTACTAACTGGTAACATCTTCTGTGTGTCTTTGGGCAAGTTACTGAATCTTTTTGTGATCCACTGTCGTCATTTGTAAACTTGGGGTAATAATATCTCATAGAATTATTAATATCATTGAATGAGACAACATATGTAAATAGTTTTAAATAGTTTCCTGTACATAATAAATGCTCAGTAAAAGTTGGTTTTAACTGTTACTGTTGATGATGATAATGACAGTGCATCAGAGTTTCTTTTTGAGCCTTTTCTAGACATGCCTCATTTTTCGTTTTATCCCTGGAATAACACTAGGACCATTAATTTTTTATTTCTACCTGAAATCTTTCTATTATTTCTTCTTCATTGAATCATGGCAATTTAATGTTTTGTTTTTCTAAATGTAGATTTAACTTTAGGATAAACACTGAACGGTAATTTATGTACAGTTGTTGAATACAGAATTGAATGAAAGCAGTAAATAATGTCCAAAACCTTTGTAAGTGATACAGTATAAGAAATGCATGTGGTTCCTGTCTTACTCATTGAAAAACATCCATCTAATGGACATTCAGGTCCATCAAAGTTTATCTGTTTACCTGCCATCATGTTTTACTTGACTATCAAAATTTCACTTTTCACATTTGCAGTAATTCCCACATTCTGGTATTCATATTAATTGGTTTCAGTTTAACATCCTTACTCTAGAAATTCAGGAGATAATTTGAAGTTACTTTTAGTGGATGACATTCCTTTAAAAAGTTAAGTTTAGGGGCTTCCCTGGTGGCGCAGTGGTTGAGAGTCCGCCTGCTGATGCAGGGGACCCAGGTTGGTGACCCGGTCCGGGAAGGTCCCACATGCCGCGGAGCGGCTGGGCCCGTGAGCCGTGGCCGCTGAGCCTGCGCGTCCTCCGCAACGGGAGAGGCCACAACAGTGAGAGGCCCGTGTACCGCAAAAA
>NW_006779395.1:403701-414000 GCF_000442215.2 Lipotes vexillifer | reverse complement strand
AAAAAAAAAAAAAAAAAAAAAAAAGTTTATCATAATTTTGAAATGAATACAGATGATAAACTTTCTTTGGAAAGTAAATCTTAAATTCACTTTTTTTAAAGCCACACTGTTTGCAATTAATGGTGGTAAATTTTAGTACATGGGAAATGTTGAAGAAGCAGAGTCTAGTTTATACAAAGCCTTTCTGTACATATTCTTCCAGTTACATCTACCGCATAAGTTAAAACTTCAGTGTCTCTAGTCACTGTCTCCTAGAATTTCAAATTTGAGACTTACTGTGTTTATACCAAGAGAACAAAACTGAGATTATGTATGTAATTATCTAATTGAATCAACTTCACAGTATTCGGTGTTTCACAGGAAAAGTTATTCTATAGTGTCACTGATTTAAAATCACAGAGTTTCTTAAAGCTACATCATAATTTAGTTACTAACGGTTTCATTTTAAAAAATCTAGTATAATTGTAGCAGTTGAAGCTCTGCTTATTAGTTCATAGCTCGTCAACATCTCAGTTGTTAGAACTTGCATCTTATTTTCCTAGCCGTACTACTTCAATATATTATTTTGATCATAAAGGTAACTATGTGCTTATTCTTACCCCGCTCCTGAAGTTTCTGCCGTAATTTGTTTAATCATTTCCTTTTAAGTCTCAGCTACTTTTATGTTTCAGAGTTTCCTTATGCACAACTTTGTAATGAGCATAATAGGTTTATATGTTATTTTGAATACGTAATTAGCCTTGAGAAAAAAGATATAATTACAAGAAGATGGAGAGGTATGGTGAGTCTTAAGATTCTTAGAGTGATGGCAGTGTACTTTCAAGGACCCAGAGTGTTAATGATGCTGATGATTTATACCTAATTTCATTCAAAGGTGATGATGCTCCTTCTTGATGGAAATTTATCACTATTTTTGTCTGGTCAGATGGGATCAATGTCATTAAGAAGAGGACAGAGGTTTTCCTGAAGAAACGCTCCAGAATTGGGAAGAGGAGAGGGAAGAGGGAGAGAGAGTGTGTTTGGGGGGTGGAGGTGGACTTGAATGAAGACTGGAGGTCACATTGAGTTATGAGATAGGAGGTTCTAGAGAGACTCTGCCCTCCTTGAAGGCACTTTGACACAAGAGAAACCTTTTGCTATTTGGAACCTTTTAGATGTAGGAGGGAAAAAGAAGAAAATGTGTATCTAGTTAGTTATATCAGTGGGGAGTGTGTAAGTCAGATATTCACAACTTAAAGAACAGCACTGATTGTGCTCTCGTGCCACTGAAGGAACACCTTTGCAGTGTATGAAAATAACTAATGTACTTGGCCTACTTAACATTTTCTTGTTTATTCTGTGCTTTCTGTATATATGCCTCCCTGTTCCAATCTGAAAAGTAGGGATGAGAGGATCCAAATGTGTCATGTTAAATTGTATCAATTATGAGGAATCCTTTGAAAAGAAAAGACTAACAAATATTCATTAGTTTGATTTAAGGGACTAGTCTAAGTCTAAGCAATTTATGTTTCTTTTAATAAGTTTCATAGGAGAATTTACAAAGGAATCCCACTCCAGCTCAGAGGGGAAGTCTGGGCCCTCCTCCTGGAGATACCGAAAATGAAGGAAGAAACCAGAGACCTATATAGTGTGAGTACCGAGAGCCAGCCTATTATTTTGAAACGATCATTCAATGTTGGGGCATATTTGTAAGGAAAATTGGCTAACACCTGGTTGTAGCTACTCATTTGCAATGTAGTATTAATAATAAAGAGATTTACAATGTCACTTTTAGAGTTTTGGGGAAAATAACAGCAGAATTCAGTTTATCCAACGGCTGCCTGTGTATGATTGACTGTTTTCTTCTTCTTTCCCCTAAGATTGTTATACAGTATTTCTAGGTTTTATTTTTTATTTATAAAAAGTTAAACGTTTCACTCAGTGATCAGTAATGCTTTCTGTAAATTAGTCAGGGCATTAAATTTACCTCCTTGTCATCTCAGCTATACCCTTTCTAAACCTAAATTTTATATTAACCTTTGAAAGGAATAAGAAACATATATCTAAAAATAACTTTGTGCCTTAGAAAAAGTGTTCAATGTCACTAATAAAAAAGGAAATGTAAATTTTAAAAAATTAAAAATAAAAATAACTTTGAAATCTTTCTCAGAAAATGTATATAAATAGAATAAATTAAGATAGAATAACTGAAATAAAGACAAATTATAATAAAAATAAAAATAACTTTGAAATCTATTCCTCAGAAAATGTATATAAATAGAATAAGACCGAATAACTGAAATAAAGACGAATTATTTGTCATTTAAACCCAACACCAATTATAAAAGGGGCTTTGGAATGCTCTTTTGATAGTTTCATATTTATGTATAAATAAGCAAAATTTCATCAAGATGTAAGGTAATAGGGCTTCCCTGGTGGCACAGTGGTTAAGAATCCGCCTGCCCATGCAGGGGACACAGGTTCGAGCCCTGGTCTTGGAAGATCCCACATGCTGCGGAGCAGCTAAGCCCATGCACCACAACTACTGAGCCTGTGCTCTAGAGCCCACAAGCCGCAACTGCTGAGCCCGCGTGCTGCAACTACTGAAGCCCGTGCACCTAGAGCCCGTGCTCCGCAACAAGAGAAGCCACTGCAGTGAGAAGCCCACACACCACAACAAAGAGTAGCCCCCGCTCACCGCAACTGGAGAAAGCCCGCCCGCAGCAACAAAGACCCAATGCAGCCAAAAATAAATAAATTAAAAAATAAATTTAAAAAAAGATGTAATAAATATTGGTTAATTTAAACAGTTACTTGTTTTTTATGATGTAAAGAGTTTTTAAATTAGTTGTTTGGACCCTGCACAGATTATGAGTTTTGTCTCAGGATTTTAGAGTTTCAAATTATTTTAGATGGTTGATTAGATATTTGCCTTTAATGTCATAGTTTTAGAACCAGTATTGAAAAATGATGTCTGAGAGAAATATTTAAAATCTAACCCCAGCCCCTAGGTACAGTGTGCCTCTCATAGGGTGGGTGCTCAGTAAATAATTTATTTAATTAATAAAGAAGAAAATTTTACTTAGCATGCTGTTTTGGTTTCCTGGGGCTGCCATGACAAAGTCACACAAACGGAGTGGCTGAAAACAACAGACATTTATTCTCCTGCAGTTCTGGAGGATAGAAGTCTGAGATCAGGGTGTCAGCAGGGCCATGCTCCATCCCAAGGCTTTAGGGAAGAACCTTTCCTTGACTCTTCCTAGATCCTGGAGTTGCCGGCATCCCGGGTGTTCTTTGGCTTGGGGCTGCGTCACTCCAGTCTCTCCCTCTGTCTTCAAGTGGCTTTTCCTTGTGTGTGTGTCTGTCTCACCTTCTAAGGACTCTAGTCATTGGATTTAGGGTCGACCCTAATCTAGTATGACCTCCTCTTAACTTGACTACATCTGTAAAGACCCTATTTCCAAATCAGGTCATAGGCCCAGGTTCTAGGTAGACAGGAATTTGGGGTGGATACTATTCAACCCAGTACACATGCTAATATTAGAACTGTGGTTCAGGCTTTTTCTACATAGAATAAAATTATCCAGTTACTGTATATCCAGTATACAGTAGCAAGAAAAGAAATGACTTGCCCACCAATCCTTTCAAGCTTATAATTTTCAGCACTATCATAAGCATTATTTTTACTACTTGAGATTCCTCTAGCATTTAACCAAGTCTTCGTTTCCCAGTTACTTTCTTTTACTCTCTCTTTGCAAAAGTAGTATAAATCGCTGTCCTAAAATGGGAAATTCAATGGGAATAAAACTACTTTTTCTTAATCTGTTGATACTAAGATTTTTCTCAAATGGTGGAATTGTCCTGATTCCTGAGCCAGTGCTCTTATCTGCTATTTCTCCTGTTCTTTTAATTGTATCTCATTGTTATCTGTCTCTCTGGGGTATAGTGCTCTGTCTCACAGGTGGCAGAGGTCCAGTGACAGTGAATAACAACCTCACCTGCAGCCTTAGCAAGGCTTAGTAATCTTGTTGGCCAAACCCACAGTGAAATTGCTAGTTTTTCATCCAGATACTTTCCACTGTACTTCTGCTCTCAGGTTTATAGGTTCATTACATTCCTATTTCTTTTAAGTAAAATGTTTATTCTTTATTATTGTGACACTCATGGATCTTAACCCACCCAATCTCAGAGTAACCTTAGAAGTTGCTTACACCTCCTTTCATTAAGATAAGAAATATGCTTGATTTCCTATATTCTGCACATTGGTTTGTAACCATTCTAGGACATAAATAATCTTTCTGCTCTATTATATTTTACCTGCTTAACTGGGCTTTGTTTCTGTCATGAGGTCTTTTTTTATGTTGAATTTCTTGTCCTCTAGAGTAATTTTTTAAAATAGATCTTTACTGGAGTATAATTGCTTCACAGTACTGTGTTAGTTTCTGTTGCACAACCAAGCAAATCAGCCATATGCATACACATGTCCCCATATCCCCTCCCTCTAGGTAGCCTCCCTCCCATCCTCCCTATCCCACCCCTCTAGGTCATCATCATAAAGCACCGAGCCAATCTTCCTGTGCTATGCTGCTGCTTCCCACCAGCCAACTGTTTTACATTCGGTAGTGTAGTATATATGTCCATGCCTCTCTCTCGCTTTGTCACAGTTTACCCTTCCCCCTCCCCATATCCTCAAGTCCATTCTCTAGTAAGTCTGTGTCTTTATTCCTGTTTCACCCCTAGGTTCTTCATGACATTTTTTCCCTTAAATTCCATATATATGTGTTAGCATACGGTATTTGTCTCTCTCTTTCTGACTTACTTCACTCTGACAGACTCTAGGTCTGTCCACCTCATTACAAATAGCTCAATTTCGTTTCTTTTTATGGCTGAGTAATATTCCGTTGTATATATGTGCCACATCTTCTTTATCCATTCATCTGTCAGTGGACATTTAGGTTGGTTCCATGTCTTGGCTGTTGTAAATAGTTCTGCAGTGAACATCGTGGTACATGTCTCTTTTTGAATTATCGTTTTCTCAGGGCATATGCCCAGTAGTGGGATTGCTGGGTCATATGGTAGTTCTGTTTTTAGTTTTTTAAGGAACCTCCATACTGTTTTCCATAGTGGTTTTATCAGTTTACATTCCCACGAACAGTGCAGGAGGGTTCCCTTTTCACCACACCCTTTCCAGCATTTATAGTTTCTAGAATTTTTGATAATGGCCATTCTGACCAGCATGAAGTGATACCTCATTGTAGGTTTGATTTGCATTTCTCTAATGATTAGTGATGTTGAGCATCTTTTCATGTGCCTCTTGGCTATCTGTATGTCTTCCTTGGTGAAATGTCTATTTAGGTCTTGCACCCATTTTTTAACTGGATTGTTCGTGTTTTGATATTGAGTTCCATGAGCAGTTTATATATTTTGGAGATGAATCCTTTGTTGTTGCATTTGCAAATATTTTCTCCCATTCTGAGGGTTGTCTTTTTGTCTTGTTTATGGTTTCCTTTTCTGTGTAAAAGCTTTTAAGTTTAATTAAGTCCCATTTGTTTAATTTTGTTTTTATTTCTGTTACTCTAGGAGGTGGGTCCAAAAAGATCCTGCTGTGGTTTACGTCAAAGAGCATTTTTCCTATGTTTTCCTCTAAGAATTGAAGAATCTTTGCAAAAAAAAAAAAAAAAAAAAAAAAAAAAAAGAACAATAACAAAGTAAAAAAATAACATAAAAATGAACAATAACAAAGTAAAAAAAAAATAACAAAGTAAACAAAAAATTTCCTAGTTTCTGCTAGGAAACTAACAGATATGTTAGAAAGAATATAAAAATAAAAGTATAGATAAATCAACAACTGGAAGGTACGTCAGTACTACAATGGTAAAAAAAAAAAAAAAAAAAAAGGGGAGGAGGGAAAAGAAAAAAAAATAAAAGAGGGGGTTGGGAAGGCCTTGGCTGTGGAGGGCGGGGCCTAAGCAAGGGTGAGGTTTGGGCAGTGGGCGGGGCCAATGCTCAGGACCCACAGGGCTGGAAAAGGCTGTGAGGGGTGAGGCTTAGCCTCAAGGAACAGAAGGGGCCCAGGCGTGGCCCCTGCCCCTGGTCTCAGCCGGCAGGGGACCTCACCTGGGAGCCCAGGAGGCTCCCCGTGCCTGAGTGGGCGGGGCAATCGCCCTCCGCTCCTCTCCCGCTCCTCCCGGAGGGCCCCTCCCTCCTGCCTCTCCTGATCTCCCCGGCCTCAGGGGCGCTGATCCTGTCTGGCCTCCACTTCTCCTCCCCCCTCATCCCCCCTACGTCCTACTGGTTCACTTTGGGGTTCCTCCCATCTCCTTGGGTGTCAGAGCCCCCCACCAGCAGCCGGCAGGTGCCTTAGTGTGGGGAGATGCTAACTCCACGTCCTCCCACACCGCCATCTTCAGGAAAAGTTTTCTAGAGTAATTGACATTATAGATGTCTTTGGGTGTTTTTCTCCCTTTCAGCTAAATTTTATTTTAAAGCATATTTTATCATGTCTTGTCAAACATTTCCTTTCGGTGTTTTGATACCTCATCTTTTACCAGGGGGCCTGCGGAACAATAATTGAAACCTCTTTGCTTGCCAACTACCTTATTTTTTTTTTTAAAGATATTTAACGAACAAATATATAAAGATTATTATTTTTAAAGCTAAATTTTTGTAATGTCTCTTGGACCAACTTTTATCAGAAATAGCATACAATACTATTTTAGTGGTTGTACGGTTCTCTAGTACAATAGTATAAATATCTTCCTTGGTCTTCAGAACTCTGAAGTGTTTTAAAACACTGTGGAAGTGCTCATGTTTTTAAAAGCTGCAGAAGCTGCCCTTCTCTGAGCTCCTACCTCAAAACACAAAACATTTAACATACATACACATGTTCCAGGCAACCTTGTTTTTTCCACTTTTAGCTTAAGTCAGGAATTAACAGTTATATTTATTTACTAGAATTGGTTTTAACAGAAATACTTATTTCCAATACATGATAAATAGGTCAATATAACACATGTATATAGGTGTTTAATTACAATTAAATCTGGTTTAGTATAAATTTTAATCTCCCACCTTGTTAAACATACTCATTTTGTTCTTTTCCCCCTGAAATGCTGCTTAATTGACAGCAGAGAGGGTTTTTTAAAAAGACAAAAACTGCAAGGAATAAGAAAATGGGAGAAGAGGTAACCCTTGCCAATTTTTTGGAGACCAGAATTCAGACAAACATTTAGTAATTTTAGCAACCCTGAGAAAACCTGAGGAGGACCTGATTTATATCTCAGAATCCCCAGTAGGCTTCATAATTGCCAGCTCCAGGTACCTCTGGAAGTGGAAGTGAAACTAAAAACAGTAGAAGTGCTTGAAAGTCCGTTGCAGGAGCAGTTAGAGTCCTTGAGTTCCCCACCCCTGCACGAGATGGGGGCAGGGTGTGGGTTACTGTTTGGAGAGGATGAAACAGAAGGCCGGTGGGCTGGAGTGGACACAGACCTGCTGAGGAAAGCACAGAGGGAGTCAATGTCCTGAATTCGGGGCAGTCCCGCCTTTCCCTCCGCTCAGCTCCCAGAACAAAACACTGGCATCCGGACGCTTGTCCTCCTGACAGGAACTCAGAAGAGTCTTCTCTAGGAATCTGACCAGCCCAAGAAAATACCCCCAAACTCCTGACTTCAAGGGAAGCCCAGTGAAACCAGCCAGATCACTCTACAGTGAAGACAGAGCTTGAAGCCCCACGTCTGCACATAGCGCTTTCCATCAGCTTTCTTATGTCTTCTTTCAAATATGAGTGAGGAGAGGAGCTAGGAGATAACATGGAAAATAAGAACAAGTAGAAAAAGCAATTTGTGAGAAACAGACTATACAGCAGGAAGAAAACGGAAGAGCTATTGCTGGTGTCTTCAGAGGGATAAAAAGAGATATTGTGTCCATAAAACAAGTATAGGATGCTATAAAAGGAACATTAGAGAACAATAGAGCTTATGAATATAAAAAATGATAATAGAAATGAAAAATTCTAGAGGAGGGTTTGAAAATAACAAGTGAAGAAATTTCCCAGAAAATAGATTGTGAAGTCAAAACTCAAATCAATGTTTTTACAATTGAAAATATCCATCAAGTGCCCAAACCTGTGGCTAAGAATAGATCCAAGCCAAGCACAGAAATTGCAAGTTTCAAAACTTGAAGATAGAAGCTCCTATAAGCTTCTAGAGAGGAAAAAATAGATTTCATATAAAGAAGAAAGAATTAGAGTGGCAACACTGGAAGCTAGAAGACAGTGAAGGCGGTGCCTTTTGAGCAAAACTATTTTCTGACTTAGATTCTGAAATAACCAAATAGCTAAGAAAGAAGATAGATTTATCAGACGTTCCAAGTGTCACAAAATTTATCTCCCACACGCCCTTTCACAGGAGCTACTGGAGCTCCTCCAGAACAAGGGAATAAACCAAGAAAGATATGAGATGCAGGAGACAGGGGACCCAAGCAAAGGAAGGCCTAGCAGATGGTGAAGGGAGACCCCCGAGACCCCCGCTGAGTAGCGGGTCCAAAAGCTCTGGAAGCCAGGTCTGCAGGGAGGGTGCCTGTTCTGTTAGAATAGCACCAGGAGAGGTTGATGCAACTTAAAAGTGAGTTTGGATTAAATTAGCGACACATATGTAGAAAATGAAGCAAGTCAATAAACAAGGCAATGATAAGCCCCAAGGAAAACAAGAACATTGTGCTAGAAAGAAGAAAGGGAGCATAGTGAACTGCATGGCTCAGCTGTGAAGAGTCTTAGGAACACAAACTCCAAAACGCTCTCCATCCAAAATGAAAATCTAACTGTACTGGCAGGATGGGAGGGAGAGGAGGGGGTGTGGATGGAGAGAAACCTTTCATTGCGCACCTTTTCGTATTGTTTTCATTTTTGAACCATGGAAATGGCTTTCCTAAGTCAAAAATTAAGTTTTTTAAAGAGAATTATTTTACCATTTTCATAGGCTTTTTGACAACCGATTTCCATAAAAATGTGCTTTCTTCCCCTCTTTTTCCTCTTCAGAAATTAAAACACAGAGCACGGGGTTGTTCACCTGATATCAGACAAATAGACCTTGATGTCAACCGCACATTTAGGGACCATATCATGTTTAGAGACAGATATGGTGTGAAGTAAGTAAAGTTTAGTATTATGAACTATGAATAGCATGTACAAATAGTCTTTTATCAATTTGAAATGTCAATGTTTGGAATGTCTTGTATAGACGATAATTTTGATTCCAATTCTAAGGGTTTAAGTTTTGGTGGATCATTTGTTCCATATTGTGTACAATTCAGGAGCTAATTTAACTTAAATTTTTAACCTTTGACATAGTAGGTGCTATAAAATTGCTATAAATCATTTTATGAGCTGGGAATTCTTAAATATATGGTAGATACTTTTATTAAAAGTGTTAGAAAAGAAATGAGATTGTGTTGCTTTTTGAGAGCCGTGTCAGCAATAAATATTCTTAAACCCTTGACTCCATGCAAAGGTGAAACTAAAAAAATGGGAAATACGCAAAAGAGATGACTGTGACAGTTTAGGAATGAAAGGTACAGTTTTGCTGACCTCCGTATCAGTTAAGTTTCAACCAGAGAAAAAGAAACCAGTAAGAGATGTAAACTGAGGGATTTATCGTGGGGAATTGGCTTACACAGTTGCAGGGACTGACTAGGCAAGTTCAAGATCTGTAGGGCGGGCCGTCAGGAAGGGCAGCTGGAGCTCTCAGGTGGGTGCGAGTGAAGCCGCGGTCCACAGAGCCCCTCCTTCAGGGAAGCCTCGGATCTGCTCTTGCGGCCTTTTGACTGCTTGACCCAGGGCTTCCCAGATTATCTAGGGTACTCTCCCCTACTTCAAGTATATTGACTGTGTACTTTAATGACATTTACAAAGCACCTACATTAGGGTTGGAATAACTGGGGGTTGTAGCCCGGCCAAGTGGACACGTAAAGCTAACCATCACAGTCCACCCTCGTCAACTTAATTTCCGCATAAAGACGATAAAGGCATGCTTTGCCTGACATGGTACAGCTATTCTACTTACGACTGAAAATATGCTAACCCCCTGCCCACGAAAAGATGCAGTGGCCTTGGGCAGTGTTTACTCTTTTTGCATTGATATGTGTAACCTAAATTCTGTGATATAAAGTCAACTAGTATTAGACATCTTATGTTAGTTGATAAGGAAAAGAGAAGGAAGAAGGCACATTAAAATATATACACAAACATATTGATATCAAAATAAGGAAATGCTCAGGGCTTCCCTGGTGGCGCAGTGGTTGAGAGTCCGCCTGCCGATGCAGGGG
>NW_006779395.1:395729-403567 GCF_000442215.2 Lipotes vexillifer | reverse complement strand
GGGAAGATCCCACATGCCGCGGAGCGGCTGGGCCCGTGAGCCATGGCCGCTGAGCCTGCGCGTCCAGAGCCTGTGCTCCGCAACGGGAGAGGCCACGGCAGTGAGAGGCCCACATACCGCAAAAAAAAAAAAAATAATAAGGAAATGCTCAAAACAGATATAGTCAGCAGTTCTGCTACTGGGCATGTGGTCACTGCTGGTTGGTTACTTACCTTCCTACTACCCACCCCATATTCCCTTTGCCCTCAAGTGCCTCGGCTGGCCGTGGTTCTTTTCCTGGTGGGGGAACCTAAACCTTTATTCCTGAAGAGTCTGGACCATTAGCAGTCCTGCCTGAATTTGCTTGTGGAGGTTATCCATTGACTTTAATCACAGGGTTTGGTTATACTCAGAGGCACCTTAAGTGTCTTCTATGTTCTAGACGTGTTCCTGCTTACGTCTACTGTATCCTAGCACCCCCTTCCCCTTAGTGGTCGGGATCAGTCCCTCCAGCCGGTACAGTCACCTCCTTCTTTGCCTGTTGATTCGGAGGCATGAGGAGCCCAGAGTGGCGGGGTGGCCATCTCGGCTTCCAGTTCAGTGGAATCATTGTGTCTCCTGGTGGGGACATTCCTCTCTTTGGAGCTAGGACCTCTAGAGCAGCGGAGCCAAGCATGTTGTTAGTGGACCCGAGAGGTAACGGTGTGTGGAGCCACTCCCGTTCCCACTCCTGGATCCTGGGAGAGGCAGCGCTGGTGCTGGAGGCTGATTTCGGGTGTATACCGCCTCCTGGGGGCCATGCCCCCACCCCCGCAAGGTACTTCTCGGAGGTGGCAGTGTGAGTGAGTCTTCAGAAGGCCAGTCTGCAGTTCTGTCCAGCCGGCTCCTTCTATGGGGATGATTCTATAGTGAGAGTAGTTCAGTGAAAGAGGGGAACAAATTGAAGAAACTGAAGCCCTTCGTGCTTTTTGCTATAAATCCTTTCTGTCAAATTTAGCCTCAAGTTTAGACTGTATTTAAATTTGAGCTCGGGGATCATTTCCTTATTATAGTAGTAGTTTTATCTGGATTATCTGTTTATCTTCAGTCAAACTTGTTTATTTTTTTAAGTTTATAATTTTAAAAATATGTGAAAAAAACTAAATTGTGTTCAATGTAAATTTCTTTTTCTAGGCAGCAATCCCTGTTCCACGTTCTTGCTGCATATTCTATCTACAATACAGTAAGTTGGAGCACGCCTGCCCATAGCTTTTTGAGTTGTGCTCTGAGCACCTGGAGAAGATCTTTGGGCCTCCCTCCTGACAAGGCCCTTTTGGCCTGCATTGCTTCATCTCAGGACTGGATGGTCTCCAGGTCTCTGTGGATCTTCCTTAGGCTCCCGTGGCCCCCCTGGCGTCTTAGAGCAGAGCTGGTTGGGAAGTGGAAAAACCACAGTATGACAGCGAAGCTCACTTTCCCCCTCTTTCTCCAGACTGTTTTGTTACATTTTGTGTTGTTGTTTGTCTTGTTTTTATTTTAAGCAAGTAGGACTGGAATGAGCAGTCTAGAAGGACAGGAGGTGGTAGCTAGGTTAATTTCTGCCTCACTCTTGGTGACTCCTCATTGCCCCGGGAGGTTGCCTTTCAGGATCACATTTCATTTATTCAGTGAGGACCAGGTGGGAGACCATATGTACCTACTTGCTATCTCCTGGAGTAGGCCAAAACTAAGCTTTTAGGTATTAGAACATGTTATTCTTAAGACATTGATTACTCTGGGGGGAGAGAGATTTGGGGGGAAAGATCAACTAGCGTCGAAACCAGTGTAGATGCCAAATAAATGCTTGTTGACTAGATTCCAGGAAGGACACCTTGAACCTTGGGGTGTATCATTTCTGTTATAGGCAAAACCTTTAAGTTACAAGGGACAGAAATTCACTCAAACAAGGGCAAGTTAAAAAGGGATTGATTAAAGGGACTTCTCATAGAAATGAAGCTCAGGGGGTTTGGAGCTGGAGAGTGAGAAGCTTCCAGTGAGAAGAGCTTCCCTTTCTCTCTCTCCCACTCTGTGGCCATGTGGTAACTCTGATTGTCTCTGGGAACTGTTCGTTCCACTGTTTCTCTCTCCAGATTGCTTTCTTTGTCTGCTTTTCTGTTTTTCCAAGGCTAGTATTGCACCCATGGACTCAGCATGACCATTCTGTTCAAGTACATACCACCATCGGATTGCAGTCTCTGTGGTTTTATTCAGTTTTCTTAGAAAAATTAGTAAATTAGTCTTGCAGCCAATTAATTGTTCCCTGGGGCCAGGTGTCCTCTGCTCCATCAGCTTTGACTCACATGGCACAGACATGAATCTCTAAGGCCATGTTATAAGCAGGGATTATGGGGAGAGTGGGCAGTTCTCAGGGAAGGAGCATAGGCTGGGTTGGTACCCCGCAACGTGTCTGTATAAGGGTCCGAAGTCTAGAGGAGAAAAGACAGCACATTTGGGAACTGTATAAGGAGAGAAATTTGCCAGCATCTGAGCAAAGAAGAGGACTATTGAGCTGAGAATCGCACACGAAACAGAAAAATAAACAGCCTTTACAGAAGGTGTAATGGTACTTACTGAACAGGGCTCAGTAAAATCCGCGTAGGTTAAACTTGCCTGTACTTCCTTTATTCTCCAATACCAGGTGCATTCTTTGATAGTGTGTGGCTCAGTGCTGTTGAGATTGTAATATTTCTCTATAGAATTGCCATTAAATAATGTGTTTAGGCATTTTCTGATTATTTTCTACATCAGTTTTTTTATATGTGCATGTACATGTAATTCGATCTGAAAACCCCCAGTTTCTCTGTTCTCATTTTCTCTTTAGGAAGTTGGATACTGTCAGGGGATGAGCCAGATCACAGCTTTACTCCTCATGTATATGAACGAAGAAGACGCCTTCTGGGCCCTGGTCAAACTGTTCTCGGGCCCCAAACATGCCATGCATGGTAAGAAAACCCCATAGTTGATCATCAGCAACAAATGAGGGAGGGAGAAAAAGGCAAATTCAAACAAAGTCAGACTTTGGAAGATGATAGGTAGGGTTAAGTACAAAAAAGTGTTTAGGGGCTTCTTTAATTCAGTAGTGTTTGTTACTAGTTTCTTATTTAATTCTTCTCTATTTCTAAACTTTTCTGTTCACATTTATATTCCTTCGTGTTTACTACAAAGTATACTGTTGACATTTTAAAACTCTTTCCTTACTTGGCGCAGTCAGGAGAAACTAATTTAGGTTTAGAAGAAGTTTTAGGAAAAACTGAATTATTGAGAGCTTTTGATCAAAACTTTTAGACAGTCATGCATTCAGTGAAATGTCTACTATTGACTGGATATTGTGATGTCTGCTTCTTTGTCAAAGAATATTAGTTGAGAAATGACACTTAGGTGTTTAAAGGAAAGGTACACCGTAATTAAGTAGTTTTCTATTTCATGTGTGTGTTTCAGTTCTTTCAGCCTTAAAGTTGACTCCATTTTACAGTAAAAAGGCTGATAACATACTCTGGGCACTTTAATATTTCAAAACTTGCATAATTTTTTGGTTTTCAAGTTAGAAGGAGGTTTTTAATAACGTTTTCGTTATATTTGCCAAGCATATGCAGTAAACTTTACTTGCGAGAGTTTGGATTGCAGCTTCTCTTGGAAATAAAAGTGGCATTTGTCCATATAATGCAAAATTATTTTCCCAGTGCCACTGCGTGTGATAATACCAAATTAAAAACAATTTTAACAGTAATCACTCTGAGAATGGACCATCTTAGTTCTGTTTGTGAATGTTAAAGCTTTATGTGGTAGGGAACCTGCCACATATTAAAGTAATATTTTGAATTTTCAAAAGTATGACCTTCCATAGTCCATAGTTTATTAAATCTCACATTCTTACCATGTGGTTATTGTGGGGGCATTGTGTGTGTGTGTGTCTGTCTGTCTGTCTGTTTCTCCCTCAGTGTTCCCTGTGAATCTTTTCAAAAATAAATACTATCTGCATGATAACTGTTTCTGGTCACTTCACATCCCATAAAGAGACTCCAGTAGTAAGACACATTATATTGAGCTGCCGTCCAATAGACAGTATCATTTCAAAAGGCATCTTGAAGAATAACTCTTCTTTATCAGTCTTCATTTTGCTTTACCCTGAGATGGTGTTGCTGATATATCTTGAAGTTCAGTGGAATGTTACGGTTTAAGTAGTATGTAATTGTGTGGAATACGCCCAATTTTAGAAAATTCATTCTTTTAAACAAACCTGATAGCTTGCTTTCAGTAATTATTGTCACCAGTCTAATCTATAAAGCAGTATTAATTTTACTATCCTAACATTTACATTACCGAAGCAGTTTAGGTCATTATTATGGGTAAGTTTGTGCTTAGAGATATTTGTTTCAAAGTCTACCTGTGAAATTATATAACTGAAGGTTACCTCAGTTCTTTGCATTTCCTATATGAAAGCGGTATCACTTACAAATGTGTAGAATAAAGTGAGGGCTGAAGTAAATGAGATTTAAAATATAAAGTCTGGGACACCACTGAAAAGTGAAGCAGAGTTGGGTATCTTAGCACCCTTGGGTACTTGTGTATTACTGAAGGGATTGCCTTTTTCAAAATCAGACTTGTTCTTGAAATTCTCCCAACTCCCGTTCCTATCAAATTGACCACGAAAGTGGCACAGAAAGAGAGACATGGATTTTTTATGGACTCACTTCACTGGACAGTGTTATGAAGGGAGGAAGTTGCTGTCCGGGAAGTTCTACACGCGCCTTGGAAAGCGGAGAATTAGCCAAGAAGTAGCCCTTCCCTGAAGATTATAAAGCTGTTTCCCAGCAGTGTGTTCCCTGGGTTCTTGGAGGGACGTAGTTTCACTTTTTGGAAACAGGTGTGCTGTGCGGAAAAATGGACTCCAAGAGCCAGTAAGGCTGGGAGATGAGCTAAACAAAGAAAACCAGGTTTCTTTAGTGCATAGAGCAACTTAGAAACATTCAGAAGTTCATATGCCTTGTGAACATAGGCAAGAAGGGTATATATAACACACAGTATTTCTCCTGGATTCTTTTAAAAACAGAACATTTAGTAACATCTTTCAAAGTTAGGTAGAACCCAGGTTGGAAAACGCTAATGTGGATAAATCATAAATTTATTGTGTATGCATCCTTTTTAACAGATTATATAGAATATCTGAAAGGAAATTTTTGAATGAAAATAGATGTAAAGTTCCATGACTTAAATACACAAAATTAATACTAACTTCCCATTTACAGTTACTTCCTAGAAATCTTATAGATTATATTGTATAATCAGTTGGGATAGAATATATTAACATCGATCATATAGTGCCCGTATGTTTTAGCTGATGTTAAGTATCACTTACAGAAAGGATTAAAAAGTGATAATAACCTTGGCATGGTACTGGAGTAAGCCTGAAAAGGGTAATAAAATGTTTGCTATGTAATGTATTAATGGTAAAACAAAATAAGTAATCAAGATTAGAATAACTTATAAAAATGTACATATAAGACATGACCCAGTACTTCAAGGGAACAGATAATCTTGATAAATGGCCTCAGTTTCCATTTTTTCTTAGTTTCCCTTTTAATTCAGAAATATTCTGTCCTCTTTTATACTTTTACAAGGATATAGAGAAGATCCTTAGCAAACACATACTAGACTGTAAGTTTCATTAGGCAATGCTTATACACAATTGTTTCCTTGGAGGGGAGGAAAAATATTTGGGTGATTACTGGATTCGTTGTTCTTGTTGTTGTTGTTGACAGTTAAAAGGTGAAAGAAGCATGTTGCACTTTGAAATAGAGAATATCTGTTGCTATTGTTTATGAAGTACTCTTTTTATGTTTATATTCTAGGATTTTTTGTCCATGGTTTTCCCAAACTCTTGAGGTTTCAAGAACATCATGAAAAAATACTGAATAAGTTTTTGTCCAAGCTTAAGCAGCACTTGGTAGGTAGATGTGACATTGACTTACACCCACCTACACCAAGAATAAAGCTAGAAGACTTGAGTGCAGCCGTTGGTCCCAATTACCCTATTGATTTATAGTCTTGTCCATGTCATTTACTGAGCAGTTGTAATTCCCAGTTGTTTAAAGGACGTTAGATTTGTGAAATTTAGTACGGATGAACTATCACAGCCCTAACTCATGGAATCAAACTCTGAAGCTGATATATACGAACAATATAGTTTTTAAGGATGTGTGACTTCTCAGTGATTTGGGAGGTTTTTTAATCACACTAAAATATTTTAAGAGTCATACAAACTCATCCTCAGTGAACCATATACATGCTGTCCTGTAAAACACAGTAATTTAGTAAAGCAAGGATACGTCCCTTTAGAATATACTAAAGAGAAGCAAAGTGTTGTATTGCAGTCCTATCTTATGAAGGGTTTATTCTCAGGGTGATTTTCAAAAGTAAAATTGAGGGAGAAGAGGGAGTGAGGAGAGAAGCGGAACTACCCCAGCACGAGAGGGATTTGTAATGAATGGTTTTGTTTAGCTGTGACAGCTACCTCCAAAAACCTGCCTAACTTTTAGTATTATATTGTCATATTTTGTGTGCTGCAATCCAGAAGTGGTGAAGTCTTTGTTTTTTCCAGGATTCTCAAGAAATCTACACAAGTTTTTACACAATGAAATGGTTTTTTCAATGTTTCCTTGATCGGGTGAGTATTTATTTACAAAGCCCAATCATAAAATTACAAATACCAGCCAAGGGCAAACTGTTAATCTTATTTCTGTTTTGTTTTCATTGTAGACTCCCTTTACACTAAACCTCAGAATATGGGACATCTATATCTTTGAAGGAGAACGAATTCTTACTGCTATGTCTTACACAATCTTAAAATTACACAGAAGTAAGAAAATGTTTAATTATAAAGATTTCACAAAAACCTAGCCTTGTTTTAACTTTGATTTCTCATTACCCACCCAAATTCAAATTCATTTTCTTTCAGTAATGAGTTTAAAAAATTCTTGGAAATCAGTGAAATTATCTTCATTTGGCACTTTACTTTCACTGGTTCTTCCTCATGACCAGGAAAACGTCTTTGATTTTTTTTCTCTATGTCATTTTCATCTTCACCCTTCAGTAGAATGCAGTGTATATGTTTCACTAATGATAATATTCCTGTTAGTTATCTGTTTCCACGGGGGATCCCTTATTTCTTTTCATTGGTCTGAATCTCAGGTTTGTAGTAGGAAAAGGGAGAGACCAAAGAAGCCAGACCCCTTAGCTAAAAGGGCTAGTGAGGACATTTTCCTTTACTGTGTCCTTCACCCAGGAAAAAAGCATCCAGCCCCATGCCGTAGACCAGAGATGGGGAACCTCCAGCTCATCTCCCTGTTTGGCTGCTTTGCGGCCTCTGAAGCAAGTACAGCCCATGTCCACAGTTGCCCAAATGTAACACAGGCTTTTTTTTTTTTTTTTTTTCATTTTAACATCTTTATTGGAGTATAATTGCTTTACAATGGTATGTTAGTTTCAGCTTCACAACAAAATGAATCAGTTATAAATATACATATGTTCCTATATCTTTTCCCACTTGTGTCTCCCTCCCACCCACCCTCCCTATCCCACCCCTCCAGGCGGTCACAAAGCACCGAGCTGATCTCCCTGTGCTATGCAGCTGCTTCCCACTAGCTATCTACCTTACGTTTGGTAGTGTATATATGTCCATGCCTCTCTCTCGCTTTGTCACAGTTTACCCTTCCCCCTCCCCATATCCTCAAGTCCATTCTCTAGTAAGTCTGTGTCTTTATTCCTGTTTCACACCTAGGTTCTTCATGACATTTTTTTTCTTAAATTCCATATATATGTGTTAGCATACGGTATTTGTCTTT
>NW_006779395.1:391160-394428 GCF_000442215.2 Lipotes vexillifer | reverse complement strand
GGGCAACCTTTTCTTGTTCCTGATCTTAGTGGAAATGCTTTCAGTTTTTCACCATTGAGGACAATGTTGACTATGGGTTTGTCATATATGGCCTTTATTATGTTGAGGAAACTTCCCTCTATGCCTACTTTCCTGAGGGTTTTTATCATAAATCAGTGTTGAATTTTGTCTAAAGCTTTCTCTGCATCTATTGAGATGATCATATGGTTTTTCTCCTTCAATTTGTTAATATGGTGTATCACGTTGATTGATTTGCATATATTGAAGAATCCTTGCATTCCTGGAATAAACCCCACTTGATCATGGTGTATGATCCGTTTAATGTGCTGTTGGATTCTGTTTGCTAGTATTTTGTTGAGGATTTTTGCATCTGTGTTCATCAGTGATATTGGCCTGTAGTTTTCTTTCTCTGTGACATCCTTGTCTGGTTTTGGTATCAGGGTGATGGTGGCCTTGTAGAATGAGTTTGGAAGTGTTCCTCCCTCTGCTCTATTTTGGAAGAGTTTGAGAAGGATAAGTGTTAACTCATCTCTAAATGTTTGATAGAATTCACCTGTGAAGCCTTCTGGTCCTGGGCTTTTGTTTGTTGGGAGATTTTTAATCACAGTTTCAACTTCAGTGCTTGTGATTGGTCTGTTCATATTTTCTGTTTCTTCCTGATTCAGTCTTGGCAGGTTGTGCCTTTCTAAGAATTTGTCCATTTCTTCCAGGTTGTTCATTTTATTGGCATAGAGTTGCTTGTAGTAATCTCTCATGATCTTTTGTATTTCTGCAGTGTCAGTTGTTACTTCTCCTTTTTCATTTCTAATTCTGCTGATTTGAGTCATCTCCCTTTTTTTCTTGATGAGTCTGGCTAATGGTTTATCAATTTTGTTTATCTTCTCAAAGAACCAGCTTTTAGTTTTATTGATCTTTGCTATCGTTTCTTTGCTATCGTTTCCTTCATTTCTTTTTCATTTATTTCTGATCTGATTTTTATGATTTCTTTCCTTCTGCTAAGTTTGGGGTTTTTTTGTTCTTTCTCTAATTGCTTTAGGTGCAAGGTTAGGTTGTTTATTCGAGATGTTTCCTGTTTCTTAAGGTAGGATTCTGTTGCTATAAACTTCCCTCTTAGAACTGCTTTTGCTGCATCCCAACACAGGCTTTCAAAAGCCTTCAGTTGCGGTATTTCAAGGGCTCTTTAAATTTGATATGCTGTGCCTTAAGTCAAGGAATTCCTTAAGTCAAGGAATGAGAGTTTCTCTTTATGAATATGAAGAACGTTTTTCATCTTAAAGTCTCAACCCAACCTTAAAACTTTGGTGACTCTTTTTGTAACAATGCAGAGAAGAGAGTCACTGGAACCTCACACAACACTTCCAGCCTAGGGCACGGCCTAGGTTCACGTTCGTTGTATACTCTGCATCCTATCTTGTTCTTGAATGATCATCTCTTCAGTTGCCTCCATAACTTATAAGCTAATTGAGTGCTTGGGGTCATGTTTTATAGTTTTTCTCCCTGCTGTGCTTGGCTTTGTTCTAAGAATGTGTTAGGTACTTTGATATGAGATTGCTTGATTGCTTACTTGAAAAGCGTGGCCTTCAGGAGCACCAGATTATCCAAATTCTAGGTTGGAATGAAACTTTAAAATCATGACTGTATAGTTCACTCTGAAAGAAGAGGATTCAGAAGTGTTGTGGTCCATTTCCCTCCCTCCCCCAACACGCAAACCACAGCACCAAGATGAAACCATTTGGCAATGAATTATCTCCGAAGACTCGGGGTCTATCATAACCACAGGAAATCAATCAATCAATCAGTCTCTCCTCTCACCCCCTTTACTTCTTTTCTCTCTTTCTGGATTATGAACTGACAAAAATGTAGAGCAAAAGTATACTCTTAGTATACTAAAAATCATTAGTTTAGTTTACATTAGTTAGTTTAAACATTATTAGTTTAATGTACCCTAAGCAGTGAGAAAGTAAAAACATGATGTTATATTTCCCTGTAGCTCTCTTCCGCCTCTTAAATTATGTTTTACTTCAGACTCTTAATTAACTTTGACAAGTAAAAAGTTTCTCTACCTTTTGTAAATAAACTTTAAGCATAACAGTTAGTTTATATCCTACCATGTCATTAGATTAAATGAGCTGTGGAAAACCTTTGTCTGCTGCTGTGTATTTTTTTCTCGTTAGGAAGACACAGCTCAAGGACTTACATGAAGTTCCTTCACCATATAAACCTTCAAAAACTGTCTGGACCAATAGTTAGCTGAAGCTCGTAAGATTTTTTTCTTTTTTTTTTCCCTGATGGCCTTACCAATATTTAGAGACATTGTTACTAAAAAAAAAAAAAAAATCACACAGTGATTTTAAACAGTAAAAAAAATTAGAAGCAACCTAAATGCCCAATATTAGAAGACCAATTAAGTATAGAGCGTACAATACAATGGACTCTTATATAGTTAATGATGGTGGTATAAAGTCATGTTTGTTGAAGTGAGAGGTATCAGTGATGTACGCCATCGAGTGCGGGAAAAACAAGGAGGTGAATAACATGGAGAGTATCATTTATTTTTGTAAATTGATACACATGTACATACATCTGCTTGTAGTCATTGGCTAGTGGATCTTAGCTGATTTTTACTTTCTGCTTTGTATCTGTAATTTGAATTTTTTCATAAGTAGAAATACAAATAAAATTAATAATCCAGATTTTTGAGAAATTCTGAAACAGTTAAAATACAGACCTAGAAGTGGATGTGCCTATAGCAGTTGGAGCTCTGTGTCAGTGAAACAGAAAGCGCACATGTCATCCTGGGTGGCTCTGGGGGAGTATTAATACCCAGGTCCAGTTATTCTTACACCAACGAGAAGATATTTAGCAGCATTGGCCTCTCCCGAAGCCCCCAGGGGTACCTGCTTTTCTCTGTGACTGCTTTAATATCAGAAAAGATGTTCATCTTACTCAGTTTTGGTGAAATTCACAAGGCCATGTATAAATTGTATGCTGTGCCCTTTTAAAAACATACATCACAATAGAATACATTATATTCTCAACCTAAAGTAGCTGTTGTTTACCTTTTTCATCCTTTCTCAGAACATCTTATGAAATTGTCTATGGAAGAACTTGTGGAATTTCTTCAGGAGACCTTGGCAAAGGATTTTTTCTTCGAAGACGACTTTGTAATAGAGCAGCTCCAGATTTCTATGGTAGAACTAAAGCGGGCAAAGTTAGACCTTCCAGAACCTGGTAAGGAAATAGCCAGACTCTTTATGTGTAACTTACA
>NW_006779395.1:372707-391150 GCF_000442215.2 Lipotes vexillifer | reverse complement strand
TCGGAAGACACGGTGCAGTTAACATGGGCAATTTCTGTTTGAAAACAGCAGCATACTTGTGATGACATCATATAAATAAGATTTCTTAAAATCGAAGGTTTTAAGAAAAATTGAATAAACATATTAATTAAATCTGCCTCTCCTAATAGAGACCCTACTTAAATTTAGGAAGTTTGATATACAAATAATGTTATTTCAACAGAAGTGACCATGGTGCTTTAAGCTACCATAACAATAAGCGCTTTTTACTTTCATCATCTCATTTTGTGGAACCATACGCAATAACAGAACAAGTAAAAGTCCCATTTTCTAGAAGAGGAAACTGATACTAAAATGCTAACTCTGAAGCTGCAGAACCTGCAGACACAGCATTACTGCTGCCACTAGAGTCCGAGTTTCCTGACTGCTGATCCAGGGCTCTTGGCAGTATGTTGCAATATAAATTATATATATATATATATATATATATATATATATTTTTTTTTTTTTTTTTTTTTTTTTTTTTTTTTTTTTCGGCAGCACAGCATAATAATTTTGAATATTTTTTTTTTTTTTTTTTTTTTTTTGCGGTACGCGGGCGTCTCACTGCCATGGCCTCTCCCGTCGCAGAGCACAGGCTCCGGACGCGCAGGCCCAGCGGCCACGGCTCATGGGACCAGCCGCTCCGCAGCACACGGGATCCCCCCGGACCAGAGCATGAACCCGCGTCCCCTGCATTGGCAGGCAGACTCCCAACCACTGTGCCACCAGGGAAGCCCTAAATAATATATTTCATTCACTTATTTCAAAACATCTTCCAGTACCACCTGTTAGGTTTTCTGCTAGGTGCTCTGTTGAGGATTTAACTGAAAAGAATGACATGCTTCTTGCTCTCAGGGTGCACAGAGGAGAGACAGAATTTACACAATAATACTAGAGTGTGAATAGGGTCATAGTAGAGCTAGAAACAGGATAAATGGGGGAAGGTGGATGGAGGGTGATACTGGGTGAGTGGAAGAGAAGAAAAGAAAATGTGGAGAGAGCACAGTAGAAAGAAGTTTTAAGAACACACCTTTGCTAAAAACCAAGATGCTCTGCTTTTAGTTATTTAACTGCAAGGGGTCTAATCCGTGTTCTCCGAGGTTTGTTCTGGGTCTTCAGGATTCATTAGAAAACAAGCTGTCACAGCAATAATGGAGTGTGGGCCTGGGCCCTGTGAGACCATCGCCTCTGCTCTGGAAGGTCACCCCTCTCTCATGCAGTGTGATGATGTCCCTTTTCTACTAATTCTTTGCTGTAGCAGGGAATGCATTTGGAACAGCAGTTATTAACTATATTCTTGCTATTTCAACATTTATTTTTAAATGTCTTGCCTACTTTTAAAGAGAGTTTAAGACAAGTTTTAGTAAAAGACACATAAAGAAAAAAATATGTGTATATAGTAGAACTATTTGAACACGAGAATAAAATGTCAAAACCTGTGTAATGGAGTGGGATGATTTAGCATCTAACTAGCAGCTAGTATGTATTGAATGCTTGCTCTCTGCCGCATACCACATGCACTGTCTCATTTAATCCTTAAAATAACTCTTAAGAAAAAGTACTCATCCTCATTTTACACATGAGGAAACCTGGTAGCAGTCGTTCGTAAGATCTTTTACTAGGAAACGGTAGAAAGGGGATGGAGAGTAGCGTGGGGATAAAAGGAGAGGGGTGGATAAATAACAACGGTAACACTGGTTGATGTTGCTCTGCTCATGCTGGCGGTTAAGGGGGAACGTGGTGAGGGGGCTCCACACCACCGGGGCCTCTGACCCGGTCCACCCTGCTGAGTGCACACGGCTTGGCTTAAGCCTTGTCTCCTTCCTGAAGACTTGGCCAGTCCCCTGCCTCCCAAAAGCCGCAGAGTTTGGTCACCGGTATTTTGTGCTGGAACCGTGCATGCCCCGTGTGTGCATCTGTCCCCACACTCGCTGGGCCTCACCCCCGTGCCAGTTAGTTTGATGTCTGCACTAGACAGTAAGTTCCTGGAGGACCGTGACCGTGTCTTCGTGTCGCCAGCACCTAGGGCAGTGCCTGGCATAGAGTAGGCATTCAATCGATATTTTTTAATGAACAAATGAAGCTGTAATGTATTTTTTAGGATATAAAAACCTATCATCTACAAAAGGTTAGCGGGAGGCAGTTTTTGTAGGTGATGGAATCTTTCTGTATCTCAGTTGCACACACAGACAAGTCAGTTTAGTTATGTATTCTGTCTCACTTTTTGAGGGTTTGAGTGCGTTTCACTTCTATTTGTTTGTATAGTGGAAACTGATGTTACACATGCACAGCAGTTTGTACTGTGTTTGTGACTTGAAACCCTAGGAAACACACAGTACAGGTTTTAAAAATTATTTCACAAAGATCTATTGAATTTATGTGGCATTAAAATAGGTTTATAAAAATAAATGTGTTAAATAATTGTGTCCTTTCAGCTTCCCTTATCTTTCAAGTTTAATCTGCTAGAAAGAAAGTCCAGCCTATGAGCCTAACTACAATAATTTTTTTGGATTTTTGAAACTATCATAGCTATAATTTTGAAAGCATACTGTATTTCTTTTGATCACCTTGTTGAAAGCTGTAATAGTGTTTGAATTGTATATTCTTCTGGCTGATAGTACATTAAACAGAAATGAAACTGCTCTGTTTTTCAGATATAAATTTGAAATCAGTAATTTTGTGACAATATTTGAAACCTCAAATGGACTTAATATTTAATCTGGAAAAAGGAATAAGATGATTCTGTCCCAGAAGAATTTTCCTGACAGTGGCCCCCACCATTTATCACTGAAAACCGTTAGAACAGTCAGAGTACATGTATTCTGTTGTTGAAATTTAAAAGTAGAAAGTTGCTCACAGGGAAGAGCATTGAGAGCACTTTCCTGTAATTACGTATCTCTCCTTGGGCGAAGAAAGCTGCTCTTGTCTTCGGAGGCAGTCTGTGAGACTTGTAGTTGCGTGTGGTGTCCACTGGGTGGTGACAGAGACCTGAGTAAGATCAGAGATGGACCAGCCCAAAGGGGCTTGAGACTCTCCCGTATTTCTTTAGGGATGCTTAGGAGTATTCTTTTCGGTGGCTTTTCTTTTTTCAAGGAAAAAAGTTATTTAAGAAAAAATAATCAGCATTTTTGCGTTTATCCTGAAATATATCAAGCTATAGTTCCTTTTTTTTTTTTTGAGCAGAGTAGTCTAATTGTTGGCACTGGCATAAAAATACTAACCATTCACATAATGGAACGCTAGTGAAAAATATCATTTAAACTCCTGGTTTTCAAGGGAAAGTGTGGATAATAAATATTAGTACTTATTGCCTGTTTATAGCTATCTGTTTTGACATCAGTTATGCTTGAATCTTTTAGTTACACTCAGTTGCTTAGGGGTGAAAGGACATACTTAAACCAGACAAAGGCCAAGTATAGCGGTGTGTGTTTTGGGGGACAGGTAGTTTAAGTAGGTTAAGGTGAATCTGTGAAGAGTATGTACAAGAATGTTTAATGCTTATTTGGATCTACTTTTGTGGGAAAGGGCAGAGGGTATTTATTAGCATATGAAAATATGACGATGGCATATGTACTTCTTGGAGGGTCTGCCTAGTACAGCTTCAGCGCAGGGAAAGTTGAATAACTAATCTTCACGGAAGAATCTCCTTACGACGAGGTTGGGTAGAGTTTTTTCTTGACTTTGTACTTACACACAGAGGGTCAGCTCCCCCAGGCGCAGGGCTCTTGGGTTTTGGTGCTGTGGTTGCCGAGACTCGGCCTTGCTCAGTTTTTGAGAAATAGGAGCAGGTCCCCGCTCAGACACGCGGGCCCCAGCGGCCTCCGGTGGGGGTGGCGATGCTCCACCGTGGGCCCCCCCGGCCCTGCTGCCCTCCACGCTCCTCCCTTCTGTCTCCCGTCCTCTCCCTCCCCTCCTCCTCCCCCTTCTTTCTCTCTTTTCCCTTCTGGTCCCTCCTTCCCACCCCCTTCTCACTCCTCTTGAGAGACAGCCCTTCCCATGGTCACGGTGGCCCTGAGGACCCTTAGAGATGCCAACAGCAAGTGCACATTTGCTCGCTCTTGAATCACTGAGGAGCTGCGCTGTTCAGAGGGGTTGGGTCACTTACAGGAATAAACTGGACGTGGCAGAGTCCGTGAGTCATCAGTCAGCAACTGCTGGTGGCCCTACCCTGCTCCCCGGTCCCAGGTCACTATGGACAGTAGGTGTAGCCCGGCCCTGTTGCCAGCACTGCGGCCCGGCCCTGGCACCGGGGAATAAGCTTACCCTTACCAAGCAAGGCCTCCTTGCCTAACTTGCATTACTGTCCTTAAAATTGGGAGGAATTAGGTTTCTTAAGCACTTCCATTTTAGAAAGCTCCTCCTTATGTCCTTGTCTACTGCCTTTTTCAAATTACTTCCTTTCTTCCATGCTTATTGATAATCTTTATGGGGGCAAAGAGGCCATATCCTCTAAATGTCTTTGTACAGTTGAGGTATTCACCATACACCTGTTACAGAATCCTAGTTCCTAGTGAGAGATTGACATTCAGAAATGAATTAGACTTAATGTCCTTTTGTCTGCACTGGATTTTTTTTTTTTTTTCTCGAAACCCTGCTATATCTAGTTTCATAGCTACATAGATCTTGGATATTTATAACCGTTATGTTTTGGTACTATTTGAATGGTATATCATTACTCTAATTCAGATTAGTTACCTTTGAGTGAGTGGACATTTTGTCAAAACCTTACCTGTAATTCTGTTAATATTTTAGATGCTATAGGAAGGTCTGCAAAATAAGTAGGACTGCACTTTAAGTAGGTTATCTTCTGCTAAGGTGAAAGGGAAATGTATTATGGGCTACCATGAAAGAACTTTAAGAAGCTGCTTTTTTGATATTTTAGAACAGTCACAGATTTTTTTTTTCTGGTGTGGATTTTGGCCTCTTGACCATTAAGTAAATGGAACATGCTAAAATTTTCTTTTAATTCTAATATAATATGTAGATGCATAGAATATTAATGTCTCTTCCTTAGAGAAATTCATGTATTGACTTGAATATAAAGTAGTGTTAAGTGTAAGGTGAGTACTTTTCTTACCCATTATATCGAAAAATTAAAACTCCCTTGTATGGATGACACGTACCTTTGCATTTTGTTTCAGGCATGAAATTACCACCTCAGTCCATTACTGCCTTCTCACTTTTTTATTCCTTCTCCTGAGAAATATGTGCCTTATTTTTGTAATCCTGCCTTTTACCCTGCCTCCTATTAGTCTTTACTGATACGGGCCTTTTATGTATCCAAAGGATTTCAGGATGGAAACCTATGGACAATAGAATATAGGAACAGGACGTGATGTTCAGTTTTCTCCCCTAGTACCTCTTCCCCCTCACGTTCTCCCTCCCACCACCACTGTAAAGTGTTCTTAAAAAATTTCTTCCATTGCATCAGTCCCTTATTAAACCCCACTGTACTGCTTTTCAGTTACTCCAAACCTAGAATATTGCTTAAATTCTGGGTACCACACTTACAAAGATGCCCTTTATCTTTGTCAGCATCAGTAAGTAGCTACAGCTGAATGTCTGCGTTTCCATAGGAAATCACAAGAAGCTGTGAAGTAACGGAACTCGAGTTACCCCTGTGGGTCTGTTACTGCCTGTGTCCACCCTCCACACTTACTGTGTTCAGTTGTCTTTTTGCCCTGGTTTTGTAAAATAAATTTTTTTTTTTTTTTTTTCGGTACACGGGCCTCTCACTGTTGTGGCCTCTCCCGTTGCGGAGCACAGGCTCCAGACGCACAGGCTCAGGAGCCATGGCTCACGGGCCCAGCCGCTCTGCAGCATGTGGGATCTTCCCGGATTGGGACACGAACCTGTGTCCCCTGCATCGGCAGGTGGACTCCCAACCACTGCACCACCAGGGAAGCCCCTAAAATAAGTTTTAATTACTGTAGTTGGTTTCATTACATTGTTGACATTGAAAATGTCCTAGAACAATAAAAGCAGATGATCATAAATAAAGAAATATGTGACTTTTCACTAACAGGAAAAGCAATCCATAAAATTTGTGTTTAGTAAAGCAAATCAGTTTTGAGGTTTAGGATGTAGACCGAAGGGTAGTGTCTTAATCCGTGTGCGCTGCTATAACAAAAGCACCACAGACAGTGGCTTAAACAACAGAATTGATTTTCTCATGACTCTGGAGGCTGGAAGTCCAAGATCAAGGTGAGGGCAGGGTTGGTTTCTTCTCCGCTTGGCTTTAGGTGCTACCTTCTCACTGTGTCTTCATGTGGTCCTCCCTCTGTGTGTGTCTCTGTCCACATCGCCTCTTCTTATACGGTCACCTGTCATGTTGGATGAGAGGCCCACTCTGCTGACCTCATTTAACCTTAGTCCCCTCTGTAAAGGCCTTATCTCCAAATGCATTCACATTCTGAGGTTCGGGGGTTTAGGGCTTCAACATAGGAATTCTGAGGGGGCACAATTCAGCCCATAACAAGGAGGTGGTTTTTAGACACAGACCTTGCTGAGGAAGAGAAAAAGCAAACGTTTATTCTCTGGTGACTCGCCCCCTGCTCTGGTGCCCCATCCACCTCAGAGGACACAGGGTGTGTGGCTCTGTCCCAGGGCTACACGTGCCAGGCCCTGCCCAGCACGTCACTCACATTAATCAGTTACTGGCCTTTCCTTCCCTCTTCAATGTCACCCCCTCTGGTGTATTTGGGCAGGTGTGACAGCAGAAGGAGGTGGGTTGCCTGTGCGGGGTCCAGAGCCCCCTGTCTGACCACTGCCTCCCCAGCTGGGCATTCCTCCTGCTCTGCCAGGGCCACTCCTCACCCCACTGTCGACTACAACTCAAGGGACCCGTGGCTGCAGTCCCCGCAGTGCGGGGGATGAAAAACCCAGGAGACCCCACCTCTCTTGGTGGCCCCGTCCGTTACTCCACTGTGGAAAGGATGGGAGCACTAATCCCATCACGAGGCTGCACCCTGTGACCTGATTACCTCCCAAACCCCATCTCCAAACACCATTACATGGAGGTGACGCTGGGGAGTTTCAACATGGATTTTAGGGGGACACAGACATTCAAACCATAGCAGATAGCTAACCCTTGAAAAACCTAATTTCAAGCAACTGTTTTCGTGACTTGTGAATTGATAAAGACTGAAACCCCAACGCAGGGTCTGGGCCGAGAGAAGCAGATGAGGCTTCCGCTGATCGACAGTGTTCTAGGGAGAAGGCGTGCAACCTGCAGCAGCCGGGCAGCTTGAAATCTGTTCTTCTCTTTTTGTTTTTTTAATACCGCTGTGGAGAATTTTTAGAAACATTTAGAATGATTTCATGGGAAGTAGAGTGTTGGCGGCTCTCTGCAGGCTGCCGGGAGCCATCGAGTGGTAGGGATGTGGGACGGCTTGGAGGGCTCAGCGTGAGGATCTCTACAGCTGATCCTGTCTGTCCCTGTAACGTGCATCTTGCAGGCATGAATTAGCACTCTCTCCAGGAGCCACTGTTTTCCTTTTCTTTTTAATGGTTATGTTTTCCATCAGGTTTCCTACACACCAACCTGAAAAGGCTGATGTTATTATCTGATGGAATATCAGTCGGCCAGTCCAATTACTGTGTTGTGCGCCTAGAGAGTTGTCAGAGTGGAGGCGAAAAGAAAATTCCTGCATTCGGTTTTTCTATCATATCTTCCAGATAATTTGTGTTTGTTGCGGTTATTTTCCTACAGGAAAGAAGGAATTCATATGTTTCCTTGGGACTAAATGGATAACTACTTGTAGAGCTGATAAAAACTTGGGGGACACCAGATAGATTTTAATTTTATTTTTATTGTTCGTTTTTTTTGTTTGTTTGTTTTTTTGCGGTATGCGGGCTTCTCACTGCCGTGGCCTCCCCCGCCGTGGAGCACAGGCTCCGGACACGCAGGCCCAGCAGCCATGGCCCACGGGCCCAGCCGCTCCGTGGCATGTGGGATCCTCCCGGACCGGGGCACGAACCCACGTCCCCCACACCGGCAGGTGGACTCCCAACCACTGCGCCACCAGGGAAGCCCCTTATTGTTCGTTTTTAACCTGATAGGCTGAATGACTACTTGTGAATATTCTGGACTAGGGCTGCATTTGAGTCAACTTTCTCACCTCAATTCCAGATATTTCATATGAGGCTAGTCAGGCTGAACTGGAATGCTCCAGACTATTTTACATGCAACATTGATAAACAAAACTTTTCTCAATGACAAGCATTTTCAAGTTTGGGTTATCGCTTAAAATAGTCTGTCCATATATCATAAAACATCTTTATTATAGAAAGATGCAAGAACCATGTTGATTATGCCAAGACCACTGAATAAAGTATCTTTAGCTCAATAATTCTTATTCTGGTAGCTTAACTATTTAAAGGATATCTCATTGCCATCATTCTCTACTCCCTCCCCTCCCAAAGAAAAGCTCATTGAATTATTTTAATATCTTAAAGAAAATTATGGTACGTGGGTAAATAATACAATTATCATCACCTAGACCGTAAGCTACATAAAAATGAGGCGGCGTCCGCCTGCTCACAGCTGGTGGACTCATGGCTTTCCTCAGGAAACATTTGTTAGGTGGGTGGGTGGCGGAGCATTTGAAGAGTGCAATGACTTATTCTTAAGTGAGAATATACGGTTTTGTAGTAATGGAAGACATAAAAAACATACGTCTTAAGCCTTGGAATTTTTACAAGTGGAGTCTGTTGGTTTTTTTCAGGATGGTATTTAGTGGAGTCCATATTGTGGATCATTTTACACACTGTTTACAAAATGCCCAAGTTATTGCACGTTTCTTTAATTCCTCATTAGTTTTCCCATGTTAGTTATTTTAAATGTAAAACCAAAAGTATCTAATATGATTTTCTCTTTCTTTTTTATTCTTTTTCCCTTTTTTTTGCATTTAAAGTAGGACCCTCTTAGAGTAGTAATTTGGAAATAGAGAATGCCGTTTCTTTGTATACGGTGGAAGGTACTTGAGAGAATAATAATAAGCTATTTGGGGATAACTTGGAGACCACAGTTGGTCATCAGTTAACTTTTAAACTTGGCAGACCTGCTTGAGGTTGATAGGAACCATTTTACTGAGATTCCAAAACTGTTTCAGTTGAGGTATGCTTAAGTGGAAGGAATGTAACGGTGAGACACTGAACTACTGATCTGCAGGATTGCTTTAGGAATAGAAATGAGAATAGCAGCTTCTCATTCATGATAAAGCAGGTAACTATCTTAACAAAATATAAGAATCACATGTTACACAATTGTATGATCCTTACTCATAAGGTTATAAAATTTTCCCATCTGCACATTGCATAATAAGACTTTGAGTTTTGGTATGCCTTAGTAGGAATCTCTCTAAAAAATGCTTCTCCTAAGCCACTAAAATTCTGTGTGTCTGCGTACGTATGTGCATGTGCTTGAGTGCACACATGAAAAGTAAGCAGTTATTCATGATATAGTTCTTATATTTGATACCGTTTATTCATGCACTTATGTCACTTATGAATTGATCTTTCCCTTTAGGTAAAGAGGATGAATTTCCAAAGAAACCTTTGGGACAACTTCCCCCTGAATCTCAATCAGCTGGCATCAGTCACCTGAGCAACGGACAGAGAAGTGTGGGCAGGTCAAGTCCGCATCTGGACGGCAGGAGAGAGAGCGGCTCGTCACCTTACAAAGCCCACGAGCATTCCCCTCCCCATCAAAGTAGAACAGGTACCCCCGAGAGGGCGCGGCAACTGCGGCGGAAGTCGGTGGACGAGGAGAGTAAAAAGCTTAAAGATGAGGTGGATTTTCAAAGGAGACTTCCATCGGGTCCACAGGACAATTCCAGGCAGTATAACCACGCAGCCGCTAACCAGAATAGCAACGCCACTTCACACGTCAGGAAGGAGTTTGTGCCCAAATGGAATAAGCCGTCAGATATCTCAGCTATTGAGAAAACCGCCAAGTATGCCATTGAAGGCCGAAGTCGGGCTGCACACCCCACACCGAGAGTCACCGTCCCCAGTTCTGATCCGTGGGCCCCCAGCGTCAGGCAGAAGGTGAAGGTGCTGGATGCAGACGAAGGGAAGCGTGGCTCCACAGCCTCGCAGTACGACAACGTACCCGGGGATGGAGCCAGCGCGGCCCTGGAGCAGGCGCTGGAGAGGGCGCGCTCCCAGAGCCCCAGGGGCGCGGCCTACCCTCACAGCCCAAGGAGGCACGCTGAGCCCAGCTCCAGTCCATCCAGAGCCCCGAACACGTTTACATTTAAAGTACAGCCTCCGAGTTATGCAAAATATCCATCCCAGTTAGACGGGGAGGATCGAGGGGCAGCACACCCCCCATCTTACAGTGACCCCCCCACTTACCAGGGCAGTTCTCCAAAGCGCATCCCTGCTGCTAACAGCAGCTTTGTGTCTCCACCGTTTCCCCACGGGACACCAGTGAATCCTTCCCGGAGACCTTACGGTTCTGCTCTTTCGACTGATGTTTCTCCAGAGAAATCTTACAGCCGCCCAACTCCTCTGGTCCAGCCGTCCAGTCGAATAGAAGTTCTCCCTGTTGATATTGGTGCTGCGGGATATTCGGGCAATTCAGGGTCACCAAAGAATGGGAAATTCCTCCTTCCTCCAGTGGAATGTTTGCCAGATAATAACGGAAAATGGTCGGAAGTTGGTTACGCATTGAGACCGGAGATGCACGGACAGTCGTGGACTCGTGATGCCAACCGTAGCCACTTAAGCAGTTTACCCAAATACCCAAGCTTTCAACACGTCCCCTATCAGGACCACACCCTCCCTGCAGTTTCAGTAGATAGTCCGGTGCGGTATCGAACTTCCCCAGCTCTGGAAGATGCCAGTTCATCTGGGTATCAGTATTCAGGGCCCTCGCCTCCAGTATATCACTACAGGAATCGGGATGGACTCTCTATCCAGGAATCAGTATTGCTGTGAGAATTGATCTGTACTTGCTGCAGACGAGAGATAGAAACCACATGAAGCCTACATTGCTATGTTGATAATTGCCAAAGCAGTATTTTATACAGTTGTGAACAACTCACACAATTCTCGTGTATGTCAGTAATAAGAATATATGGAAGTGATTTCATCCCCACCTAGATGCTGCTTAAGATGAGCTTTTAACTTGCATCATCACTGAACCTGTTAAAAAGAATTTAACCTGGAAACATAGCAATAGTATTTAGGGATGCACGCACAGTTTCATTTATATCTTTCTCCAAAATCTGAATATTTGTACTCTGTTAGTCCATTCTATTTTGAGTAATGATACAAAGCACTGAAAAACTGTAGAATAGATATTTTTACGGCTATGTGTAGTGTACGTGTCTTTTAATAGATACTATATGCATCTACGCATACACGTTTGAACACAGAACTAAAGAAATGTTGAAAAAAAAAAAAACCAACTACTTTTCATCTAGATCCATGGAATAATTTATTCTACTTCTTTTCCCTACCTTGTCTTTTGGTCATGTTTTTTTTTCCCCCTTATATTTTTAACCCAGGTCCTAAACTGAATTGAGGGTTTGCCCTGGCTTAATTCAGCATCTCACGGAATGCTCAGCTTTCTCGTTCAATTGCTCATTCAGTTTTCAATCTGAAGATTAAAGACATTGGAGAGAAAGGCTAACCACTTAATGGTGCTTAAAATCGGGGCAGTTTAATTTTATGACCAAAGGTGCAGCGCGCAATGTATCCGTGTTCACCAAGAGATCAGCTTTCGTGTGTCTGTGCCCTTTTTTCTGGTCTGACCCTCGCAAAGCTCAGAGCAGAGTGTTCCTTTTGCCAGATGCCCAGGAAGTGTACACACAGCCCTCTGGCGGATGCCAGCAGGAGAAGCTGCAAGTTACTGATCATCAAGCACTCACACGGGGCAGCAGAACAAATTCCTTTACATTCATTTGAAAGCAAGATTAACAATATGGTTACTTCTTACTTCTGCCCCTTAAATTACTGTGGAGTCTCCCCGCAAAGGGCCCCGGGGTGGCATTTACATGATCTTTTCCTGGCCCTCTTCTTTAAAGAATGTAGTCAGTGAATATTGCTGCTCGTAGGCCGTTAAATTATCGCTGTGTAAAATTGTAAAAAATGATCCTAATTATTACTAGGAACCTCAGATTTTGGTGGGTTTTTTGTTGTTGTTTTTTAAATAGCATGACTTTCATACTTTCAAAAATCTTTTTTTTTGTTGTTTGTTTCAGTGAAAAATTCAGGTTCATGGTAACAAATCAGCAGTGTCTTTCAAAATCTTCTGTTACACTACAATGACCAAAACACTGACCAAGTTTTGGGCACTCCAAGAAAGTAAGCCTTTGGGTTTCAGTGGAGAGCTTGTTTTCAACATTACTTTGATCCTATTTGAACAATAGGGAATAGAAAACCTAACATTGATGGTTCTTGTTGCAAGTTGGGGCTTTAAGCTTTCAAGGTACAGAAGTATGTCTTTTAAAATGAGAGTAACATTTGTTTAGCTAGTGAATGTGACAATATTTTTATGTATATAATGAGCCTAATATAATTTTAATCAGCTTGGTAATGATGTTATTAAATAGCAAAACAAATGCAGTGTATTAGCAGCCAAACACTGCACGGAAACTCCGATCCACCAGGCTCCTGATTCAGATCATGTGGAAGCTTAGAAATAAATGTATATAAAACTGTAGCTGGGGATGATTCTGTGACTTGTAATAAACCAAGCTGTACAATTTAGTTTATGATAGCAGCATCAGAGCTGTTCCAAAATATATATATATATCAACAGTGGTAAATACTGTAGATTTTTATATATATATATATATATATATATATATATATGCAAAAAATATATGCACACACACTATTTTCTTATGTCATCTATGACTTTTTTATCTGTATACTTTTTTTGATGTGATTGTTTTTAACATGCTAAATAAGTATATTTTGTTTTGTGTCTTTTATGTGCTTTTATCAGATGGCATCTCTGATTTTTCTAAAGCTAGTTCCTTTCTAACTGAGTAGATACTGCGTAGCGTTTGCCTACATGACTTTATATGTATCACGGTTGTATGTTATATGTTTTACTAATTTCCAGTAGTACTGTATTTAGAACCGCATCACCTGCCCTTTATTTGATTTAATCAGCCATTGTTAATAGTGATAAGATATTATTTTCAGTTTTCCCCCATTAGAAAATGTAGATCTGTTAGTTTTTCAAGTAGGAAAATTTAATTCAGAGTCATATTGCCACCGTACAATTTTACTTTTTCAAATTTATCTTTTAATAAAAGATAAATAGTGAAATAAGGATAAAAGATGAAATAACATAAAGTAGGCTAAGTATATTTATAAAAAAGATTTGGTGAGGATCTTCATGGTGTGGAGACTGATTTTGCTTTAACTGCATGTACATGAGTAACTATTTTGCCACTAATGAAGTCTTTTCTTCATAGCAGTTTTGCCTAACACAGTAAGCACTTTGATACCGTTTTTATATTTTAATATTCAGTTTGAAAAGTTAAAGAAACTTAGACCCAGTGTCTCAAAGGGTTTTAAAACTTCGACTCTTTCAGGTGCTTATGTTGCTTACAGAATTTTTAAAATAGCTTTGAGAGCTGGGAGATAGCCATAGCTGTCAAATCAGACACCCTGGTATTGCAGGGGAGGAAAAAAAATTCTTCTTCCTTCTGCCCTCTAGGTTCTCCACCCAGACCCTGTAGATTGGACTGACAAAGGACAGACTAACGGGAGAAAAGCAACTGGAAGGTCATTAACACGTGCGTCCTGCATTCACGCGGTATCCGGTGATCAGTCACTCCAAGAGAGGGTTAGCTTGGGCTCTCTCCACCCAACCTAGTCAAGGCAGGGGTGAGGGTGGTAAGGGGGAGAAAGGGCACTTATGAAAAAGCAGGTGACTTTCTGGAAAATAAATGGGCCTTAAGAGAGCAGGTGGGAGACATGATCGTCTGTGACGGGGTCTGGTGGGGCTCCAGAAGAGGAGATTATAGAGTTGCCCCAGGAGGGGATTTAGGAGAGTTGCGTTCTTTGGGGGTGCGGGGGGGTGGCGCTCTGCTTTTAGGCAGATAAGGGATTTCAGGAACTCAAATGCCTTCGGCTCAAAAATCGTTTTTATTGCCCAGTGGCATATTTTGGGGTAACAGATCCCGATACCCTTCACTGTCAATGACAGAATGTTTCTCAAAAGAAGGAAGAGAGATTCAGGTAATGGGGCATTTCCGGAGAAGAAAAATGGTTGTTTACAGGATGTGATGTGATTGTTTGAACTTTTTTTCATTTTAAGAGGATTCTTATACTAAATTTATGTCATACTCAGTGTCACTTTAACATGAAGTTTTATATTTGTTGTCATTTCAGATCTCTCCCTCAGGGCTCGTTATACTATAAGCACAAAAATGACGCCTAGTCAATACTTTGCTAAGATCCCTTTTCTTTTCATTTTCATGATTAGAGAAAAGCATTCCATCTCCACAAATAGGGATTTATTCACAGAGGATCTACAGCTTAATCTTCTGGAAATACTATTCTCAGTTATCTTTTATTTATTTATTAGCATCTTTATTGGAGTATAATTGCTTTACAGTGGTGTGTTAGTTTCTGCTGTATAACAAAGTGAATCAGCTATGCGTATACATCCCCAGATCCTCTCCCTCTTGCGTCTCCCTCCCACCCTCCCTATCCCCCCCCTCTAGGTGGTCACAAAGCACCGAGCTGATCTCCCGGTGCTATGCGGCTGTTTCCCACCAGCTATCCATTTTACATTTGGTAGTGTATATAAGTCCATGCCACTCTCTCTCACTTCGTCCCCGCTCAGTTATCTTTTAGATTCACACCTTTGTTTCAGTATGCACTTGATTGTGGGTTAATTGAGACTATGGTTTTGGCAGTCTGTTTCTTTGTTTTAATTGTCCTTTAATGGATTTTAAATTTCATTTCTTTTTTTTTTTTTTTTTGCGGTACGCGGGCCTCTCACTGTTGTGGCCTCTCCCATTGCGGGGCACAGGCTCCGTGGCCATGGCTCACGGGCCTAGCTGCTCCGCGGCATGTGGGATCTTCCCGGACCGGGGCACAAACCTGTGTCCCCTGCATCAGCAGGCGGACTCTCAACCACTACGCCACCAGGGAAGCCCTAAATTTCATTTCTAATACGGATATTAACACTTATTGACCAGATGGTTTTAATAAGTCAGACTTTACTTTTATAATGACCTAAGGTATTGAGAATAGGAAGAAAGGATTCCATTTAACATTTATGTATGAATTGTACTTTCAGGAGGATTTTCAGTTTCCATAAATCTAAGCATAATTGCCACCATTTTATCAATAAGAACCCTGAAAAATAGAGGAACAAATGTTAGATTTCATAGGAGTGGATCTTGCCCCCTGCTGCTCGTTAGAACTGGGGAAATTTTTTTTAAAAATTGATTGTATATTACCACTGTGAGCTGTCTCAAAAATTCTTAACAGATCAGTTTCAGAGATTAGAAACTCTGATTTCAGGTAAGTTAAGAAAATTTCCACTGGAAAGACTAACATTACCAGCCATCTCTTTAAATGCTCATGAACTACTAGCAGTTGTGGAAAGTAGCAGTGGCTTCAGCTGAAGGTGGCCTGACACTGTACTTTCTCTCATTACGTCTTACAGTAGTTCTTCCAAATAGGTAGAGCCTTACGAGGATTTCCATTTTCCTGGACGACCTCTGTCACTTTCCATAAGTGACAGACTAAAAAGAGGCTTAAGCTGTCAGGAAGCCCAAGTGCGTTTTCCCCATGCGAGAAGCTGAGGAGATGCTGCATAAACTGGTTGTCCACTTGACCGGTCAGCATTTTATTGAGCACCTACAGTGTACTAGTTGCCTTGGGATTGTGCTAGGTTCACACTTCAAGATAGGAGGCACATTTTGTAATCTGTGTCTCAGTTCAGTGTTGGGGGCGGGACGTGCACAGGTGACTATTACGGGCACAGAAAGGCCCAGCTCAAGAGGGTGAGGGAGGGCCTGTGTGGAGGATTCTCAGAGTAGATGGACTGAAGGGAGGGGAAGGGGGCGTTTGTACAGAGGGGATGGGATGAGCAACCGCGTGGTGCGTGTGGGGAAGTTTCTCGCCTTGGTGTGCGTGTGGGATGGGGTGGGAGGGTCCGCAGAGACCAGGTCCTGGAGGGCCTTTTGTGGCCTGTGGAGGTAGATGCAGGGGCGCAGGCCTGGGGGAAGTTAGGACAATTGCAGCAGGTGTTCTGTCTACAAGGTGGTCCAGAGCTCAATGCCAGGGAAGAAGTTACAAAGAAAAGGTGATGAACTTGAGAACTGTTTACTAAGTAAAATTGGCAAAACTTGATAATTGGTTGAGTGTAACCACAATAATTAAGAAAAGTAGCTAACATTACTGAATGCTTGCTGTGCATCTGGCACTGTGCTAAGCGTTTTACCTGTATTAGCTCACTTAATTCTCAGAGTAACTCTCTGAAGTGTGTACGACCCTAATTCCCAGTTTACAGATGAGAAAACTAAGGCACGAAGAGTTGAAGTAACTTACCCCCAGGTGACACAGCCTGTAGGTAAGAGACCCCGGACTTGAATCTGAATCTAGGGCCTGTGCTTCCCTCCCCCGCACCGACAGTTTTAAGGAGGTATAACTTACCTACCGTGAAATTCACCCATTTTAGTGTACACGTCAGTGATTTTTTGGTAAATTTACAGACTTGTGCAACCATCACAACAGACCAATTTTAGAACCTTTACATCATCTCAAAAAGATCTCTTGTCTCCATTTGCAATATCCATTCCCACCCCCAGCCTCAGGCAACCACTAATCCACCTTATATCTCTTTGATTTCCCTTTTCTGGACATTTCGTATAAATGGAATCAGATAATATGTGGGATTTTTGCATCTGGCTTCTTTTGTACTTAGCCTAATGTTTTTGAGGTTCATCCATGTGTAGCACGTATTAGTAACTACTTTCTTTTTTATTGCTGAACAGTATTTTGTTGTATGGCTATATCACATTTTGTTTATCCAGTCACCAGTTGATAGACATTTGGATTGTGTTCACATGGTGCTGTGACCATTTGTGTACAGGTATTTGTGTGGCCTTGTTTTCACTTCCCTTGCGTATGTATTTAGCAGTGCTATTGCTGGTTTTTATGATAAGCTTGTGTTTAACTTTTTAAGAAACTCCCACACTCTTCCAAAGTGTCTGTACCGTTTACGTTCCCACCAGCAATGTTTGAGGGTTCTGATTTCTCCACATCCTCACCAACACTTGTTTTATATTTTTTGGTTATAGCCGTTCTAGTGGATGGGAAGTGATATATCATTGTGGCTTTGATTTGCATTTCTCGAATGGCTAAATGATGTTGAGCATCTTTTCATCTTTTTATGAATCATTCATGTATATTCTTTGGTGAAATGTCTATTCAGATCTTTTGCTCACTTGTTTAATTGGGTTTTATTTTTGAAAAGTAAGTGTTCTTAAAATACTCTGGATACAAGTCCTTTATAAGACATATTTGCAAATATTTTCTCCCAGTCTGTGACATGTCTTTTCAGTTTCTTAATGGTGTCTTTTGAAGTGTGAGTGTTTTTAATTTTAATGAAGTTCAGTTTATTGGTTTTTTCTTTATGGATCATGCTTTTAGTATTGTATCTCTCTGCCTAACCCAAGGTCACAAATGATTTTTTCCTATGTTTTATTTCAGAAGTTTTATAGTTTTAGCTGTTACACTAGGTCTGTGAGCTGTGTTGAATTATTACTGTATAAGATGTGAGGTAAGGATCTAAGTTTACGTGGGTATTCAGTGGTCTCAGCACCATGTGTTTAAAAGACTGCTTTCCCCAACTGAATTGCCTTGGTACCTCTAACAGAAATCAGTTGACCATATATATAAATATTTACTTTAAGTTTTGAAATCAGGAAGTATACATCCTCCAACTTTGTTCTTTTTCAAGTTGTTTTGGCTATTTGGGGTCCTTTGCATTTCTATATAAATTTTAGGATCAACTCGTTAGTTTCTTCAAAAACCAAACCAAAACAAAACAACAACCTGTTGAATCTATAGATCAACTTGGGAATCTTAAAATGTTGGGCCTTTCGATCCATAAACATAGACTATTTATTTTGATCTTTAATTTTAATTTTTTTTTCTTTTCGGTACGCGGACCTCTCACTGTTGTGGCCTCTCCCGTTGCGGAGCACAGGTTCCGGACGTGCAGGCTCAGCGGCTGTGGCTCACAGGCCTAGCCGCTCCGCGGCATGTGGGGTCTTCCCAGACCGGGGCATGAACCCGTGTCCGTCCCCTGCATTGGCAGGCAGACTCTCAACCACTGCGCCACCAGGGAAACCCTTTAATTTTGATTTTTAATTTATTTTTCATTTGGTTTTTAATTTATTTTTCATTCTTTTTTTTTTTTTTTTTTTTTT
>NW_006779395.1:363267-372683 GCF_000442215.2 Lipotes vexillifer | reverse complement strand
TTTTGCCGTACGTGGGCCTCTCACTGTCGCGGCCTCTCCCGTTGCGGAGCACAGGCTCCAGACGCACAGGCCCAGCGGCCATGGCTCACGGGCCCAGCCGCTCCGCGGCATGCGGGATCCTCCCAGACCGGGGCACGAACCCGCGTCCCCTGCATCGGCAGGCGGACTCTCAACCACTGCGCCACCAGGGAAGCCCTTTAATTTTGATTTTTAATTTATTTTTCATTTGGTTTTTAATTTATTTTTCATTCATTTTGATCTTTAATTTCAGCAAGGTTTTGTAGCTTTAGCCTTAACACTTCTTTTGTTAAAGATATTCCTAAGTGTTTTATTTTCCTTGCTCTTGTGAATAGAATTGTGTTCTTGAGAGCCTGTGTGCTTACACATCATTCTGTACTGTTGAGGGGAGAGGAGGCTCAAGGTTGATTTCTTCAGTTCCCGGGTTGGGCGGTGGGGTGGATAGTGGGGTCACAATCTGATGAAAAGAATTCAGGAGACGGAGCAGGTGTAGGCTTGGTGAGGAAATGGCTTCTGTTTTGACGTGTAGAATCTGAGGAATAGGGGACGGACAGATCGTGCCGTCTGATGGGCAGCCGGGAATTCCAGAGAGATTTGGACTCGCTGGCATGTAAGGATCAAGTCATAGGAGAGCACCTGCCTCGGGAAAAGATGAGCTGAGGACGGGAGAGCCTGGGGGGTCACTGACAGTTAAGAGGTGCCCCAGGGAAGGAGGTGTGAAGCCCTCAAAGAGACAGTCCTGGACTGATTCCGCAGTACCCATGTGCCCGGTGATTGAAGACGGAGCTTCGGAGTCAGACTGACTCGAGTTTGAAGTCGACATCCACGGAGGCCACTGTTGTGGATTCTGGGAAACGGTGAAGTAGCAGGACGACAGCATCCGTGTCCTCGGGGACCTCGTGTGATCCATTTCCTCCTCTGTAGTATGGAGATTGTAGCGCTTATTTCATGGAGTTGTGAGGATTAAATGAGTTGACTTGTGCAAAGTGTCCAGCGTAGCGTCGTCACGCGGTAGTAAGGTGGAATGTTACCTGTTGTCACACGACCCCACGGAGCTGGGCGTTAGAGACCAGGAGGGTGTGGACCCTGACTTCATGGATCTGAGAGTCTCGTAAGCAGCGCAGAGGCACACACGACACGACACGACACGACACGTGGGGGGAGGGACGGCACAGGGCAATGGGAGAGGAGGGGCCCTGGCTAGGGGGGCAGGGGTCCCAGGAAGGAGGAAATGGTCGGTGGCCTCAGTGCAGCAGAAAGGCCCATTGCCTTGACTGAAGAAACAATTGGGGTTTGACAGTTTGGGGGTCGGTGCCGTCATCTGCTGTCTCTCCTAGAGCCACGGCCAGGTTGGCATCCATGGGCGGCGATGCCAGTCTCTCCAGAGAAGGGTGGGTGGAGGGAGGGGCTGGGAGGGGTGGATTTACATGGGGAAATAATGCCAGTTAGAGGGTAGTTCTGACCATTCAACCACTCAAGTACCTCTACCAGCCAGCCTGTGGTTTTATTCCAGTTTGTTACGTTCTGTATCCGTGGGGGTGAAAACACCAATGATTAACCTTTCTGTAGTTCAGACTTTCCACTTTAATTTGGAGGAAAATCAGCATAATCTGAAGATAAAGCAGGCTCTGCATCAAGAAAACTCTCATATCCGCCCAGGGACATCCTTGACTCTGGAGAGCAGTTCTTTGAGTTTTGCTGCCATGTGCAGCGCACTAAGGAGGTGTGATCTAGAAGCTGCCGTGTGCAGATGGTGGAGAGGCTCACTGCTCTGAAAGCTAAACACAAATCAGCGATGGACCGTGGCTCCCAGAAAGCCCAGGCTTGAATGCGGCTGTCAACTCTGCCAAGATCCCTGGTGTGGCTCCAGGCAGGTCACTGGGCCTCCCCAGGCCTGGGTTCTCTGATCTGCAAATTCTGGAGGTCGGAAGGAGAGTTTGAAAAGGGCTCTGCCTCAAACTCTAAGGGGAGGGTGCCCCGACCTCAGGTCTCTTTGTCTGCTTTGTGCAGGTACCATGTCGGGTGCTAGGAAAACAGTGGTGAGCAAAGACCAGATGGTCCCTGGCATTACGGAGTGGACGGTCGTGTGGGGAAGGCTGGCATTCTTTGTTACCAGCATAAATGAAGACCCACATCTGTGGCAGGGACCAGGAGGGAGGAGGACCCAGTGTGCTCAGGCCCCTGTGATAACGACAAGCACGAAGGTGATGCTCGTGAGAAATGATGCGGCTTGAATTGTACGGGGAGCGAAGTCGGTGCGGTAATGGGCTGAGGAAACCGGCTCACGGCCGTGGGAGATGAGGGGCCCTCGCAGGACAGCCTGGGAGCAGAGGCGCAGAGTAGCAAATAAGGCACAAACAGTTCAAGTTGCTAACATGAAGGCAGTCGTACATTATCAACCGTGTCTGTACCCACGAATAATAACATTCGCAGGACCACCTTTGGAAAGGTGGATGACGATGGCCCTGGCCGTCTGCAGTTTGCTGGAGGAGACTGGAGGCCCTCACACCTGTGCTGCAGTCTGAGCTTGCCACTTGTCGGCAGGTGAGCTTGGGCAAGTCACGTTCCCTTTCTGGGCTTCACTTTCTCAGCTCTAAAAAGTGAGTGTTCGAGCTAGACAGGGTGGTGGAGATGACCTCGGACAGCGCGTCTCAACCAGCGCTGTGAACGAGAGTCACTCGAGAAGCTGCCAGAAATACTGATGCTCAGTCCCCCCCACCCAACCAATAAGTCAGAATCTCCCTGGCTGGGGCCTAGGAATTAGGATTTTTTAAAAAAATTAAACACACAGTCCAATATTTCATGATTCTATAACCTGTCCCTCAGAGCTGAACCATGTGATGCAATTGTATAGGAATAAACTGCAAGAAGCCAGAGCCTTGGGCTTGAAATCTTTGTTGAGAAGCCATGAATGACCTGCCTCTCTTAACAAGCAAAGTGTTTTGACCATGAAGAAAGGAGACGTCCTTCCCTTTCCACCACTACGTCTTTATTGTTCTAGCTCCCATGTCATTCTTCTGTTACTATCCGGAGACACCTTAAAATCATGTGAGGGCATTTCTATCTAGAGGGTTTGAATGGTGTGTGGAAAGAACTCAGGCTTGCAGCAAACTTGGAGATGAGTCTTAGCTTTTCCACTAACCCTGCTGGACCTCAGCCTCTTGAGTAAAATAGAGAAAATGAGACCTTCCCTGCAGGGTCGCTCTGAAGATGTACTGAGGTAATGTACGTGTAATACAGTGCCTGGGACAGAGATGCTCCATAAATGTTAAATGATGAATAGAAATGTTTGTATAGGGAAAGGGCTAATATCATTTATATTTAAAGGGCTTGTTTTTCGCCTTGAGACTTGTGAAGTACCTCCAAGTGGAACATGGGCAAAGCATAGTAAAAGGAAACGTACAGATAAGGACAAAGCGAGTAAACTTAGCCTCCATCTCCACTGATGAGAGAAACTGAAATTGAAGCAGTGATTGACAAACAGTTGGCCAAAAGGATGTCTGTGCCCTGCTAGTGGGAGGAAGATGCATCCCACATGTGCCACTTCCCATGCTGTGTTACCCATACAGCAACACCACTTCCAAGAGCAGAAATACATGTGGATGTAAAAGGATGTTTGTTTCACCACTGTTTGTAATAAAGAAGAACTGGAAATAGCCTGAATGTCCATCAACAGAGGATAGGTTAAATTAGAGTGTAACCATATCAAAGGACACTAACACTGTTCACCCTTTAAAAATAGGGAGATGGCCTGATATGTACTGACATGGGAAGATGTCTGATTTATTGCTCAGTGAACAATGCTACAAACAGTATTCACATAGCCCTTGGTTGACTTTCCAGCTTCTGCCTCCCCATCAGGCCAGCCTTGAAGCAGACAGCATTGTGGTGTTGAAGGCCATGCATTGGGTGGGGTCGGGGGTCACTCACCGTAGGTTTGGGAGGGCCAGGCAAGTTCTATGTACACGAGCTTCGAAGCCTTAAGGACAGACAGACTCTGAAGGTTTTAGAACTGATGGGCAGGTCCCTGGGACGTAAGAATGAGCCACGTTGAAGTAAGACGGGGTGATGAAGAGGGGTAAAGACCCCTAAAGATGGGGGCATGTCCCAGGTCGGGAGGGATAAGAGGTGAGAGGGAGGCCGGGCAGAGACCTCCCACTTGGGTCACCGTTTAAAGGCTTTAACCAAAAATGAGACTGACAGGGCTTGCAGTGGAACTCAGCAAGTGCCCAACCTCTATGGAGAGGCCCTCAAACTGCCAAGCCCTCCCCTTAAGCAGTCCTGCTCCGTCCCTTCCTGTTCTTTCAGCTGGGGAGTTGGCGGAAGAAGAAGGGGCAGGAAATCAGAGAGGTCCCTGGGGCAGCCCTGAAAAGCAGCAGGTGGTCACAGGCCAGGAGCTGCGAGCCCAGAGCACTACTGGAAGCCACACCCTGATTGTCTGAGGCTGGTGTGGCCTGGGGTGAAAGGGCACTTGTTTATTTTCACATCGAAGCCAAAGGTCAAGTGATGCCCAGTGAGTGACAGTTTGAAAAGCAATAATAGTTTTTTTGAAAGGCAGGTAACTCAGAAATATGAAGGCCTTGAAACAAGGGGGAGTCCAATCCCTGCTAGTCTCTTCCGGCTGAGTAAGTCGATATTGGACTTGCTTCTGTTTCAAAGCCTGTGTGGGAAGCTGTCTTCTCTTCCCCGCTGGCCCCATCAGAAACAATGGTGGGTGTTTATTGATTCCAGAAAGAGGTGAGGAGGTTTTAAACCTGGACTTGGCCCATCTTTTTAAAATCACTGGATGTTCCATTCACCTGGGATAGCCTATCTTTTGGAGTTCATGGATCAGGAAAATGTTCTACAAAGTTTGAGGTACATAGAATTGTCCATTTTTATTTTATCAAATGTATTTATTAAAAGGAAAATATCTTAAACATTTTTTAAAATATTTGTTTTGGTTGTGCTGGGTCTTAGTTGTGGCAGGTGGGTTCCTTAGTTGTGGCATGCGAGCTCTTAGTTGCGGCATGCATGTGGGATCTAGTTCCTGTGTTGGGAGCAAGAAAGTCTCATCACTGCGCCACCAGGGAAGTCCCAAAAGGAAAATATTTTAAAGAATATTGTTACACAGGTGAAAAAGAAGAAAGAGCATAAATCAGAAAAATGGACAGTCCGTTAAACTGAATGTAGTTATTAGCCTTTTTAAAAATCCACTATATTGACCTTTATTTTCTTTCTTTTTTTTTAAACACCCACATTGTCATGGCAGACTGGTGGAAACTCGGTAAGTGGCTCGGCCATGGTACACACATCAGCATTTAAAGACCACTGATTTCGTGTTTGAATACCAGATGATAAAATTAGATTGCGTGGCTTGTAGAAAATTAAATTCTTTAGCTAAACCAGATGCTAAGCTTCTGCCCAGAATCAATATACTGTTAGAAGTCTGGAAACTAATAAACATACCGTAACTATTAATTTATGGATGGGTTGTTGGCAGATAACTTCAGAGAAGGAATCCAGGCTTGAAACAGCTCTTGTAACACCAGATGGAGTATGTGAATTTAATCGAGTCCTGAGAAGGGATATCTGTACAGTGCCTAAAAAAAAAAAAAAAACCACTGGGATCTGAGTTAGGCCTGAGATAAGCTGAGAGAAGCAGGGAAAACTAGAACCTAATTGAAACTGATACAAGAAATTAAGAGCCATGCAAAGAAAACCAGGTGTTCTTTTATGATGAAGTGCGTTGGAGGGAAGCAGGGACAACTTAACCCACCCAGAATCCAGTCACCTGGCAGCTTCACCCGAGGACAGGAGGCCCGAAGGAACCGGGCTGACTAACCAGCTAATGTCCTACATGTCGAGTGGTAGAGCTGGAACGCTGTGCTCTTGGGGAAACTCTCAGGACGACAGACCACACCCAATGGACTCAGGCCAGGCAATTCCTGAAGCTCCCCGCATCGTGTGATGAACAGTTTCCAGATGGAGAGACAAGCCCAGAGTTGTCTGGGGATGACTTGCCCAAGGTCTCACGACTGGGCAGGAACCAGACCTCACCTGTCCCTGCTGCTGATCCACCCCAAAGCAGATTGAAGACACAAATCCAGAGGAGGAAGGTGGGCACTGTGGTGACCCCTGCCGTCAGCTGGACAGCCCTCACTCAGCCTGAGAGCGAGAGGAGGATAAAGCCTAGTTACCTGAACAACCAACCAACCAACCAACCAACCCTGGTGCAAATATTCAAGAAATGGCAATATGGGTGAAAGAGCCCAACCAATCTGAAGTCTTCCCTGCATCACTGTGTACACTGGCCCGTGTAATGAGCTCCCTGACTCCCACAGCGTTATCGAATGCTGTGTGCCCATAAGTGTTTATCAGAATAAAGTCATATTTTGTTCACTACACATCCAATTAAAAAACAAAAATTCCTAGTTGAAGTCTTCAGTAACACTTGGCTGGATTCCTGCAGTAACATTCTACTCAAAGACACAATCTCTAAATCATACCATTAAAGCCCAGCTTGGATTATGTCCTTTTCCTGCTTTAAAAACCTTCGGTGGCTCCCAAAGGCCATCAGATGAAATATCCATCATTCAGCCCCACTTTCAAGGCTGCCTGTGACATACACTGTGGACTTCCTTTCAGCAGGGTTTTCCTGTATGTGCTTTCTGGGGCCCCAGGGCCTCTAGAATTGACTCAGGCCGTGGTGGGTTTGGAAGTCATGAAGTTGGATGTTGGCGTAAAAGTCAGGAAGGGGCTTTGCTGGCTGAAGCTCGCTAGAGAGGTACAGCAGGACTCAGCTTCGCTGGTGGCAGGTTTCAGTAGCTTAGTCAGTGTTCCAGGCTCCATGGTGCCCGGCCCTGCAGTGGGGGCACCATCTTCCACGGAGTCCACGAAGGAAGTTGCCCACCGGGCTGTCGGCAAAATTACAAAGCCTGGTTTGCCTTTATGTCCCTCACACCCTTCCTGTTGCTTTGTCCCCCTCCCGTATCTAGGACTCTTCCCACCTGGTATCACTTCTCTTGAGATCCTCAACATCACATTTATATTTAAATAAAGGTGTCAGATCCCAGTTATGAGTCTCTACCCAGTGGCCTAGATTTTTCAGAGGCTCACTCTTCTTACAGTTCTAAGTTATGCAGAACTTTTGAGGAAAGGGTGAGTTTCATCTGGAGGTTGGGCTGTACCATCCATTACCAGGGTCACCGGTTCCTAAACTTCCATGTGTGTGGAAATCGCCCGGGGAGCTTGTTAAGATGCAGATTTGGTTCCGTGGGTTTCAGGATCTCTATTCCTTTTAAGCTCCTGGGCGATGCCAATGCTGCTAGACTGGGGAGCACGCTGTGAGTGACGAGAATAAAGACCAGATGCCCCTGGAGAGCTGTCGGGGAGAAGCTCAGGTTCCCAGGCTCCATTGCTTCCATGCCAGGGGGCCAGAGGCTGCTGCCTGGCATAAGCACAAGCCGTTTGCCTCGGGAGCTCATGGGCATACATGAGGTAGTGGAGTGTCTGCTTTTCCACGTCTTCGCAGACCTCAGTTATCTCACAGGTCTAGACCCTCAGAAGGCTCTCATCTGGCTGTTGGAGATGGTCCTTCTCATCTCCAGAAGGCAGTTCAGCAAGTTCTCGAGGGAAAAGGGTAAGTGCTGCTTTCGGGGATCTCCTGGAGCGGCTTCCAGCAAGCGGAGGAGGTACCTGTGGACTTGCTCTCCTTAGCACATCGTTTTTCTTCCTACTGTGGCACAAACAGGCCACTTAGCCGCAGGTCTTGGGTGGATGACACCCACTCTCGTTCACTTCTGTGTATGTTACTCTGGAGAGGGAAGATAATGCAGTTTAGCTAAGCCAAGCTGTAGGTTGGAAGTTATAACCCACCTAATTCCTTACAGAAGCTATTGATTAAGGCTGTGTCTCTGCCACCTGCTGTGCCTGGGCCTCCTGCCATGTGGTTGATGGCAACTCTGACAGCCCCATCCCTGCAGAACCCAGAGCTTCTGCCACGTTTGTGTCCAGCAAGTCTTTAGTGTCTGCTCTCCTGCCTCCTCTCACCCCCCCGCTTCCTTCTAAAGCATATTTTGAAGTCCACACTGAGACAGGTCACCCAACCCATTTGTCATGTGATGGGGTTACAGACTGTAGAGTCTGCAGCAGATGTCAGCTGGGCCTTTGGAGGCCTGTCACTTCCCCAAAGAGAGCACTCTTGTTGACCATCTGGCACGGGGGCGAACACCTTTCTTGCCCAAGAGGTCCTCGGCTTCACTCCAGGGAGCAGCATGCGGGTTAGAGCTCAGAGAGAGAGAAAAATGGAGTCAGAGACCCAGGAAATGAGGTCCCCGCGGAAGGTAAGAGCCTTTGTAAATGTGCCTTTGTTACCTAGATGGATATTCAGTAAGCATTTGTTGAATGAATGAGTGAAAACAAGTCAAGAAGGAAAAAGCTATTGTATATGAAGCATGGGTGTCACCACCAAATGTCCTGTTCTCTTGCTTCCCTCCCGCCAATTACTTGTAAGGCTCTTGTCCCAAGCATGCTGGGGGCCTCATGGAGACATCTGGACGGTGTCCTCCTGAGAAGGTGAGCAGTGACTTATTTCATCGGGTTGTGGCAGCTGTGACTGGTCTCCTTCAGGTCGTGGAGCTTCTGGACCTGGTTGATAGCAGAGTCTGGACTAAAGCCCATATCCCGTGACCCCCAGCTCAACACGCTTTCTATTCTGTCAAGCTGTTGACCCAGCCAGGAAATGTGCACCATCCATGTTTACCCCTCTGTGAGCGAGCATGGGAGTGAATTAACTCGGGGACCTGTCACTGACCTCCATAAGGCCAAGGGGCCTCCCTAAGGACTAGCATCCCAGAAGTCTTGACCTCGAGCCCCGCTCTGTTCTTCACCTTGGGCAAACACTTTTACCCAAAAAAGTTACCTCTTCCCCCCATACAGTGGGGAGGATGCCTAAGATCAGCAGCAGTGGGGGCTGTGAACTAACGGTGACTCGTCTGTACCGGCACTAAATGTATCCAAGGGGCTGCCATACTTCCCTTCCCTGCAGAGGACGTGCAAAGGACTCTCCATTCCAGTTTAGAGCCCAAGCAAGGCTCCACACTTGATCAGCCTGGATTTTTTTTTCTAGGTTGTTTGAGGCAAAGAAGTAATGCACTGTATCCCCTTGCCTTTTTCCTTCCCTCCCTCCCTTCGGTGAACAATTACTGCGTGTTTGCTGTGTATTGGGCACTGTTTCTGGGCACCGGGAATAGAGCAGTGAACAACAACCCACACCCTCATGGGGCTCACATTCCAGTGGGGGAAACAGCGAGGCACAGCCAACACGTAAGCGAGGTAGCTGGTGGGGAAGCAAAGCATGGAGAGGAGGAGGGTGCTGGGTGGGGTTGTGATGTTAATCAGGATGGTCAACGAAGACC
>NW_006779395.1:347845-363032 GCF_000442215.2 Lipotes vexillifer | reverse complement strand
CCCCCCCCCCCACCCCCGGGAGAGCTGACCTTTGAGAATAGACTGAAAGGAGCTGAGGGAGCCAGACATTTCGGTCTTTGGGGGAGAGTCTTTCAGACAGAAGGGATAGTGAGCGCAAGTGTCCTGAGGCAGGAGTAGCGGGTGTACTTGGGGAAGAACAGGAGGGCCGGCGAAGCTGAAGCCAAGAGTGTGTGAGGGGCCGAGAAGTCGACGAGAGGGAAGATCTGGGGCCAGATCATGAGATCACAAGGTCGTTAGAAAGATGGGAAATTACTGCAGGGTTTCTCCTGGCCGCTGGTTAAGGAGTGGGTCAGGGCGTGCGGAGGGCGGGTGGCCGCAGGCGGAGGAGTTAGCACCTCTCAGCTGTGAACAAAGGGGGGTATCGATGAGAACTTGGACAGGGGCAGAGCAGTGAGGGGTGAGAAGTGGTGGATTCTGAATGCATTTTAAAGACAAAACCAAAAATCCTTGCCATTGGGTTGCATGTGGGATGTGAGTGAAGGAAAGGAGAAGGAATGACGGCAGGTGTTTGGGGTTTCTTTTCGGCTGAGTAGCTCAGGATGATGTACCATGAACTGGGATGGGGAACATGTAAGAAGAGCAGGGGGAATGTGAGGGCCTCTGCATTGGGCATATTAAACGAGATAATATGGAATGAGACTAAGAAGAGCCTATGTTTGCTGAGCTCTTCCTACGTGTCAGGCACTGGGCAAAGCATCTTACAGATATTGTCCCATTTCATCCTTACAACAGCACTCTTACCGTCTCCATCTTAGAGATAAGACAGTGGGTAGCTGTGCCCATTCACAGCCTGACAAGACCTCCTTCAGCAGCAGCAGCAACATAGATCTTTCCTGTCTGATTGTTCTGTCTTAACTGCACAGCCATGGTTGGTATTGGCTCGCCACACTGTTAATGAAGACGTGAGTCTTCTCCTTGGTCCCACTGCACTGCGAGAGATTATCAGCTTTGTTCTGCTCCTGGAGCCTCACGGATGCCATGTAAACACGGAGTGAGTGAGTGAGTGAGCTTGCGGAACCTGTAGGCGCCGGCCACAGGCTGGACTGACCATGTTCCTCGCCTGTGAGGGGAGAAGCCAAGGAACAGGACCCAGGGATGGGGTACATCCATCTACCGGGTGCATGGTGGGTGCGTGGGAGAGTGAGCTTGAAAACCAGGGGCACGGAGTGTTCAAGGGGAGCAGCTTCATAACTAGAAGCATCAAAAATAGAAACGTGAAAACATGAGTCAGCATCTGAGGTGAGCAGCGTAAAGCAAGGTGTGGGTGATGGCCGGGGGGAGTGGGGCGGGGGACAGTTCAAGCCTAATCTGTGAGACCAGGTGTGCTTTGTTGTTCCTTACTAGCTGGGAAAGTCTTACTAGCTGGGAGAGTCTTACTAGCTGGGAGCCTTACAAGCTGGGAGAGTCTTACCAGCTGGGAGAGTCCTAAGGAGGTCAGCAGTGTGTGCTGAAAAGTAGAGAAGTGGGAAGAGCTCTAATTGTAACCCATTTAAGAAGCATGTTAGTTATCTCTTTGCTGAGTAACAAATCACGCCAGACTGAGTGACTTGTAACAGCCACAATGATTTGTGATCTCTCACAATTCAGGAGCAGCCAGCGACGTCTCAGAGGCTCTTCCCTCCCACGTGTGGCACCTGAGCTGGAGTAGGTGGGGTTCCCTGTCCTCCGGCATTTCTCTCTCTGGGGTCTCCACTCAGGGTCTTTCTAGCACGGTGTCTCACGACAGTGATAATTCCTATGTGACGCCTCAGTGTTCCAAAGCCACGTGTCCCCAGAGAGAGACAACCAGGAGGAAGCTCGGGGGACCGACAGCCTCCTCTTGGCTGCAGTCTGATTGTCAGAAGCTAGTGCCCACTGTTGGCCCTTGTTCACGCCTTTTTCTGGGAGATAAATCCAAGGATTTGCTGGCATAATTTATAGCCACACAGAAGCCTGTGACATGGTCTGGGGACCTCATAATTATACCTCCTAATTATACAAGAGGCATTCAGTGGAAAGTTTCTCGGTGCCTGCGGTGGTTGGCAATTAGTGTCGGACGTGTGAGGGATGATGTGACGTGCAGGCAAGTGGCTACGTTTTCTGAGACTAAATACTGTGTCGATGTCATTACCAGGAAAACCCCCAGGCCTGGAAATACTTTTTTTCTGTGACTCAGGATGGTATATATCAGAGTAGATTGTAGAGTAGTTCATGCCACAGGGATACAAAATAGAGCTAGGAGACAGTAAGGAAAGGAAACAGTAAGGCAGGAAACAGTAAGGAGATTGAGTGGTAGGTAAGAAAGTGAACTTGACTTTGCTGTGCTTTTGATTTGATGCGACAGCAGAAGATTCCAAGTCTTTGAGAGATAGCAATATTCTGGACCAACTAGATCGGCCAGCTGCCTCCATGACTATTAAAGCCAGTAGTGACACCAGTCCTGGCAAAACCAGACCTCTCGTGCTACTGACCCCAGTGTGAAGGCACTTGGGGTTCCATGTGCGGAAATCGAACTATAGATAATTGTTTTGTTAGAGGGGAATTGGGAGTCTTAGTGAATTCAAATGTACTTCCAAGAGGTGTTTGAAAGCCTCCTGCAAGGACATTGATTGCACTATGCGATGGTTGCCTGATGCCAGCTAATTAGGAAAACCCATTCTGGGCCTAGCTTGCGTGAGCCCGGGGAAGGATAAACAGTGTTACTATAGCTGGTACCCTGGAGTTCCCAGGATAACCTGTAGTCTCCTTACACTTGATTGAGTTTATTTCATGCACAGACTTTCGCTAAAGGCCACCGTGTCCCAACGTGTGAGGCAATTGCCAAAATGGAGTAGTGCCAATAGCTGGAGCTCTTATCTGTTGCTGCAGCTAAAGAGGAATTAAATTAGATTAAAGAGGAACCTGAGTTTCACCGGCAGCAATTCCTTGGACCATTTGGCGCCGTCTACAACTGGGTCCAGGCATTACCACCGTGGGGCCGACTGGCTGGCAAAGGTTCGCTGAGGCTGGGGTACTTTCCACTTTGGGGTCCAGCATTGTGACTAATTTCTCAGTGTCTCAGGCTGGGCAGATTCCCATGGGGGCAGACCCCAGACCCACATCTCTTAATGTGTGATGGTGGAATGTAATTTGGCAAATGTTGCACTTATGATGCAAAAATAAATTCATAAGTAAACAAACTTAAAAAGGAGACAAAGAGAAAGTGAGCAAATAAATTTGGAAAACTAGGCTCAATAAAAGTAGTTTTTTCCTTTTTTTGAAACAGGATTTCTCGGAGCCTTTAATACGCCACCATGCCTTGTGAGTGTCCAGAAAGACAGGTAGCATTTTCACCTCTTACGTGACCATCGGAACCATGTTCCCATGATCACGTTGGGTGACTTAGTTTTCCAGCAACAACTTTGGAATACACTGTCCTAGATCAGAGCTACTTGGAGTGCAGCCTTTGGCCTGATGGTCTCCAGTGGGGTAAGTACGGAAATTGAGAGTAAGCTTTTAGAAAGTTTTCTGGCAGTTGGACAGATTAATTTTTATGTCTGTTGAACCTAATACCAAAGTAGTGGGGCTTATATTTTGTATTTCTTTGCTTGGTATTTCATGTTCGAGTCATTAATTTTTAGGGTACTTTACAAAAAATACCCATCTGCAGCACACTGAAAATAAAAAAAAAAAATCACAGTCCTTCCCCCTCGTCATTTGAGAGCGTCCCCACCAACATCAAACCCCCGATCAGATTTTTCTAGCGTCAGGCCACGAGCACAAAGGTTACCCAGATGGACTCCAGACTACCTTCCAGCATCCCCTACTCCTGTAGGGCAGCCAGCCCCGCCTGTTATCATTTCTTCGTGCACCTGTAATTTTGTAGTCTGAGTGCGGAGTCTCAGACCCCCGCAGTGGTCTATCCACTCCTTGCTCCAGAACGAGAAGCCCCAGGATGCTACCTTGTCAGGAGGAGAAAGAAGGCAACAGCCATCACTCTGCCTGACCCGCCCGCCACACTCAGCAGCGCTTACCTCCCACCCTTGGAATATTGCTGACAGCTCTTTGAAAACTTAAAAAGTATGACAGGCTTTCAGGAATGGTGACTTCCCACCAAGGAACGGAGGCATATGGGAGGGTTTAAGTAACTGGGTTTGAACAATGCTTGCCTTCTGTTCTCCCTAATAGTGCTGGTCATGTGGGTTTTTCTTCCCCACACACAGCTTTCTGAAGTGTTCGTTCTCCAACAGAGGACTTCAGTCTTTTAAAAACAGTAATTTTGGTAACAGTGGTAATTGCTTTAATTGGAGTTCTTTAAAGGTAGATCCTTCTCGCCCACCTCCTCTTAAGACGTGACTCATGCTCTGATCTATCGCGTTACCCTGAATCCACGCGGTATTATTTCCTCCTCATACCTATTAACGGACATTGTAGGAGAGGAGGTGGAAAACTTCCAGAAGTCGCTATTTTTTCAGTCTAGAATAATTACAAGTAATTTTTCTTTGTTTCCAGGAAATGGTAGATAATCAGCTTTCTGTAGAGAAAAATATGCACATTGCATATGACTGCACTTTCCACGGGGGACTTTCAAAGAGGATTAGAGCTCTTAACTGCCCACTGGGTTCCATTTGGATCACAAAAGCCTTCTCGGCTCCCCAGCAGAACTGATTTGCCTCTCGTGTTTCTGGGGACCCAGTCCTGTTATGAAGCGACAGTAGTTGGCCCTGCATAGAGTTTTTTATCCCCAAATAGCCGCATTCTTTCAAATAGCTGTTTGAGCTGCTTGACACACACTAGGGAAGCAGGCAGAATATCATGCCCTTCCCTTTGGGTATGAGAAGCATGGGGACAAAGAAGCCACCCAGAAGGTCCCACACGGCTGGGTGGGGGGCTCAGGAGAAGCTTGCAGGGACCAGCCTCCCCCTCGGCCCATCCGGATAACCTCCTCCACTCCGCTCTTCTGTATGTCGGAGGGGACAGAAACGGGCAGCTCTGGCTCTTAGAGTTCTGTTTTCTGTTGAGTTTCAATCTCCTGGTTGGTGTTGGGTGAAATTGCTGAGAAAAGTATCCATCACAGATAATCTAGAAAAGGGGAAATTGGGAACCATTGAATTTTGCTTCTAAAGCCACTCTCGGAGTGTGACAAGCAAAAGTAAGTAATTTGTATTCTGGAGTTCCTGTTCACTTATACTTTCATGTCCTTTCTTTGTGCTTGTCCACATTTTAGGAAGATAATAAAAATAAATGTTTCCTCTGCAGTTTTCTTTCTATCTGTCATCTATCCATCCATCCATCCACCCTGTACTTACATCTGTTGATCTGTTTATCTCTCCGTCATTATCTGTGTATCCACTGTAAGGGAGGACAAATTCTCCTCTACTCTCTTTAGGTCTCCAGTTGGGTCTAAGAATTAAATGGACAAAGACAGATGGACAGGAGAAAGGCATACACGTTTTAGTAAACTGTTACATGTACATAGGAGCCTTCATAAGAGAATGAAGACCTGAAGAAGCAACCAGAGCAGGAAGCTTTTGTACCTTTTAGACAAAGAATACATTTGTGAAGAATGGACAAGACACGGGTTTGGGCCACAGGTGGTAAATGGTGAAGTAAGACAAGGGTTGGCTGAACAGAGTTGGCTTGTACAGATCTCTCGGCCTCAGATTCCCCATCTCTGGTGATAAGAATATCTTGCTTTCTCCCGGTACAGGGAGGACACCTTTCACAGGGGAGTTTATCTCCTGCTTTCAGGAAGAAAAAGGAGGGTTAGAGAGCCCTTGTTATACCTGCTATTTCTCAAGTGCCTTTAATTCAAAAGAATCAGTATGCCTGAGTGGCATATTTTGGGGTGACATCCTCTGAACTCCTTCACCATCCATTCTATACCTGTATCTCCATCTATCTATACATCAGCTGTCTATCTTCCAGCTGCCTGCCTATCCATCTGTTCATCCATCCATCCATCAATCAGTCCATCCATCCATCCATCCATCCTTCCATCCATCCATCCATCCATCCATCCATCCATCCAACCTATACCTGTCTCTCTACCTGCCTGCCTATCTACCATCATCCATCCTCTGTCTCATTCATCAATAGCCCGCATGGCCCGGTCTCACCGGTCTGTGATCACCAATTAAGCCACACTTCATCTTGCTGTGAATTTCACAGCTACTTGTCAATTTGTGGATTGTTAATCTGGGTCCCTTCCCTGTCCAGCCCCTCAATCCTGAGATCTCTCCAGCGTCCAAATTTGGCATTGTGGTGTCTTATTCATGCTCTGTCACTGAGCTGGGCCACCGTCCCTCCCTGTCAGGCTGCTGCCCTCACCAGCACACTAGCTTTGGCACTCAGCCCTGCATTTCAGGTACAGAACAGGCCTTTCCCTTAAATTCTGACACCACAACAGGAACCAGACTGTGTTGACGAGCGTGAGTGAGAGAAGGGGAAGGAGGTATAGCACAGGTAACAGATAACCCTACTGGATGGGACTTCCCTTAGAGCCTCTAGGTGGGTCTGTCCTGGGGGTCCTTTACAGAGCTCCCCCCACACCTGCTGCCAGGTGACCCTCATGGGGAGGAGGGTCCACTTCCTCCCTGGAAGGGCTTTGTGCGTGTCCCGTCTCCGCATTCAGAGGCCAGCCTCCCTAATCCTCACTTCCTGTCTCAAGAGCAGCCTCTCCCCAGGATGACTGACAACAGAAATGGCCCTTGTGTTTGAGAGAGAAACCCGCCCCCACCCTTAGCCTCAGGAATGCTCCCTTGCCTTCTGGTACCTGACAAGAAGGTCCATTAGAACATGACTTTCCAACGTGAGCCTTAAAAAGCAAGTGTGTCCAACAGCATTCCCAAAGGCTGACAGAGACAGCAAGCTACCCAGGTCCCTGCTCTGGACTTTTTTCTCTCCTTTATGATAGAATTCTCCAACCCAGCCTGGCCTCCTGCAGATGTGCCACCTGCAGGCTGCAGGTACAGCCACTGCAAACCCATTCCTTAGCCCCTAGCCCATCAATTACTTCTTTTTCAGGAACAATTCTGTTTCTGCCGTTTACTCCGCACAGAATATGGAGCTTCTCAGCCTCAAACACGCGCATTCAGGCCAACAGACTCAACAAGAAGCATGATATTTGCTTTATATTTCATAATCAAATGTCCACTTAATAGTTCTTCCCAAAACAAAGAATCAGTCTGTCCTAGAGGTCAATTCAAATTTCTTCTTTTTACTAGGTAAATACTGCGTACATATTTAAGATGATTTTTAAAAGGTAACAAAACAAACAAAACCCCCCAAACCTTAGTTAGGGACTGGGATTCTATTTGGGCATCCTGTTTCTCCCCTTCCCTCTCTACCTGTCCTTCCTACCTACCCTGCCAAAGCTGCTCTGAGACAAGTCTGTATATAGTCCCATGCTGTTTACCCTTGGGAGCTCTCTGAGCCCATATGCTCCACTCCGGCCATATCTGCCCTCTTTACCCATTCATTTCTGTCCCCTCTGAGCAGAGGTGAGGGAGGCCACATCGCACATGCAGTCTCAGCTGGGGTGGCAGCAGCTACCGGGACCCCCTTTCCTTAGAAGCAGTCAGTCAAGTGGGAGTTCCCTTTCTCAGTTCCTGGATCACATCTGCTTATTAAGAAAAAGTATTTAAGACTTGAAAATGAGGCAAAAGGTGATGGCATGTCATTTCAGTGTTAACTCAAAAAGATAACCCCAAAGATTTCAGTTTATTATTCCCCAGGGCATTAACCAGTTTTGTACTATTTTGTATTAGCCTAGCACTCAAATTCTAACAGTCCTTTATGAAATGGCTATAAATACCAAGTTCCCCAAGTGTTCCTGGAATTATATTACTATTTCCATCATTTATTAATGAATTGAATGAAGTATTTGACATGCTCATTTCAATCCTGTAATAGTTATCTATTCCTGGGTAACAAATTATCCCAAATCTTAGTGGCTTAAACAAATAATAAACATTTGTTATGTTGCACAGTTTCTGTGGGTTGGGAATTCAAGAGCATTTTAGTAGAATGATATAGCTTGGGTTCTTTCATGAGATTGCAATCAGCCAGGACTGCAGCCAACTGTAGGAGCCTGGGCAGATCTGCTCCCCAAGATGACTCACTTTTGTGGGTGACAAGCCAATGGTCACTATTGGCAGGAGGCCTCAGTCCTCACCATGGGGTCCTCACCACACACCTGTGTGAGTTTCCTCATGACATGGCAACTGGCTTCCCCCAGAGCAGGTGATCCAGGAGAGAATAGGGGAAAGTCACAACGTCTGCTAAGACCTGGAAGTTACATCCTGTTGGTCACATTAGTCAGTCCTGTTCATTGTGGGAAGAGGTGACACAAGGGCAAGAGTACTGGAGGATGGGGATCATTGGGGGCAGTCTTGGAGGCTGGCTACCAACATCCTCCCTCTGTGCCCTAGTGATTCACGCCCTACCCACACACAAAATGTGCTTAGCCTCTCCCAGGGCCCCCAATGCAGTAGAGTATCAGTTTGAAGTCCAGAATTTCATTATCCAAATTAGGTCCAGATGTTCTTGAGGCTCCTTAGGTGTAGTTCCTTGAATCCTCAAAGCCAGGTCTGAAATTTGTGAACTAGAGAGAGAAGTTATCTGCAATAATAGGACAAGCATAGCATAATTACTGAAGACCCTTCTGTTCAACAGAGTTGGAAATTGGGGATGCACGGAAGTCACTGGTTCATAGCAATTCTGAAATCCAGTAGGGTACAAATTGACATTTCCTGGGAATAATTTCCACAGCTCTTGGATTTACTCTGCAGGCTTTTGTTTTACCCTCTGAGTCATCCTTCCTTTTCCTTTATTTGTGTAGTTTCCTCAGCCTGCTTCTGCCTTGTACAAGTTTCAGGGTCCAAAGACATCTTTTCGGTTTGTGCTGTCTGTCCCTTTCAGCTCAAGCTGTCAGTGCTTCTTCCAATATAATTCTCTTAAAAACCTTGTGGTTGACCTGTGAATCTCACTGGCGGGGCAGGGGGGCGGGGGGCTCACTTCATTAGAAAAATAAAAGCTTCACCTGCAAATAGCTCCAATATATGCCCTGAAAGGACAGGGTTGTTGAAGTGCTCAGTCTGTGGCATTTGTTATTTGTATGGCAGCCCAAGCCAACTAAGACACAGTCACACTCTTGGGTTCATCTTTAGACCAGATTTTCCTGATGGTGGCTGTACTTGATTTTTACCTAAGAGCCCTTTAAATTTAACATCATTTGCCATCTGGAGAAGGTGAGAATTTTCAAAACCAGGAAGTGCTGCCTCTCTTTTGTTTAACAGTCCTGCCTTTAGCTCATTTCTCTTGTCTCACTTTTTACCAGAAGCAGCAAGAAGAAATCACTCTTCAGTACTCTGCTTGGACCATCTCCTTTGCTAGACCACCCCATGCCTAAGGTACGTTTTCTATCTTCCTTATAAGGCAACAGTGCTGGTAAAGTTTCTGTCTCTACTACATAACAATTTCCAGTAAGATTTTTCCCTTTCCTTTAATCCCTTACCTGAGGCCACCTCAAAGACAGTCATGCTTCTATAAACAGTTTTTCAAGGCACTTCAAGTTTTCATGGACACTTCCCTCAAAGTCCTTCCAGCTTTTACCACTATGAGGTTCCAAAGCCACAAGGAAACTTTCCTCTAATATCCCTAAACTTATCTGGGAATTCCCACACCAAGAGACAGGGGCCCATCCTCAGAAAAACCCCTCTCACTTTTTCCCAGGAATTCCCCCATGCCTCCAACTCTATTCTTTTTATCCTCTCTCTCTCTCAGTAAGGATGGTGTGTGATTAGTTTGTTGGATATACTTTAGTCATGTCTTACAGAAAGATCACAGCTCTTAAACTTTTGGCCAAGAATTGAAGCCCCTGGAGGTCTGTGTCTGATGGGGACCCTGACTAGTGGGAGTGCAGTTGTATTCACACTAATGAACACGTCACACTGTCATTTAGAGCCTTGTGTCATTCTACGTGCTGCTCCATTTCATTCCTTCAGAACCTTATGAAGTAAGCTCACTGATTGACCAGATGGACCCTGGCGGAGGCATGCAGGGATCAACTCAGGTGTCTCATTTCTGTTCCCATCTGAACCTGAATGCAGGCATTTGCAAGGAGCCTGTGACATGCCAGGGGCAGCGGCTGCTGCTGCCACAGCCATCATCCCTCCATCTCAGGGTCCCTTAGAGCACCATGGCCTGAGCCACCTTTGTGCATGGCAGCCAGAGGGGCCTGGCGCCACCCCATCACAGCCCCTGCTGGAAACAGCTGCCCGCCCTCCTGTCCACGGAGGGGGCAGCACTTGCTCCCCGGCCCTGTCTCTGAGAGCAGCCTTGGCCAGAGAAAGGTTGGCGGAGTAGAGTTTGTTCATCTGTTCCATCTGCTCCCACCGCCGTGGAAGAGGTCATGACAGCCCACTTGTGTGCAGCCGGTAAATCTATAAGAGTTTTGCTAATACTGGAAGGGGCATACATGGGCTTGGGAGTTGACTGGATCGTGGCCAGCTGTGTGGCTTTTGGCAGGTGATTTAATCTCTCTGAGCCTCCGTGTCCTCATCCACAAGATGGGATGCCAACCTCTTAGAGGTGTTGTGAGAGTTAAATATAAAACATTTGGTACAGTGTTGGACAAAGGGGAGACGTTTAAGAATGAAAGTTTTATTATTTAGTAGTAAGGAAAGAGGTTTTCATTTGGGGAAAAGTGTATAAGTGTGAAAAAAATTAGATATCAGGTCTCTATTAGCTTGATGTAGAAAAAGATATTGTAGGACCCCAGACTTCTATGCTACACCCACGAAGAATGAGGAGAGCCCCTTCTGTCTACCATCAGGGGTCCTCAGGCCAGGTTGCTTGGTCCATGTTATAGACTGAATGTTTGTGTCCTCCCAGAATCCATCTGTTGAGATCCTAACCCCACAGTGCGATGGTATCAGGAAGTGAGGCCTTTGGGAGGTGATGAGGTCATGAGGGTGGAGCCCTCATGATGGAATTAGTGTCCTTATAAAGAGACCTCAGAGCACTTTCTAGCCCCTTCTGTAATGTGAGGACACAGCAGGAAGGCACCATCTGCAAACCAGGAAGCAGCCCTCACCAGACACAGAATCGATAGCCTCCACAACTGTGAGAAATAAGTGTTTGTTGTTTAGGACACCCAGCCTCTGGTATATTTGTTACAGCAGCCCGAGCTGACTAAGACAGTCTCATGGCTGATTTGAACCCAGATGAAATCAGGGGTTTCCAGACACAATACTTCTGTGATGTAGAAACAGGCACAGACTTATTATTTTTTGGAAAGGCTACATTTAATTCATTGTACCTCGTTTTCTTTATTTGGAAGGTGAAGGATTTGACCGGCCCTCAGATAGGCTCGGAGAATAACGGTCCATCATTCCAAGGGCCTGACTGCCTTCAAACGGCCTCTCAGTCTTTTCTTTGCCCCGAATTGTTTTGCATTGCCCAGCATGGCGTCGGCACATAATAAATGCTCAGGAAACCTAGGATGACTGTCCGATAAGACCATTCCTCACTCTGCCTGATCTTTGTTACATGCCTCCACCACCCAAGGCTGCTGGAACTGAAGTAGAAATTCCTGTTTGCCAAGCTCTGTCTCCTTCAGTGGCTTTAATGGAGCCTCTGTGTGTCCAGTCTCCCCCGAGTCCTGGTTTGTATGTACTTTTACAGCCCTGGAAAAAATGCGTTTGAGCAGCTGATTGGACTCCACTTACAGGTGAAAAGAAGGTAGAAAAAGAACTGCCCCCCCCCCCAAAAAAAAAAAAAACCCTCAACTCGAATTCTATTGCAAGTCCTCCTTGGAGCTTAACCAAGCTCGCAGCCTTGACACCCAGTCCCGGGAAAGGAGTTGAGTGGATGTTGTCTGGGTGTCAAGTGTCCTGCCGAGACCCAGCAGGAGGGATGAGTCCTATTAATTCTGTCTGACACCAAGGGCCTCGTTGCAATTCTTTTCAGTCCCCGCTCAGAGGTCTGCAGGGAAAAGAATGTTTTTAAATCGAGGACGAAACCTTGGTGCAGGCGGCCTGCCTGGTCTTGGTGGCCGGCTCTCAATAGAGAAATCCAGCGTCCAGAGACAGGCTCTCCACGTGAAGGGCCCTCCCCACGTCTGTCACTGAATGAGGAGCCTGCACTAGTGAAAAAAAAAACCGCCCCCCCCCCAAAAAAAAAAAAAACCCTCAACTCGAATTCTATTGCAAGTCCTCCTTGGAGCTTAACCAAGCTCGCAGCCTTGACACCCAGTCCCGGGAAAGGAGTTGAGTGGATGTTGTCTGGGTGTCAAGTGTCCTGCCGAGACCCAGCAGGAGGGATGAGTCCTATTAATTCTGTCTGACACCAAGGGCCTCGTTGCAATTCTTTTCAGTCCCCGCTCAGAGGTCTGCAGGGAAAAGAATGTTTTTAAATCGAGGACGAAACCTTGGTGCAGGCGGCCTGCCTGGTCTTGGTGGCCGGCTCTCAATAGAGAAATCCAGCGTCCAGAGACAGGCTCTCCACGTGAAGGGCCCTCCCCACGTCTGTCACTGAATGAGGAGCCTGCACTAGTGGTTCTCTCCGCCCTGGAGCACTCTGTTTGGTGGCTGACTGTAAACTTGGTAACTCAGGGAGTGTGGGTCTGCATCCCCAGACTGATCTGTCCTCTCCCCTCTCAAAGGAGCGCATCTGTGGCCTGAGAGTCGTTCGGTGAGATCACTATTTGGTTGACCAACCAGTGGCATCGATTTTGTGTTGCTGTGTAAGCCCCCTGTTCAGCTGGACGGGAGCTAACGACTTGGCGCAGGGCTGGGGGCCCCGGGGTGCCTGGCTGGCAGCTGCCCCTGGCTCCCGTTAAATGCTGTGGCCCGTGTTTCTTTCCTCTAAGAGTCTGCTCATCAGTGTCCTTCTGGACGTGGCTGTGTCTCCACGGCAGCTTTGGGTTTTAATTTATTCATGTGTGTGTTCTCAGAGCCCTGCACCACTGCCAAAGGCTTTATGGCCTCTTAAAGTTCCAGAGCCTTTGCTTTTATGGCCACTGTTTGTTGAAGGGAAGTGCTGTTTGGGGAAATGATTGGTTTACCATCCGACTGGATGATGGTTGAAGGATTAGATTTTCCTCTTTTATTTAGCACTTGAACACAACCTGAGCATATGCTGTCCAGCACTGCGAGTTTTCCCGAACGTCCATTAATTTGTGCGTACGTCCATGGAATCTACTCTGTGCCAGATTCAGTGCTAGCTGTGTGCTAAGTTTGTGTGATCTATCCTACTGAATCCAGTGGATCACAGGTTACTCTGAGATCTGCTGCAGCACTGTTGGGATTTGGATGCAAAGCGTACATCCTCTAAGTGCAGTGCAAGCACTCTCTAGTCTGGCCTTCACAAGGCATGTTAGACTCAAGACTGGGTCTGTTGACAGCGGGTCTACTGAATAGCTGTGGTGACCATCATCAGTATTATCAGGTGAAGAGAGCTCAGGACCGCACAGACCTGTCTTAGCCTGTTCTGCCTGCCCCGTATCGAGGGGGCAGCCGTCGTACGGAGCACACGGGGAAGCAGGTGCCACTGTAACAGCGGCCGGGCGAGCGCAGGTCTCGCTGTGCAGGCCTGTCCCACCAAGCTGGCGTGGACTCAGCAGGAGCCTCTCTCCCCTGCAGCCACAACCTTGAGAGGGGATTTTATCCCCTTCTACCCTGGTGCCTCATGCAGGGAGAGCAAAGCAAAGCACACCAGGTACAGCAGCAGGGAAGAGAGACGAGCACGGTGGCTGGGCTCGGCCATCGACCCTGTCCCACCGGAGCCTGAAGAGAAGGGCCCTGGGGTGTCCAGATGAGCAGTGAACCCTCCTCCAGCAGCCACAGCCCAGCCTGAGCTGCACAAAGCCCAGCGAGAACCCCTCTCCCCCACCCTCTAGAGGGAGGTGGAGAGCGACAACTCCCTCCTCTGTGTTACTCTGCAAACCCCTCATATTCCTGCAGGATCAGTGCAGTGGGAAGTTCAGCTCGTGTCCCCAGAATAGGTCAGAATGGACATCAGTTAAAGCCAAGAGCACGCTGCACATCAGACCCCAAGTCCCCACGCCCAGCTCCATGCCCACCTCCCTAACCAGGCAGAGACCCTGTGATCAATTGTCCAGACACAATGCCCAGAACAGGGACCCGCTCCCATTTGTGTTTCACCAGAGAAACAAAAGGCCCAACCAATGAAATCCCCATTTCAGTTATTAGTTTATCATCTCTCAGCCCCAAATCCATCCTTCTTTCCTCTGCCTGTGACACTGGAGCTGGACCCCAGCTGGCTGGGGGAATGTTCTCTTTTGCTGGCTGGAGGAATGTTAGGGTTCCTCAACAGAGGGCAACAGATGGACCACGGGGCCAGGAAGACCCTTCCGTTCCGGGTCCCGGCCCTGCATTGCTGCTGTTCCTTGGTGAAGAGCCTAGACAGCTGCGCCCCCACCCCCGGCCCGCAGCAAGCTGCTTCTCCAGCTGGCTGCATGCTCCCTGTCGGGCGGGGTCTCCTGAAGAGGTGGGAGTCCTAGCCCTGGTTGGGGGTGACCCCCTCCCAGCCCTTGTTCCCTATGTCCACTCTCCCTCCACCAGACAGTGTCAGGCCCTTTTGCACCTGCTACTGCTGGGCCCCCTCCAGTCCTCTTATACCCCTTTCAATAGTTTTATTTAAGGGTTCGTAATATTAAATGTCCCCATTCCGATAATCATGGTGGTCGACTTCTTCCAGCTAGATCTTGACCAATATTAATTACCCCTCCCTTTTCTGCTCAGAGATGAAAGTCCAAAATAAACTGCCCTCCTTTAAAGAAATTGAACCCTCAGAGAAATCACAGCCCCCAAACTTCTCCCTTATTGCATATTGGGTGTGTGTGGAGTTAGCTGATTATTTAGATCACAGGGATATGAAGACAGAACTGGGCTGTGTCTTTCTGCTGGGGTTCTGGGCTGGGAGCACTGGTGTCTGAGGCTGAAGGTTTGTCACCCTGCCTGTCTAGTGGAGGCTGAGGCACATCAGAGACAAGGTGACACGATGATGGAAATCCCCCATCATACCATTTCAGTCCGTCATTTAGCTGAGGCTTTCTTCAACTTTACATTTACGTGAGCCAGTAAATTCCTCCCTCCCTCCCTCCCTCCCCTTCCTCTCTCTCTCTGATACAGAAGCGTTTCACTGCTCTAAAAAATTACCCATGCTCCAACTATTCCTCCTT
>NW_006779395.1:325676-347761 GCF_000442215.2 Lipotes vexillifer | reverse complement strand
CTCCCTCCCTCCCTCCCTCTCTTCCTTCCTTCCTTCCTTCCTTCCCTCCTTCCTTCCATGGTTTTTTTAACTGATATTCACATGAAATAAAATTAACCATTTTAAAGTGAGCCATCCAGGGGCATTTAGTACATTCACCATGTTGTACAACCACCACCTCTATCTAGTTCCACAACATTTTCGTCGCCCCAGAAGGAAACCTCATACCCATGAAGTGGTTATTCCCTTCCCCTCCCCACCCAGCCGCTGACAATTAATCAACTTTCTGTGTCCGGATTTGCCTGTTCTGGATACTTCATGTGGATGGAATCATACAGTATGTGACCTTTTGTGTCTATATTCTCATCACTTGAAAACTCAGTGTTTTCAAGGTTCATCCGTGTCGTAGCATGTATCAGTACTTGATTCTTTTTATGGCTGAATAGCATCCACTGTATGTATATATCACATTTTGCTCATTCATTCATCCGTTGATGGACATTTGGGTTGTGTCCACCTTTTGGCTCGTGTGACTAATGCTGCTGTGAACATATGTGTACATGTATTTGTTTGAACATGTTTTTAATTCTCTTGGGTATATGCCTGGGAATGGAATCCTTGGGTCATATGGAAACTCTGTGTTTAACTTTTTGAGAAATTACCAAACTGTTTTCTGAAGTGGCACTGGGTTTTCATAGCTTTAAATCAAGAGTCCCAGCAAAAAAAACATATTGTGGCTTTTGGTCTTTATCTTGTCTTAGTCTATTCAAGCTGTCATAGCAAACAAGTCTATACCACAGGCAGGGTGGCTTATTAACAGCAGAAATTTATTTCTCATAGTCTGGAGGCTGGAAGTCCAAGATCAAGTGCCAGCATGGTCGGGTGAGGGTCCTCCCCTGGGTCAGCATCTTCTCCCTGCATCCTCACATGGTGTAAGGAGCGAGGGAGCTCTGTGGGGTTCCTTTTATAAAGGCACTAATCCCATCCATGCGGGCTCCACCCTCATGGCCTCATCACCCCAGAGGCCCCACCTCCTAATACCGTCAGCTTGGGGGTTAGGGTTTCAACATGTGGATCTCGGGGGGACACACTCAGACTATAGCAGTCTGGGAGCACTGGGGGGCTGTGGGAGGTTTTTAAGCAGAGAGGTGACAAAATCAGATCTGTGACTTAAACCGTGGCTCTGGCTACACTGTGGTGGGTGGATTCGAGGGAAGAAGCACAGGCTCAGGGAGACCAGTGTTGAGGGGAGGGGTTCAGACCACGCGGCCTCGGGGAGGCTGGTGGGCGAGAGAGGAGGGGCGTGTCCCTTTACCCCATTTCTATGCCAGGGGAGAGTAGCCCTCAGATTCCAGAACTGCAGCCACCCTTATGGCTGAAGACTCCTTACTCGGCGGCAGTTAGAACGGGCAGGCCTTATAGTCAGGCTGTGGCTGAACCACATTCTCCACCATTTATCAACTGTGGGACTTGGGGTCCTTCCTAGCTTCTCTGTGTCTCAGTTTTTGCAGCTAGGTATCAGGGAGAGTAGGAAAATCTGGCCATATACAAGTGAGGTAATGTATGTAAAGTAGTTGGCACAATGGAGAAGGCAGAAGGGCCTCCCTGCAAAGATGTCCACGTCCTAATCCCTGGAACCTGTAAATGGGTTGTGTTCTATGGCAGAAGAGGCTTTGCAGGTATAATTAAGGTTATAGACCTTAAGATCGAAAGATTATCCTGGATTATCTGGGTGGGGTCAGTGTAATCACATGAGTCGTGTTATGGGCTGAATTGTGTCCCCCACCACCAAATTCATATGTTGAAGTCCCCAGAATGTGATTGTTTTTGGAAAGAGGGTCTTTAAAGAGGCAACTGAGGTTAACTTAGGTCAGCATACATATGACTGGGGTCCTTATGAGAAGAAGACAGACACAGGGACGACCATGTGAGCCCACAGGAGAAGGCAGCCATCCACAAGCCAAGGAGAGAAGCCTCAGGAGAAACAGCTTTGCCCACACCTTGATCTGGGACTTCCAGCCTCCAGGACGGGGAGACAATAAGTGTCTGTTGTTTAAGCCCCCCAGGCTTGAACTGGGACTTTGGTATAGCAGCCCTAGCAGTCTAATACACCTGTTGTTCCCTTTTTAATTTTGTTTTCAGTTTTAAAGATGAAAAGAAACAAAGGACTAGAATCGACATTGCCAAGGCCCACAGATGGAACTTCATGAGTCAGGTCTTCTCCTCATGTGCATCACCCACCAGAATCAAAAACACCTTTGCTGGTCCCAGAAGAGATCTCTCTTCCCACCAAGGACAGAGGTCCCCCAGCTCAGTTGGACCTCACTAAGGTGGGTCTGCTCTTCTGCTACGCCCCTTGGTGGTCGTGCTGGCAGCTGGAGGTCTGAACACAGGGCCCGGCCGCAGCCCACACCGTCCATACAATATTCATCCCAAATGCTCGTGCCGGGGCACCCCCTCCTCTGCCTGCTGAAGCATCTCCAACAGAGACCCAGTGCCCCATGTCTAGACATGGCCGCCAGAGGAAGTTAGCAGTGATGGGGGTGCCCACGGCCACAGGCGAAAGGAAGACAGAGGGAACCAGCAGGCTGGGGCATCCCGGCCCAGCTCGCCCACTGGGCAGCGTGAAGGGAGAGGATGCCGCCCCGCTTAGAATGGCAATCCTGCTGCTGGTAAACCTGCCCCGTCGGCGCCCTGGAGCCTGGCTGCCTGGTGAGCACCCTGCTGCGGTGGCGGAAGGGAGTCCGGGTGAATGTCCTGTGATATAGAGGAGCGGCATGGAAGCGGGGACTCCAAGGCAAGAGACCCCATCAGCTTCAGTGTAAAGTCAGTTAAATGGGATTAATGATAATGCTGGCCTGACCCCTTCGGAGGTTATTATTATCAAAACCATCATTCGTGTCTATGATTATGCCACATCCATTCCAGGTCCTTTTCCCACCTTTTTTCTTAAAGCTCAGGAATCGGTGCTGAATAGGCTGCCGGAACCAGGCAGTATTGAGGATTTCTTCAAAATAATCCACTCAGGCCCCGTTCAAATGTGTTCTGCATACACAGAGCTCCTCTGGCCTGTGGCACTACCAAGTGGATGCATCAGGGGTGGCTGGACGGACCCTCCTGTCCCTCTGATGAGGACACCTGGTCGGGGTTGAGTTTCTGGCTCCGGGGAGGGTCCCTCCCACCCAGGGGGCAGATGTTCTGGCTTTGGAATGGGCAGGTCCTTTAACATCTTTGATATAAAGTCCCATGACTTTCTTTGGATATCAGTCGTCACCCATTGAACCTGGCAGTGACAAAAATCCCTGGGTCAAACTGGAGAATTTCACAGTCTTATCTACCCAGCTTGGGTTTGTATGAGTTTGCCCTACAAAGGAGAGAAGGTGGAGAGAGGAGGTGAGCAGAAATGCTGCTCCTTCAGCTCTAGATTCCTTCAGAGACAGCAGAGTTAGTGGAAAGTATGCCAGGCATGGTGTGTCTCACTCAGAATTGTGTGAAGTTGCAAGGAACAGAAAGCCAGCTTAAGTGGCTTGAACACGTATGGGTATACTTTTCTCATGTAAGCAGGTGTTCAGAGGTAGGGCTTGCTGCCCCTGGTTCACCTAATCTGTGATGCTCACCCAAGCTTTTCCTTTGCCTCCTGGTTGCAAGACAGATGCTGTAGCTCCAGACATCATGTCTGAATTCAAGGCAGAAAGAAGGGAGGCGAGGAGTCAAACCAGCCATGTCTGTCCCTTTAATAGGAAAAGTAAAGTTTTCCTGGAAATGTTCTCAACCTACTTCCATTTGGATCCACTGGCCAGAGTGGATCATAGGGCCACCCCTAGTTGCAAGAGAAGTTGGGAAGTTGGGGAACAGTATTGTCACGGTTATCTGGTGCTGCGCATGTGGCCACCATGGAAAAGAGGAAGAAGGGAGGATGGAGGGTGTGGAGGCTACAACAGTTGCTTTGTCTGACTTATTTTGCAGTCACATCTCCATGCAGAGGACCTCCAATTGAGATTCATTTACGATGCCATCTTGAGCAAACAGGGTCTTTTTACCAGCTGTCTTATGTAGAAAAGCTGTTTCTACAAGTGATATTATTAACATCCCGGCCGAGCAGCCCTGTGGGTTGACCTTCACTTACCGGTTGAGAGGAGACTGCTGAGTCCTGCATATTTACCAGCTGTTCCGTTGAAAACAGTTGAATATTTGGAAAGGAAATGAAGCAGATTGGTCCGAGGTTTCAGGATGAAGTTAAAGGTATGAAGGAGGGGGCTTCCCTGGTGGCGCAGTGGTTGAGAGTCCGCCTGCCGTTGCAGGGGACACGGGTTCGTGCCCCGGTCCGGGAGGATCCCACATGCCGCGGAGCGGCTGGGCCCGTGAGCCATGGCCGCTGAGCCTGCGCGCCCGGAGCCTGTGCTCCGCAACGGGAGAGGCCACAGCAGTGAGAGGCCCGCGTACCGCAAAAAAAAAAAAAAAAAAAAAAAAAAGGTATGAAGGAGGGACGTCCTTCTTGAACAAAGAAAATCTCTTCAATCCTAGTGAAGTGGTGGTTTGTGAGAAGACCTTAGAGAGCCAAGGCCAAGTGGCGGTTGCCCTTGGAAACCAAGAGAACTTTCTTCCTGATTGGGTAGCTGGTCATGAAGAGGGTTATGGCAGCCTGGCCTGGCTGCCATGCTTTTTTTTTTTTTAATTCTTTTTTTATTGAAATATAGTTGATTTACAGTGTTGTGTTAGTTTCTGGCATACAGCAAAGTGATTCAGCTATACATGTATATATTTTTTCATATTCCTTTCCATTATGGCTTATTACAAGCTATTGAATATAGTTCCCTGTGCTATACAGTAGGACCTTCTTCTGGCTGCCATGCTTTCGTGGAGATTTTTTTTTTTTAATTACGTAAATGGAGAGAAAACAAAGGATAGAGGATAAGAGCCCATAACAGAGGGACTGTTGGTTTTCTCTCAGGAAAGAGACTTCAAGAACCTCCAGCAAAGCTTTGCTAATTATTACTTAGGCAGCCAAAGGGAGGCCTCTCTCCCGTAAGACTAATGAGAGATCTGAAACAAAGTGAGTGTTGCTCCTGAGATTCCCAATTTTGCACAAAATCAGAGAGTTTTTTAACCTAAGACAAGGTTACGTGGTAGTTTACGAGAGGCTGAGTTCTTAGAGTTGACACCACGTTGTTCTTATAAATGAAACTTACCCTATTTTTTTTAATAAATTTATTTATTTTGTTTATTTATTTTTGGCTGCATTGGGTCTTTGTTGCTGCACGTGGGCTTTCTCTACTTGTGGCAAGTGGGGGCTTCTCTTCGTGGTGGTGTGCGGGCTTCTCATTGTGGTGGCTTCTCTTGTTGCAGAGCACGGACTCTAGGTGTGTGGGCTTCAGTAGTTGTGGCTCGCGGGCTCTGGAGCACAGGCTCAGTAGTTGTGGCGCACGGGCTTAGTTGCTCTGTGGCATGTGGGATCTTCCTGGACCAGGGCTTGAACCCGTGTCCCCTGCCTTGGCAGGCGGATTCTTAACCACTGCGCCACCAGGGAAGCCCAAAATTTACAGTTTTAAATAATATATATGTTTATTTATGTATACTTATAAAAACAACTCTGGACTGTCTCATAGGTTTCCTAATTCTCTCAGCTTTCCTGGCTGGAGATGAGCGTTCCCTCCGACCGCCCAGGCCACCTGGCGGCCACGACGGGTACCGCAGTGTCCAGAGGGGACTCGTTTGTCCCCTAGGGGTGTCCATGCCAAATCCAGTTCCTTTTTAGTGATAGAAAAGACACATGGACTGATTCGCGTCTCAGATGCTGATTTTTGTTTTTTCGGATCGCATCCTCCTGTCTTTGTGTGTGTGTGTGTGCCTGTGTGTGTGCACGTGCATGTGTGTGTGTCTTACGCTATTATGATTTTTATTATGGTAAAAAACACATAACATAAAATTTACCATCTTTACCATTTTCAACAGTACCATTTATAGTAATACTGAGTATGTTCCCATTACTGTGAAACAGATCTCCAAAACTTTTCACCTTGTAGAACTGAAACTGTATACCCATTAAGCTACCACTCTCTCTGATTTCCTCCCTCATCATCTTTCAGCAGGGAGAGTTTAAGCCTCTCTTGCCGACGGCTGAGGACCCGGGGCTTCAGTGGAAAGCTGGCAACTTGTCGCCTGTGAAGAACCCTCCTCACCTCGGATGAGAGCTGAGGGGAAATGGAGCTGAAGAAGGTAAAGCGGTTTCCCGACATGGGGCTTATGGACCAACACGGAAAGGGTGGTGCTGAGCTGGCAGCTTGCGAGACGGCCATGGGGCAAACGACCCGGGTTCCTTCTCGTGGTCCCGCTCCCTGGAGAGGCGGGGGGGCGTAATCACGTGAGGCGTTCGCAAAGGAAAGAGAGGCTGGTCAGGCCAGTGATCGGTTCAAGGCAGTGGAGCTGAGCTGAATCTGTGTCTCTTATGTCGAATTTGCCTTATGTTGGTACACGGAGAAGACTGTATTTTCCTACTGGTTAATGTGAATTAAGGTCGTATTTGCTTCCTTTGACGAAATCATCCCAAAGTGATGGGAAGCGGTCTCGCCGTGCTCGCTGCCCGCTGGTGGCCTCACTGCTGCTTGGGCTCAGCAGGGCCCTTATCTGCGGGGAGGATGTGGTCACGGGTTCCTGTCCTCTCCCTGCCATCCCCAGCCACAGGGTAGGACGTCTGTGTGTAAAAATGTGTGTGTGAAGATATAGTCTATTTACATATAAAATGTGCTTCTGTTTATAAACTGGAACGATAAACTGAAGACTGCAGGGCTGCAGGACAGGGAAAGATGCTTGGCTTGTCCGTGAGGGCTGCCTGTGGGCCTGGGTGAGAGGAGTCCCTGCCCAGGCCTGGGGGGTGAGGACCCCGTGGGCTGAGTTACGGGGAGCCAGCACCCTCCTTTCTAGATCACAGGACTCTGGAACTCCCTACCCACGCGGCCCCAAGCCCACTTCGAGGGCCCCGTCTCAGGGTCCATCCTCCCGAAGGCTGACCAGGGCTGGTGTGTCCACGTGTGGGTGTGCAAGGCCCCCTGAGCTATGGGGAAGCGGGGATGAGGGGAATGGGACCAGGAGGGGCAGTGAGCGGCAGGCTGTCCTGTGCCACCACGTTCCAGTGTGGAGCTCTAAGTAGCCAGGAGTTCTACCTGGAAATTGGCCTCCATGTCTATGAGGAAGTGCTTCTCTGAGAAGAGGTTGGGACATATTCTGTTTAAGAATTTGTTGGCTTGATTTATTACTTTAAAATACATGTCCACATAGAATGTGGGCCTCTGTCTGTAACCTTGTCCCAGGACCCACACATGTTAAGGTCAGTCTACTAATAAATTCACCTTGTTTTGTATATTTGCCTTGGGAATCATGAAAATATTTTACATACCGATGGCATAAAATTAAATTTCAAGGTGTGCTTCCTAAATGTTGAGAGCAAAATGAAACAACTGAGCAGAACTGGGTCTTGAAACACTGGTGTAACTATCCAGAAAGGAACTATTTCAGGTGACTATAAAATGCAATCATTTGACTCTACGTCCCTGGTTGGGCTGTATTCTGAGGAAAAAAGAACTGTAAAACATTTTTAAAAACTAAGGCTACCCTGGTGGCCCAGTGGTTGAGAATCCACCTGCCAATTCAGGGAACACGGGTTCGAGCCCTGGTCCAGGAGGATCCCACATGCCGCAGAGCAACTAAGCCCGTGCGCCACAACTACTGAGCCTGTGCTCTAGAGCCCGCGAGCCACAACTACTGAGCCCGCGTGCCACAACTACTGAAGCCCACACACCTAGAGCCCGTGCTCTGCAACGAGAGAAGCCACCGCAATGAGAAGCCCGCGCGCCACAACCAAGAGTAGCCCCCGCTCGCCGCAACTAGAGAAAGCCCGCGTGCAGCAGCAAAGACCCAACGCAGCCAAAAATAAATAAATAAAATAAATAAATTTATTTTTTTTAAAAAACTGTATTAAGTGACTCCTGTTTGTGGTGTGTTAGGCATTTTTATTCTGGAGCGGTTGTGTGCACGTTGTGGAATAAAGCACAGCAGTTCTTTGTTTGTGGCATTTTTGAGGCCCAGAATATGCGGCATAAAGGAAGAAGTACAGATGTACCATTAATGAGTTAAGTCAAAATCCCATAGTCCTGAAGCTGAATTGAAAATTTTAGTGTGAACTCATATATCATGAACATGAAATTCAAAGTATTTCATGGTTTTGTCCAATAAAGAGGTTTGAAAGCAATGAACACCCCCAGAACACAATTCAGAGTATCTGAATATCTAAAACCATTTCCTGCCAAAAGGAACCAGAGCTGATTCCAAGTTTGGGAGGCTTATTCCAAGATGAGTTCAGACTATCTAATTTACCAGAAAGTAAGGAGGTTATATCAGAGATGCTGACATCATGCCAAAGGAGCTGAAGGCCCCCACTGCTGCAGGTTGGGGATCTGAGGGCTATTTTAGGGAATGAACCATAATAAATTGCCCCAGACTTAGTAAGCTTTCAGTCTATTTGCTTCTGGTTCATTCCATGGACAAAATAATCTACTCAAAAAATCTCTTTGGGATGCAGACCTTAAACCTGCCCCTAGGTCTTTTTCTATTTAAGGGTTTGCACTGCCAGCCTCCTCTTCCTCATTTTAACAGTGGCTTTCTTGAAGCCACCTGAAGTGTTTGAGTGGAAAGCAACATCCTTAATCTGACTGTTGCTTCTAGCCTGGATCCTGTTGTCTGGCTGAAAAGTCTCCACAGGAGGCCTTTCAGAAAGGCTCTGAGCTTGTGCCAGGAGACTCTGCTGTTGGTGACAGAAGCAGCTGGCTTTTCCAGCCACTTGGTCAATTTTGATTGCAGGCCACAGGCAGAGTGGCCTTTCTGTCGCAGAGCTGCATCCCTCCATCTTTGCTTGCAAACACACCTGCCTTTATGTCTCTCTTGTGGTCCCTTGTTAAAGGTATCAAGGAACAGCCAGACGATCTATGTTGTGAATGTTCTAAAATTATTTTTGCTAGAGACACAGGCTCTTTACGTACCTGATCTGCTTCCAAGTTACTGAAGGCAACTGATTAGCCAAATATCTTGCCACATAATACGGATCACCTGCTTTCCAGCCTGCTGTGCGACTTTCTTACTGTCTGCCACCCCACTGCTAAGACAATGCTGTATAATTTAGTTTTCATTATGGCAGCACCTCCCTTCCAACACCAATTTCAGGACGAATTAGGATACAGGACAGCCGCTGTAACAAAAGATCCCAGAAGACAGGTGCTCAAAGAAGCTGAAATCATTATCTCCTTCTTGGTAGAAGCTGGGAAGTGGTCCAGGGATACTGCAGCTCTGCTCTTCAAGGTCACCAGGGATCCCGGGTCCTCACCTGTTTCTGCTCATCCCATCCCTGAGGTTGTTTCCTCTGACTGTGGCGTTGAATTTGAATCATTCCATCGTATCTGCGTTTTAGTCCATTCAAGGCAGAATAAGAGGAAATGGAGTGCAAAGAATTTCCTTATAAAAGCAACCTGTAACTTGCACAAATCACTCCTGCCCACAGTTGATTGGCCAAAATTTAGCCGTATAGTCACCCCTGAATGCAAAAGAGTCTGGGAAATGTAATTTCTAACTAGGATGCCACTAGCCCGGCTGGAATTCAAGGGGTTCTATGACTACAAGGAAGAAGGGGGAAATAGATACTGGGGTACAATTAACTGTCTCTGCCACACCCAGCCTGTCCTTGGGAGTAGATCTCACCCCAGGGTACTTTTCCTTAAATCTCTGCTGTCTAGGAAATAGCCATTTTCTGTCCCTCAGAATCCCAACACACAGCTCGTGATTTAGGTCAGACCATTCGTGAGGTGTTGGTTGGAGTGATGACCCTTCTTCTGGGTGGCTGATCCAATGCAGACCCCCAACTGCCCTGACATGAGATGATAACAGACAACTACTACTCACTGAATAGCCATTTTGCAATGGTTATTCTTTTAAGTGATTCACATGCATTATCTCATTTCATCTTCACCAAACCCTACGAGACAGGTATTAAAGCCTGTGTCCTATGTTAGGAGACTGCGCCCAGGACTGTGATTGGGAGAACTTCTCACCAACCTTCTCACCCCTGCTAGGTGTGCAGCCTGGTCTCCTTGAAGGAAAGGAAGAGCTGGCTGGTCATAATGCAACAAGGACACCCAGGAGCAGGCTAAGTAACTTTTTTTTTTTTTTTTTTTGTATTCATACAAGGATGTTTATTATGGCATTGTTCATACTGACAAAAAATGAGAAGCAAAGTGAACGTTCATGAATGGTTGACTAAATTACCCCCATACACACACTACTAAATGTGATATAGCCATTAAATATATAGAACTCATAGAGCAGTATGAATTTGGAGGACTCTTCAAAAGTATCAAAGGGACTTCCCTAGTAGTCCACTGGGTAAGATTCCGTGCTCCCAATGCAGGGGGACTGGGTTCAATCCCTGGTCAGGGAACTAGATCCCACACGCATGCCGCAACTAAGAGTTCGCATGCCACAACTAAAGATCCCACATGCTGCAACTAAGACCTGGCACAGCCAAAATAAATAAATAAACAAACAAACAAATAAATAAATATTTTTGTAAAAAGAGTAGCAAAAGCAACATGTAAGAATATGTAAGAGATGATGTAATCTCATTTTTAAATATGGGAAAATTGGGCTGTTAATGTGGACTCTGGGGATGGGAGGGCCTCATGGGGGAGGAGAAGCAGCAGAAAGCAGAGATCACAGGGGCTTAAGTAACTTGAATTAACTTGGACTTTGCTGTGGGATCAGCACGTCTTGGAAACTAGAGATCTCCAAAGTGGGGACCATGCACCTCGGGTGCGGTATGGGGTCAGGATGACTCACTGGAATGCAGGAGGACAATTTTAGAACTTCGCTCTGTACTTATTTTTGTCTTATTCTCTGAACATCTCTACTGGGTGTATTCTTTATGGCATGCACACCGTGATTGGAACAGTAGTAAATGTATTTAACTGATAAATACGCAACATGAAGTGCTTATGAGACGTTGGAATACGATGAGGTGCAAAGCTTGGGGACCCACCGCTGCCCCCACAGCCCTCACAGCCCCCTACACCCACAGCAGAGGGGGGACTCAAGGGATGTGGACATTCAGTGGAAACAGCACTTTCTTCACAGTTGCAGGGGGAGAGTCTGCCTGACACGCAGCAGTGACGGGGAGGGCATGCTGCTTGACTCTTCCAGGTGGCCAGGCTGTCTCACAGCCAATGATGAACCCACGCAGAGCTCACAGAAGACGGAAACCGTTTCTCCGGGCTCTCCTGGGGCCTCCTCTCCTGTGTGCAAAACGTGCCTCCCCAGAATCCTTCTCGATCCTTCCGTCCATCTCCTGGAAGTTCCAGCCCTGGCCTCATGCTACCTTTGTAGACTAGCCAGTAAGTCCCACATGCCTGGACCTCGGATTCTCCTGATGAAAGCACCAGCAAACTCCTTTGCTGGGCTCATTGTAGTGCCACCCATGGGGCTGTTGTGAAGATTAATGACTTGGTTCTCATGATGGGCTTCTAGTAATGTCACCGTCACTATTCTCTGGCTGCCTGTCCTGGGACCTGGTAGCCCTCTTAGGGCTCCTGGGTAAACGTTTGCCATTTGAGTAAATACATCCTTCACTCCATCCTTTCCTGCTGCCCAAATTCTAATGAAGACACTTCAAAAACAAGGCCTAAAGCACTATCCTCACTGGATGTTTCCATCTGGGTCTGGTTAGGAGGCAGAAACCACACAATAATTTGAACAAGGGAAGTTAACTCTAAGGAATTATTCAGCAGTGATAGGAAAGTGGCTATAAAGATGGAAAGAGAACTCTAAGGGGTGCCCTAGGGCAGGGAGACAGCCAAGAAAGGGCAGACTTGGAAGGGGGTTCACCATGGTCGAAGCAGGTGTGGTTGGGGGTCAAGGGCTGGGAGAGAAGTCCACTGGTGGCCTTGGCCAGAGCTGGCCCATGTCCCTGGGCAGCAGGAACCTGTGTCTAGAGCACAGGCGAGGGGGGCTTGTAGGTGGGTGCACAGAGGGGTCAAGGCACTGCTGCCCACGTGAGGCTGGGGGAGCACAGCAGTGTCCCCACTGCAGCTGCGTGGTCACCAGCCTGGGCCAAGGCTGCCTGTGTGCTAGGGCAGAGCACCACCGGGCACTCATGCACATGTGCGTGCCTACACACAACTGACAGTGCAATAGAAATGAAAAAGAGCAAACCCCTCATCCTGAAATGTGGGAAGAGAACCTGGCCTTTTCCTGCAATGTCCCTCTCATGCTGTCTTCTGACAAAGTTTTTTCCTGCAGTGTCCCTCTCACGCTGTCTTCTGACAAAGTTTAGCATTGCTCTCACAGTAAAGGAGAAATGCTGAGAGTACACACAGCCCCTTATCACAGAGCAGGTACTGAAGGGTGAATTTGGATCCAATAGACAAACAATTGATATCTGGCACACTGGGTAAAAATCATGGTATTTATCTGCAAGATAGAATTATATGAAGTAATTAAAAATTATGTTTTAGAAGACTATTTAATGCCCTGATAAAATTCTCATGATATACTAAGTGAAAAAGCAGATTACAAAAGCAATCAATACAGTGTAATCCTAATTTTAAAAAAAAGAGCAAGAAAAAGAGTGAAGATCTTCGTTTAAAAAAGATTCCTGAATGTCTTCTCCTTTTCCCACTGCCTGTCAACCCCCTCCCATCCTTCCCCATGTTTTGGTGAGAGTGAGAATGTGAGTCAAAGGTCAGGCAGTGTATTAGAGAACCAATGATTTTAATTCCCTTCCGGTCATCTGCCTCACCCCTTGCCCAGGAGGAGCTGGGGAAATGTGCAGGGAAAGTATTATGTTACATAGAAGCTCAGCCACTTTCCCTCTCCTTTTTGCTTTCAGAATTCTGTCAGTGATACTGGACTGGCCCCTCCTCAGGCCAGGAGAACTGAAAAGGATTGGACCCCAGCTTCAGGAAAGGGTGTGAGAAAAGATGGTTCCCTTTATCCCGCAGACCAGCAAGGATCAGTGGTCTCATGAAGAAAGGTGGTCCATGGCTGACGGTGCTGGGTAAACCATGATTAATGGATTTTGCTACAGGGTTTCTCAAGGTCTGTGTGTGCCCTAGAATCTCTAGCTGGTCAGCAGCAGGTCCCAGCTTTTATTTTAATTCATGTGTGTGTTTTGTGGAACACAATTTGGAAAATGCTGCTATAGAAATATATTAAAGATGTCTACAAACATTTTTAAAGCTTTAAATACCAAAATGCCCCTGACCTCACAGCATCTTTTCTTATCCTGGTGATTGACTTTTGTTACAAATAAAAGTGTGTCCTCATAAAAATATAACTGCCTACATATACATGCACATAATATGCACACATAAATGCACATAATATGCATACATATAACGCACATATGTATATGTACATATATATGCATACAATATACACTGATATACACACCTACACATACATGTGCACTTACACATAATATGCACATACATACACATAATATACACACATAACACATATACATGCACATAATGTACATACATACACTTACACATACATATGCATATGCATGTAGACATGCACATATAGATACATATATACGCATAATGCGTATACATATATACACACATACTATGCATACACATACATATACCCACACATGCATGTAGACACATGCATATGCATACACACAAATAATATACACATATATGTGCATAATATACACACACGTAACATATATACATGCACATAACACACATTTATAGACACACACATGTACATGCATATACCTACACATATACACTACACACAATATATATATATACACATACATATACGTGCATATAATATACATACACATACATAATGTATGTGCATATACATACACATAATATACATGCATACACATGCATACACACACACACACACACACACACACACACACACACACATACACATTGACAGAGGTCCAAGGACTCTATGACATAGAGGCAGCAGCTCTCATTTCTTAAAGGATGAAATTATGGGCAATTTATTTCATCAGTGTGCTTTTCTGTCATCTCCAAAATTCCTCTGTGGTTAGTTGTTCCTCTTGTATTAAGGCAGAAACACCCGTGAACAGCCTTCTATTTTGTTTTTACTCTGGTGTTACAGCCACTCGGAAGGAGAGCTTGGCACACACCCCATCAAGGTGACTGCACAGAGGGTGTCTCTCCCATCACATTTCCTGATGCGGCAGCGACGTTGCAGATGTCAGTGGGGTCAGGTCCTCTGACCCGCTAATGGGCTGTGTCCGATTCTGCAGGGCTTGCTTGCCTTGCAAGGGTCACTCTGTTGTTTTCTCAGCTGCTGGAGCCTGACCCTCTCTGACAATTATTACTTCACGTCAAAAGACTGCCGGGCAAGCTGTCTGGATCTGCCAGGAGAGACAGAGCTGCCCCCATCAAACTCTGGGCTGCGAGGCTCAGGCGGAGGGTGAAAGGTTCTGGAGTTTTCTGTGGAAAGACACCTCGGCCCCTCTCCTGTGCCCCCCCACCCCTGCCCTCCCTAGTAACCCCTCACCAGCCTTCAGCTTCCCTCTGAGCTGGAGCAGAGACCTTAGGCAGTGGCACCATCATGGGGCCAGGGTCTGTGCTGTGAGAAAGTGACAAGAAAGATGGTCCTGGGCTTCTGGCTGACCATCTTCAGGATGGATGATCTGAGTCTCCTGGAATTTTTTCCAAGAGAAAGTGGAGAGGGCTTCTCTCTCCCTGTAATAACGACCCACTTCAATCCCCAGGTTTCCTGCAGGCGTAACGCTGGAGGGAGCGAGGCCCATGTTCACAGCCTCCATCATCTCTCACCGGCTCTTGTTTACAAAGTGCCAACCCAGGCTGCATGCTGCTCTGGGCCTTCCTGGAAGGGGTCATTCATCTGGGAGGAAAGTAGGGGTCCCTGAGAATGATGGAGGGCGATGGAGGGCAGCCACCAGGGCCTCCTACCTCTGTGTTTCCCAGAAGAAGGTCACAAGATGGCAGGGACCAGCCTGGGTCCAGGGAGCACCTCCTCAGGTAGAAGCTGGTGGAACTTCGGGTTCTGACTCCCAAGTTCAATGGCACCAGCGACATGTAGCTCTAACTTGTGACTTCTCCTGCCTCTCTCTGTGTGTGCCCTTGGGGGTGGCCTGAGGAAATGCCACGGCTTCCTGGCAGTACTGAGAGCTGCCCTCTGTTTACATGGATGAATCTAGAATGAAGGTGGCTAATCACAACAATGGCTAATACTTTTGGAAGGCTTACCGTGTGCCGGAAAGAAGTGCTTGTAATGGATTATTTCACTTAAAGCCGTCTTTCAACACATATCCTGTGTGCCGGCAAGGTTCTAGGCACTGCAGTGCAGCAGTGGATGAAAGAGACAAAATCCCGCGGATGAACAACATGTGATCTGTACACACGATGGGACAGTATCAGCCTTAGAGGAAGGGAATTCGGCCACGTGCTACAACGTAGATGAACCTTGAGGACGTTGTGAAGGAAATACGCCAGATACAAAAGGGCAAATACTGCAGGAGTCCACTTACATGAGGTACCTGGAGTACTCAAGTGCATGGGGATAGGAAGCAGAATGGTGGCTTCCAGGGGCTGGTGGGAGTGGGGAGAATGGGGAGTTGTTGTTTAATGGTGTTGACCTGAAACAAATAGACAGCCAGATATTTCTCCAGCAAAGAGGGTTTATTCAGAATCAGCAGAGAACTGCAATTCGGAGTCTGCGACAATGGTGAGCACATACAAGTCCCCGCCCGGCAAGGGAAGGAGAACCCTTTTACAGGGGGGGATCGCCTGGGGTTTTAAGAACGTGGATGCACAACCCCTCTTCCCTGGGCTTTTAAAAAAAGTTCCTCAGGTAGTTCTCTCGGGCAGCTGGGGCTGAGAATCACTAATTCACAGCCTTGAGTGCACATTTAATCAACCGGGAGCTTTAAGAAAATACTGGTGTCTGGGTCCCATCCTGAGGTTCTGATGTCGTTGTTTGAGTGCCTTTGGGCTACAGGGCTTCTGAAAGCTCCCAGGGTGGTCCACTTTACATCCTTGACTGTGAGCCAGACTGGCAGCTCTGAGTCTGGCGACCGTCTGCCGTGACCAAAGCCCCCATGCAGCACTGTGCCTGGGACTTGTGATGCTCTCAGGGGCCCGCGACTTTTAGTTTTCATTTCTTTTAAAATCAGAAGCCAAAAAATGAACTTTTAGGTTGAAGAAGATGTTGTCATATATATTATTAATATATTCACCTTTGTACCAACAGAGCCATAAAATGGAATTTTTAAGATTTTTTTGTTGTTGAGGAAGAGCCCACGAAAGTCATGGCGCTGCCCCAATGTCCGCTTTGCTCTTGGCAGCCCCAGGGCCCTGTCCAGAGCTTTGAACCCAGTGGGCGCTGCGTGAATGAGGGAGGAGACTCAAAGGATGAAACAGCTACAAGGAAAATGAAATGCATTACGAGGGGGTTGGATGCTCGTGGGACACTCCATGGAACTCATCCCACCGGCAGAGCTTGAAAGATGTGGAGAGATCAGGCTGGAAAAAAAATAAGGAGAGTGAGGTTGAGGAGAAAACTGCGTGAGGATAATGCAAAGGGCATCTGGCAGGACCAGGGGTATCTCTCTGTCTCCCTGTCTCTGTAAGTGTCTGTCTCTGTCTCTCAGTCTCTGTCCCTTTCTTTCTCCACAAGAGCTACAAGCCTTATTCAGTTCGAAGCAGAAGAATTTGAGATGGATGTCTGGGGAGACTTCTAGAACCTACAAATTATCCTACACAAGACAGGATTATTTGCAAGCAGAGCAGCGAACAGGGTGAGGCAGGCTAGGTAGTCACCCAAGCTGCCCACCTGGGGGTTTTGCCCTGTGAGTTGGGCCCCCGGGATGCCTCGCTGCCTCATCCCAGTCACTGTGCTTCTTCCAGGGGTCAGTGTGGCCTGTCCTCGTCGGGGGATGTTTGAGGAGGCAGGTGGCTCTTTCTGGGGCTCTCTGAGCTGACCCCGGGCTGGAAGCAGGGAATGGGTGTGATCATTTGTGAGGTCCATTCCCCAGGACAAGGGCAGCTTTCTCGAGCAAACAGATAAGGGACCTGGCCTTTGGCTCATCTAAAAACAATTGGGGGACTTCCCTGGCGGTCCAGTGGTTAAGACTTTTCCTTCCAGTGCAGGGGGTGCCGGTTCGATCCCTGGTCGGGGAGCTAAGATCCCACATGCCTCAAGGCCAAAAAGCCGAAAACATAAAACAGAAGCAATGTTGTAACAGATTCAGTAAAAACTTTAAAAATGGTCTTTGGACCAAAAATAGTCCACATCAAAAAAAAAAAAAAATCTTTAAAAAACCAATTGAAATAAAAAAGCAAGCTGGCAATAAAGGGTTTCCTGGGACCCCAGTGGGAGTGCCCTATGCTGACCATTCTGAGCTTGGATTTCCAGCTTTCAGTGGAGAGGGGCACTCTAAGAATTCTGTGTTCAGAGCCTCCAGGAGGCCTGGCCCGGGGGCACCTGCCTCTTGTAGGTAGGTCGGGTGCCTGAGTTGAGAAACCCACTTAAGGCAAGCCATGGAAGGACAGCCTGCACACATGACCTGTTCCAGAAAGATGCACAAGAACACAGTCTATTCATATGTTAGGGATAGAGAGTGGCTCATAGGGTTTTTTGTAAAGGCTCATAGGGTTTTTTGTAAAGGCTCGTGCACCAGTGTCCATCTCAATCAGGCTGACCCATGGAGGGTGGGCAGAGGGTGGGCCAAGGCAGACCTCCCTTAATGAATGTCCTGCAGGCCTGGGGCAGAGCCCACGTTGTCACACCCCCAGATGCTGCTCCTGTGGCAGGCCTGCGAAGGAAGCGGGCCTGGAATTTTCAAGCCTCTGCTGGAACACAGCCTGGAGCTTTGTGCAGCGCTATGAAATGTTACTGTGTGATGGCCCTTGGTGGTTACCAAGCTGCTTCACTCTCTGAAAGCCTGCCTTCCTGCTCTCCACGCCCACGAGCACTGGAAGTGGGTTGAGGGCAGGGCAGGGCCACACATCCTCTAGTCCTGAAGAGCCTTTCCCCCAGCGCGGCTGCCTTTAACCAGTGAGCATCTGCAGACCCAGAAGCCTGCCTCTGCTGGGATGTCCCCAAGCGCCCCACCCCTTTCGGGGGAAGTGACACCACACCTTTAACGCCCCATTAAACAACCTGAGATTCCATTTTCACTCCCCTGTGGAAAGAGCCCAGCCTCTCCCTGCTCAGTCCAAAGGCCACTTTCCTCTGGAATAATTGGGGGTTGTCTCACTTCTGCTCCAGAGATGGCCACATGCCAGCCTGTTTTCTGACGCCCCTGGACACAGAGCTGCCAGCCTGAGGATTCTGCCCACTTCTTCCATCCCCTGGGGAACATCAGCCCAGGCGTCTTCCTGACAGTTCGGGACAGCAGGGGTGGGTTCGTGACAGAGCTGACAGGCGACCACTGAACATGTGGCCCTGTCTGTCCCAAGGGCCCCCCCCCCCCCATAGCCAGGCCTTCCAGGAACCTCCTCACTGGCCATTTTCTTCTTGGGGTGCTGGCCAGCCCCTCCCTTCATCCCAGGGCTCCCCCTGCCCCTCCAGCCCTCCAGGGAAATTCTGGTTTTATTGCTTAAATCACTGTTGCTTTTTTATGCTGAGGTTTGAACCCTGCTTTGGCTAAACCCCTTTTATCTGGGCAACACCTTTTGAGGGAAGGGGCAGGCGTTTCTTTTAAACCCAGAAGACCCAGGAAAGCCCAGTTAGGGCTTCTGCACCCACCCTGGAGCTCCATTTTGTCTCTCACCTGGAACACACTTTCTTCTTTCATTCTTCACAGCAGCGACTCCGTCCTGGGACAGACTCTGGGGTCCAGGAAGGGCCTGTAGGTGGATACCGCGTGTCACAGCTGCCTCTCCGGGTTTTGTGATGCCTTGGCACGGTTGGCCAAGTCGATGGGTGGGGTCATCCTGTCTTGGGGCTGAGAGACCGTCTTGCTAAGTGTTCTTACTTGCTGCTTCTCCGGAGGCTGGTTCTTCCGCTGAAAAACTCTATGCTGAGTTCATCTTTGGTTTCAGATCTGGCTGCCACGTTTGGACAGGGCAGCTTTCTCTAGTCATTTATGGCTCTTCTCCTTGCTCTGGATGGAATCATACCTGGTTTGGAAAAGTGAGACCCCCCAAGGAGACCATTACTGGGTCTCTGTCAAAATCAGGGCCCTCCCATGTTCCAGCTGAAATCTGAGGGCAGGGCAGAGCCTCGGGGACTCCCAGTGATTCCGAGTCAGAGAGGACAACAGGGAGCCTGGCTTCCTGCAGGGTGTTGGTCACACGCACACGTATACACATGCACACACGTGTGTGCACATATGCACTTACATATGTGCACACATGAATGCTAACAAATGCATGCAAGCACGCACACGTGCACACCCATGTATTCCCGCACAAGCACACCCTTAAATGGCCCTGCACGCTTACGGTCGGTCCCACATCTAGTTGGGGTGCCCAGGGATCTGTGTACACACCAGTCCAGCTTCAGAAACAGCTGTTCTTGAAGTGTATTCTGTCCTAACTTGTAGGTGGCAGGTGAAAATGGCTACGGAAGACTGTAGCCTCCCAACTTGCTTTTGTGGCCAGGCAGACAAGCTTTTGTGGGATGAGAAGAGTATGAGGTCTGAAGGGTTTGGGGAAACAGAAGGACCTGAGCTGGGTCTTCACGGACAGGTAGGGTTTGAATAAGCAGAAGCGCTTGGGGCATTTAAGACTGGGGAGTCGGTGTAAATAAAGATTGGTGTGGGAGCTAGTAGCTTGGGTGAGAGCACGCTGGCGGGACTGGAGTGGAGGTGGGTGGAGAGAACAGGCATCGAGGGTCAGAGGAAAGGGGGCTTGGAAGTCTGCATGATGGGAGGGGCACTAGGAACCACTAACATTTCTCAAAAAGAACAAGAAGAAAAGGAAGGGTATGTTGACACGTACTTACTCTTCGCAGAATTCTAAACCAGGTGCTTTACATTTATTTAGTCCTTACCATAATCCTGTAAGGTAAGGTATTATTATTATTCCTATTTTTACAATTGAGGCAGTTGAGGCTCAGAAGATGATGTAACCAACCAAGGCTGCCTGTCTTGTAATTGACGTGGCCAACTTTCAAACACAGTTCTCCCGAGTTCCAAAGGTCCTGTCTGTTGCCTGTATCACACTGTCTCCCAAGAAGAGAAACAGGGCTAAAATTAATTTGAGGAAAGATTAATCTAGCTGCAGTGAAGACACAGACAGATTGGAGGTGGGGGTCAGGGGACCTGCTATTGAAATAAACAAGAGTGAGATGAATGTACAGGATGAGCCTGGACCATCCTGTCAGCCCAGAAAGCATGGAAACTATCAGAGTGCACGCAGGAGCGAAAGTCCTACTAGCCAAAGATGAGGCAATTCAGACATCAGTTACAGTGATAACTGCAAGGGATTGATTGCAGTGGATTAAAATACATCAGATATGTTGAAATCCAAGCCTTTATAGCAATGCTAAAAATCAAGCACTCCTTGGTCACTTTTGGAGAAGGTTAGGGAAGCAATTCAATCTTTGGGAAACTGGTATAAGAAGGGAAGAATCAAGCATTCATTCTGTTTTTCCATGAAGTTTCTCCTTTTTAGAAGCATTCTAGCCAATAAATGCAGGAGTTACAGAATTAGAGCATCACCACGTGACCACCTCTAAGTAATGAATGGATCTGGCATCAGTGTCTGTTAACATCACAGAAAGAACTGACCAGATTCTGTGCACCTGCTGATGGAAGGAACACCACTGCCTTTGAAGTTTTTGTCAAAAATAATCACTGAGTCTTTAGGTCTAAATATCCATTTACAGAAAAGTCAAGGGACAGAGGAACATAGCAAATGAAATCTTGGGGATGCAGTCTGAAAAATCCTGACTGTGGGATTGCTGACTGGATATTGGATAATATTCGGAAATTGATATTTTTTAAAGGAACGAAAATGGTCTTGCGGATGTGCTGAGAAAACTCTGATCTTTCGGGGATAATTTCTGTAATAATTACAGATGAAATGGTATGTTGTCTGGGGTGCAGGTTGGGGAAATGGAGCAGGATTATGGATGAAACATGACTGGCCATAAGGTGAATACTGTTGAATCTAGGTGACAGAGGTGCACTAATTTATCTTCTCTACTTTTGTATATGTTTAAAAATGTGCTTCAAGTAGGAAGGTAATTTTGGTGCAGTGAGGGTGTAAAAGTGGTGCAGGAACAAAGCATTTTTGGAAGGGAAAGATGGGTGAATTGGAGCTGGATTGGAGCAGGAAGGAGTGGGAGGCACGTGTGGAAGCTAAGCCTCTGACACCCCATCAGCGTGCAGCCGGGAACGTGGCCTGGCATGACCCAGGCTCCCGGGAGCCAGGCCCTGACCGCAGACAAGCTCCTCTGCCTTGGGGAGCTGAGAAGTGTACCCAGCCCAGCTAGGAGGACTATCTGCCAGTTCTTTTGTTTGTTTGTTTTTGTTTTTGTTTTTTGCGGTACGCGGGCCTCTCACTGTTGTGGCCTCTCCCGTTGCGGAGCACAGGCTCCGGACGCGCAGGCTCAGCAGCCATAGCTCATGGGCTCAGCCGCTCCGCGGCAGGTGGGATCTTCCCGGACCGGGGCACGAACCCGTGTCCCCTGCATAGGCAGGCGGACTCTCAACCGCTGCACCACCAGGGAAGTCCTTTTTTTAAACTTTTAATTTTATATTGGAGTACAGTTGATTAACACCATTGTGTTAGTTTCAGGTGTACAGCAGAGTGATTCAGTTATACACAAACATGTATCTATTCTGTTTCAAATTCTTTTCCCACTTAGGTTATTACATAATACTGAGCAGAGTTCCCTGTGCTATACAGTAGGTCCTTGTTGGTTATCTGTTTTAAATAGAGCAGTGTAAACATGCCCATGCCAATCCCAAACTCCCTATCCCTCCCCGCCACCCTTCCCCACTGGTAACCATTAGTTCATTCTCTAAGTCTGTGAGTCTTTTTCTGTTTTGTAAATGAGTTCGTTCGTATCATCTGCCAGTTCTTTTTTTT
>NW_006779395.1:302287-325666 GCF_000442215.2 Lipotes vexillifer | reverse complement strand
TTTTTCTCCTTTTTTTTTTTTTTTTTTTTTTTTTTTTTTTTTTTTGCGGTATGCGGGCCCCCCACTGCCGCGGCCTCTCCCGTCGCGGAGCACAGGCCCTGGACGCACAGGACCAGCGGCCATGGCCCACGGGCCCAGCCGCTTCGCAGCATGTGGGATCCTCCCGGACTGGGGCACGAACCCGCACCCCCCGCACCGGCAGACGGACTCTCAACCACTGCGCCACCAGGGAAGCCCCATCTTCCAGTTCTTAATGAGCTGCTCCGTGTTCCCAGCTCGGAGGTCACCTCCTCTGTGAAGTCTCTGGCATCTTCCGGGGAAGAATCAGTCATTCCTTCCTCGGGTTCCCCGGCTCCTCTACCCTGATGGGCTTCTGCCTTGCATTCCATAGGTTGTATTCAGTCTGTTGTCCCCACTGCCCCATGTCCCACTGGGGCAGAGCCCAGAGCCCTCCCCACAGGAGGCATTCAAAACCTGCGTATTGGTTATGAAACAGACTGTCCCTTGCTCCCTGGCAGGCAAGGACGCAGAAAGTGGGAGTGGGTGGGACCAGGGACCAGGAGGAGGAAGACCTTAGTCGAGTTTCTTCTCAGTGACCACGCCCCCTTTTTCCCTGCCTGGCAAACCTGTAAGAATCTGCTGAGGTTGGCCCAGGAGGAGAGATGGCTGAGTCACAGGGCCCTCCTGGACCCCAGCTGTGGTCCTTCTGGTTGCCATGGTGATGGCTCGCTCTTGCTCCCCCATCGTGTGACGTGCCTGGGCTGGCCAAGGCCATTGGGTTGTGAAACTTTGGTGTCCCCCATCCCTTTCCTCTTCTGCAGTTGTCTGGGACACTCAAAATGGCAGGTTCTTGGGATTCTTGGCAATCCCTTTGCAGGTTTCATGACGGATGGGAAGCTGAGAGGGGACTCAGGTGGGCCACTGCATTGCTTGGGATCTTCAACTGGCCCCAAAGCTTCCTCCCAGCTAAGACTGACAGCAAGAAGCACAGATCTGGGACTACAGTAGAATCTGGCTGAGGAATCCCAGTTTTCTTTCCTGATGTCATTCGCCTGTGGGAAATGATTCCCAGCCTGGTGGGCTAGGAGGGCCCTGGAGCCATGATCCCTTTGTTTCTGTTCAATTTAGTGGGAGTGATTTTAACAAGACCAGGTAGAAACCGTTCACTTTCCACGCACCAGGCACTTGACAACACATTTAATTTGTGGTGATAACCAATCTGCTGTCGTCCTTTAAGGAACTCTAGTTGGTCCCCACAGAATTAGGGGGCTGCTCTTAGCTTTCTTGTGCCTGGAACCCCCAACTTCAAGTCCTTTTCCTTATTAGTTATCACTTTCTGAAGGTCAGCTGATTTCTAAGCAAGTGAACGTGATTGGAGGCCGGCTGGGGCTCAGGGTCAGACCACAGGGCGGTAAGGGGCGCTCTCTTTTCTCGTGGCCCCCGGCAGAGGTACCAGTGGAGTCCTGGCCCAGGAAATGCCACACGTTGAATGCTAGGAACATCTTGGTCGATTTCCACTGTATTTCCAGTTGTCCAGTCGCTGTCAAATTCTTCACTGTCCCTGGAGAGCACGTCCTTGTCCAGACCCTGAGGTTCAAGTGGGACAAGTCAGTGCAAACCATGCACCTCCTAGAGGTGTCACTTTTCCTGGCATGCGGCCCCCACAGCTTCTGAAGACCTGGCTCCAGGGATCTCTCATGCCTCCTTCCTACCAGTGAGACTAGCCATAGAAACTTCTAGAATGACAAATTCCAGAACGCTGGACATCGGTCACCAGGATGCACGGATGAATGTCTGTTCTGCTTATAACCACCACAGCCTCCCGGTGAATCCATTCTTCATGCTCCAGATCACTCATGGTAGGAAGTTCTTCCAAAACACTAAAAACTTTGGGGCTATAGTCAGTGACCGTTTCCTCCCCTTTTCTCTCCAGTGAGGTAGCAGAGGGGCTGGCTTCTCTTCTGCACGTGCTCATGCGCCATTAGCAGGAGGAGCTGTTACATTACTTACCTGAGCTCTAATGAGCCCCGTAACTCGAGAAGATGGGCCTTTGGGGGTGATTCAGTTTGAAATTCAATGGCCCGGTTATTCCAAGGGGCTTTATTCCTGACCTCGGGGCCCGCAGAGTGGGGTGTCCGGTCATAGGCACATCTAGGACCTGTAGGGTTGTTGAGGGGGCCCCAGGCAAGGATGGAGGAGGAAAGACCCAGCTCACTGGAGGTCTGCCCGTTGTTTTTGCTCATAACAATGGCCCTTAAAATTATCCGGGCCCAGACAACCGTTCTTGCACGCTCTGTGGTTTGCAGCTTTAGGGGATTAATCACACTCTTGTAGCTTTTATAGTTAATTCAAAATATTCTGGAGAAAAAATTTGGCTTGTCTGTGGGTAGCTTGATGGCCTACTTCCAGGGGGTAATGGGATGGTTCCTGTCTGCTAGTCTAGACACCAAACCGCCAAGGGGCACAGGGGGCAATCTGAGGACAAATCTTATTTAAAAAAAAAAAAAAAAAAAGAGCAGGCCTGATTCATACAGCTGTCGCCAGATGCGTTGGGTATTCGCTCTTCACTTCATTCTTTATTAAGTCATCCATTCTGTCTACATCCAAAATCTACGCAGGGTCCCTCTACTGCGCATTTCCCCTGCACACACCTCTTGGCTGGGATGCCATCGCTTTGATTACAGGCTCTGATTGCTCTTTGTTTCCTGCTTCGTTTGCACTGAGATGGAAGAATCGCCCCTTTTCTTTCCCAAGGCCAGCGTTCCCACTGCCTCCTCAGGGTCTGATGTTCTTCCTCTACTGGCTGTTTTCCAACATCGTTCAAGTGTGTTTCAACCTTTTCCCTCTGAAAATGTTCCTTTGGGATCCCTAACCTCCCAGCTGTGATTTTTTTTCCCTCTCCTCACATCCCCAGCCCAAATATTCCAGGGTTGTCCCCCAACCTCCCCTTCCCGTGGACCTTTATCTTTCAGCCCTCCACACCCCTGAAACTGCCCTCACCCGGGGCACCGCTGGCCTCCAGATAAACACATCCAGTGGCCACTCCCCATCCTCCCTTGTTGGACAGTTCTGCCCTCGACCCCTCCCTGCTAGGGGCACTCCGGTCCCCGGCTCTGGTGACCACATGTTCTTGTGGTTTCCTGGCACCTTTCTGGTCGCTCTTTACTGCCTTCTCTGCATCCTCAAACATCGGTGCTTCCCGGGGCTCTGTTCAGCATTTGCCTCCATCCCGGCTTATAGTCACATCCCAGCTACTCCCCAGACCTAGGGGTCTCCTCCAGTCCGAGTCCCCTTCACCTGCCACCTGGACTGTCGGCAGCGCCTGGTCTCCACGTACCCATCTCGTTCCTCCAATTCATGTTCCACAGTGAAACCAGAATGATCTTTCTAACCTGCGGTTTGTCACGTCTCTCTTCCTTCAAGGATCTCAAGGTCACCTTTAAGATCTAAAGTCGAAGGTATTTAACCTGATTTACTAGACGTTTCATGATCATCCTTGCTCTTCACCTGTGTTTTCTTTCTAGAAGGCTCTTTCCAAGATTGGGCACCTGGCTAGCAATGAACAGGCAGTTATGGACTGAATTGTGTCCCCCCCCCGCCACCCGCCAAACCCCAGTACCTCAGAATGAGACTGTATTTGGCCATAGGATCTTTTTTTTTTTTTTAATATTTTATTTACTTATTTATTTAATTTTTGGCTGCATCGGGTGTTAGCTGCGGCTCACGGGATTCATCGTGGCATGCAGGATCTTTCCTTGCCGTGCATGGCCGGGCTCTTCGTTGCAATGCACGGGCTTCTCTCTAGTTGTGGCGTGTGGGTTTTTTTTTTCTCTCTCTAGTTGTGGTGCGTGGGCTCTGTACTTTGTGGCACACAGGCTCTCTAGTTGAGGCACGCACGCTTAGTTGCCCCCACCCTCCCCAGCATGTGGGATCTTAGCTCCCTGACCAGGGATCAAACCTGCGTCCCCTGCATTGTAAGGCAGTTTTTTTTACCACTGGACCACAAGGGAAGTCCTGGCCATAGGAACGTTAAATAGGGAGTTCAGTTAAAATGAGATGGTTAGGATGGGCCCTAATCTAGTATGACCGTGGCCTTTAAAGAGGAGGTTGGGACACAGGCACAGAAGGAAGACCATGTGGAAGACACAGGGAGAAGATGGGTGCCTATAAGCCAAAGAGAGAGGCCAACCCCACCAGCACTATAATCTTGAACTTCTGGTCTCCAGAACTGTGAGAAAATAAGTTTTATTGTTTAAGCCACCCATCCTGTGGCACTTTGTTATGGCAGCCCTAGTAAACTAGGAGGAGACAGGACTCCTTGCAGTAAACTGCAAGCCTATATAATTTCACCTAGTCAAGGTGGCGTTCCTTGACTCACCCTCATAAATTCTTCCCATACCCTCGATTTCCCTTTGCAACGCTTCTAATGTGTGGAATTACTCTTCAGTGACTGTGTTCCTGGCAAGCCATTAAGCTTCTATGAGAGTAGAAACTCGTGTTTGTCCTATATGGCTGTATCCAGTGTTTAGCACATTATCTGGTATCTAGAAGACATACCAGTAAGTATTGGTTGCATGACCAACTGAATAGTGACAAGTGAACAGATTTTAAAGTATTAATAGGATAATCCTCTGAGCTGGAAGACTGCCCACTTCATGGAAGCTACACTGACCACAGATTTGGAGTGTACCTGTTGGGTGTGAGGAAGGTGATGGGGAATCTTGATTCCTTGGTCTTGTTTACATCCTTTGCATGGCTTCTTGTTTAGGTGTAAAGTGAAATGAAAGCAAATTTTTAAAATATTATTAAATTTTAATTTAAAAATATTATTACAAGAAATGGTGTAGCATTTGGGGAAGTAATGAGAGGGCACTAGGGTAAGATGGGAACAGGGAAGATAATTCCGGGAAGGGAGGCAAGGAAGACGGTCTTCACCTTTGACTCATTTTCCACAGGGTCTTCCTGGAATAAGAAGGGATCCAACAGGCTGCTCCTGTTTGGTAGCTATTGAGTGAGGCAAAGACATAGGGGGAAGGATTCCAGAAGGTTCCATGACACATAACTCAGTGTGCCTGTGTCTAGACCCGGTTTCTTCTTGCCCTGACAACTGAGGAGGGAGGCGTCACGCTTCCTGAGAACAGGAGGATAAAGAGGTTTCTCTGTCCCTCCTTTCCCACTTTCTGGAGCCTTCCCTCACCTAACCTTTAGGGTGATCCCTCTATCCTAGGAACCCCCCTGCTTCTGCCCCAGGGCTGGGCTCTGGCCCACATTTGCATCATGTGACCCCTCTCTGCAGTATTGAACTGAGGTGGGCGTGTGTGAGCCAATCAAATTCTCACCCCAGGGTGGTTGGACTTGGGATTCAGAGATGGCCAGCTGGCTTCTGCACACGGCTGGGTGTGGGGGACATACATGTACGATCCTAAGAACTGGCGGGTCTTCGTGTGCAGCTTTGAGGGCTGAGAAGTGGAGGGTGCTGGGCTGGAGAGACGGAATGAGGCAGAGGGAGGAGCAGGGTGGGGAGCTGGAAGAGCCTGGGGGTGATATGGGTGCTTGAAGATTTTCTAGGTCCTTGTTCTAGAACTTTCCCAAGGCCCACTTGAGTGGATTCCCATGAATCACCTCTCTGTCTTTATAGTACATCCCTCTTTTTCTCTTAAGTGGCTTGAGATGGTTTATCTTACTGCGACCAAAGGCACCTTGAACTCGTTCCCTCTGTCTCTTCATCCTTCTTTTCTCTCTCCTGCCCGCTTCTCTCTTCCTCTCCTCTTGCTTCTCTCTTTTTTTTCCCTTCCTTTCTAGTCACTGGGGCTAAATGGAGGGGCAGTGTTGGGAGCAGAAGGCTCCAGGCTGCAGCAATCAGGGTCCTTCTCTTGTCTGAAGCTATGGGGTTCAGTTCCTCCCAGGTTCAGCCATCAGGTGAGAGGCCTCCAGTCTCCTTTTAGTCACATTCCCAAGTCTAGGTCTGTTTCTCTGACCTAATAAATGTATTTTTCTCATGTGCTCTCAAGTTAAAACCATACCCTAGCGATGGAAATAAGCACTTTTTTGTATCTTTATATATATAAATATATATGGGGACATTTTCATTTATATTTTTATATGTATGGCTTTTCTCCAACAGATCCTCAAAGAGATATTAGCTCCTACGGAGGGTCCTATTGTCCTCATTTGGTAGAAGTGACACAGCAGGCGTGTGTGTATCTAGTTTATATACAGAATAGAATCACAGTAGTGCAATTTTAATGAACAGGGAGGAAATAAAACCCTTTAAAACACTTCGCTTGATCAAAATTTCAAGGCCCTATACTTCTTATTTGCTAACCCTCCTGGAAGAAAAGTGCTACAGTAATGACCAAAGCGTGCTGAGTTTGGCCTCTCTTTATTAAAAATGTTGTTGTTGTTTAAATGAGTTTAATTTGAGCATCTAGCAGCAGCCAGTCTCCCTTTAATTACAGCCTTCCGTTTCTGTGGCTAGCTGCACCACGCTCAGGAGAGTCCCAGGGCGACGTGATGGCGGGGTACAAGCAGGGGAAGCCTTCTTTCTGGGAGGGTTTCAATTGCCTTTATCTGGCTTATTTTTGCTTTCTTAGTAAATGTACACTTCGAATACAGGGCGGACAGTTGGATTCCCAGAGCAGTGCTTGGTGTGAAAGCCTATTATTATTTATTTTTTTCCCCTGACAAAACTTCCTTTGAGTCTTTGTCATCTTGGTCTCCTGCCCTCCCCGTGCTCTCGCTTGCCTGCTGAGTTGTGAGAATCAAAGATCATCACACAGACTGAGAAAACAGGGATGCGAGCAGGTGCTGGTGCTGGTGGTTGACCGGTCACAGGGCCAGTGGATTCTATCCCCCGTCCCCTACAGACTCATCCTATCCTCACATCCACCGCCTGCCTCTCCGCAGCCCTGTCTCCTCCTAAAGACTGTCTTCAGGGCATGTCCAGCACAGGTGACTCATGGTCCCTCCACTGGTGCCAGATGTCAGCTGTCTCTCGTCCTCTGGCGCCAGCATTTGTGGGAGCGGCCTCTATTTCTATCCTGCATGAACTTGGGAGCAGAACTCAGAAAGCATCCCCTCACGCAAGAGCAGAAGCCTGCTTAATAGGATTTCCAGAAGCTCTCCCGAGGGAGGCGGTGTGGGTGTTTACATCACAGCAAACTGCTTAAAGATCCATTTCAGGTGTTTCGCTTCTCGAAAATCTTTTTCTGTCTCCCTGTCCCCAGGAAGTGCCCGACCTGGGTGGCGGTCCTCTCCTCTTTCATGACAAGCGGAGCAGCCCTGCCCAGCCTCCACTCCCAAACTTGCAGAAAACTCTGTACAGACCATAGTGAAACAAAGAGTGACGGGGTTAACTAGACCTACTTTCATTTTAAAAGGCCGCTTTATGATCATTTCTGATAATCAGGTCATTCACCATAAGTGACTTATCAAAATATTTTTTTCAAAGAGATGTCTCTGCCTAAGAAAAATAATAATTTTTATTTCACTACTGAGTTTTTAATTGGAGATTGTAAACGTCATGTCATATTTAACGCTCATTAGACTCCCTCCCTTTGGATTTCAGTAAACATCACGCTGTCCGTTAATGTGCTCAGGAAATCCTCTTTGATACCCTCTGGATGCCAAGCGCTGACCTGGAAAGCTGGCCGGGGCAGGAACTGGTATGTAGAGGGAGCGTGGAAGAGGGGCCCTTTGGAGGGAGGAAGAGGTGCTACCAGCACACATCTGGACGCCGATTCCACTTCCCTCCTGCCTCCCTTCAGGGCCTTCCCGTTGCTTCCAAGGAAAAGCCCACACCTCTCAGCTAGGTGTGCAAGGCCCCCGCCCACAGCTGAGCATCAGGTGGACTTTCAGACCTCACCTCCTACCATTTCTCTGCACCTTAACCAAGCTGAGTATTCCCGTGTAATGCCATTCATTGGGTGTTCTTAATGTGGTCCCTTACACTACTGGATGCTCTAGGGTCTTGTAACAACTGAGGGCACGCCCTGCTCCTGCAGCCCCATCCCATCCATGGAGGGCAAACCCTCTAAGCTGCGGCAGGCTAGTCTCCTGGGCCCGGATCCCTGAGGCTTCCCCACCAGCACGGTTGCCTTGGAAACCGTGCAACCCTGCCCCCCAGACCCTCGGAGGTGGACGTGAGTAGCAGGGTCAGAAGCTGTAGTGTCATTGCGTATTGATTCAACCAGGTTGTGGAAATAATGGGTTAACACTGGACTGGATGAGAATTTGCCCCAGTAACCTGGGCCACGTTGCCAGGCCTTTGAGGTGCAGCATGAGTTCTCTTACCCTCAGGCCATCCCCCGAATTCCAGGCCTGTCACCACGTACCTCGCAGGGGTGTCTGTCCTGGACCTGCATCAGAGGCTGAACTCTGTTGCCTCCTGCAGTGAAGCCTGGGTTAGATGCTGCTGGGGAAGGACCAGAGGAGTATCATCTTGGGACCTAACCTCTGGCACTTCCAGGTGTGTCCCCCCCCCACCCCGATATGCACCTGTCTCACCTCCGGCCCTGCCAGCCAGGGAGCTGGGAATGGGAGCTGAGGGGAGCTCTAGCCTCCCCGAGGCTTGGTCCAGCTTGTTCTGACCGGTCACTAACATCTCCTCCAACACCAAAGATATTTCAGAGGCTCTAAACAGCTCACCTTTAATACCACCCTATTCATATGGGAACCAGAAGTGGGAGGGTGGAGCCATGAGCTGGGCCTGGCCCCAGGTCCTTGGGGTGGGTTTGGAGCAGCTGCTAACCTCTCTCCCTGTGACGTTTTCTCTTTTAGTCTCTAAGACTTGAGCTGGCAGTGTTATTCTCTTTCTTCAAAATTCCTGTGCCCTCTCCTTCCTCTTCCCCTATCCAGACTAATCATGAAGGTTCTGGAAGGCCCTTGGGCACTTCACGAAGCCTGAGGTTTTTGCTGACACCATGAATATCTCTAGCAAACGCTTGGCTGAGTCACACGGAGGCTCTGGATAAACCTTCCCAGCTTCTCTGCCCCTTCCACTGCCTTGTCCATGGAGCTCTGCAAACTCACCTCCCACTTAGGGGTCTTTTCACCCCCTTTCTGCCAGGAGGTAAGAAATTTAGCTTGGATTTTCCCAGAACTCTTTCCTCCAACAGACCTGCCTCCCCTTTCTGGAAGACATCTTTGCTTGAAAATTTGGGGCCAAGAGAAGAGTGCTCACACCCACCTCCCAAGCTGATTCCAGAACCAAGGTTCCAGCTACCCATTCCAAGTCCCTCTCACTCCGAGAGGCTATTCCCATTGCCATGACCCCATTACCACACCCCTGGGCACCAGAACAGCTCTGCAGCTTGGCAGCTTCCACCTCTGGCTCTGTGGGGCCCTAAATGGGATTGAGGCACGGAGGGACCTCGCAGCAAAGTTTGGAGATCCCAGATGGTAGCCTCTCCCACTTTTCTCCTTATCTTTTCAGCCAGGATATGAAGCAGAGTGGGTAGGAGAGAGCCCAAAGGACCCACCTTGTTATTTTTTCAGCCATTGAAAGTGACTCATGGCCCGTAGTAAAAATGACTCTCTTGCCTGGGTTGACTGCAGCTGGGGGTTGGGACTTACTCTACACCCTTAGCTGTGGCCAACTTGGCCACCATCCCCTTAAAGCAAACACACGTGAGCATAGGAGATACCAAGGATGTTCAGATTCATCTTAAGGTGTTTGTGAGAAATCCAAACTTCAGAGGTGGGACTAGAAGGAAACTCAGGCATTAGATGTTCCCTCCGACCCCCAGTCCTGGGCTATAGCAACTGTGCATCCTCGCATCTTCTGGGAGTTGGCCATCTTGGCTCAGACCTTTGGGATGGCGCCAAGTGGACACCCCCTAGGCCAGCGTGCAGCGCCCTCTCTGCCTTAGTAGCTATTTCTTGCCTTCCCACACAATTTTTCTGCCCTTTTAACTCCTTCTTTCCTCAAGACCCCTCCCCTTCTCCACCCCCACCCCCAGGCTCCACCAGGATTTGAGAAGTTTCTTCCGGCATCCTGTGAGCTTTCAGCTGCCTCTGGATATAGTCGTGAGCCAGCCACACCCGTCCACTCTGCTGCTTGGTGGAATGAAGCGGGGTGGTGGTGATGCTCTGCTCTCGGGGAGACTTGTCTTTTCCTCTTATTTTCTTTAAGTTCCTAAAACCAATTGGAACCATTGCAAATTGCTAGGGGGTGATTTCTCCCCAGAGTCCTCATCAGTATCACATTTGAGATTCAGAGCCTCTGTGCTAGCATAACACTGACCTTATTATGGTATAAACAGTTCTCCGTGCCCTGCCCCCCAGCCCCGAAATGCACACACACTTCCTGACTTGCGGTTACCTTGCAAAAACCCCTCTCTGGCCACAGGACAGGGGGGAGGGTGGGGGCAGGGCGGCACTGCCACACTGAAGTTTGGAAATGACCTGGAGGGGGTCTTCTCCGAGACCTGTCATTTTACAGACGCGAAGCCTGTGACTCGGAGAGGTTACGTGATTTGCCAGATCCCACTGTCGACAAATTCGCTGCAGAATTGAGAGTGGAATCCGTCCCTTCTGACGCCTTCCCTCCCCCTCCACGGAGTAGACAGGTGCACTCCCTCGGCTGGGGCAGCCCCCGAGACCTCTGGGGCGGGTGGAGTCCAGCCTTCCCGACACCCCTGTCTTCGTACCTGGCCTCCTCCCCTCCCCTTCCTCTGGGAACCTGCCTTGTCCAGAGGCAGCCACACACCCTTGTCCCAGGAGATTTGTCTTTCTGTTGCTTCCACCTGGAGGGACTGGTTCCACCTCTGGGGGTCAGTACCGTCATTCTGGTCCTCCTACGGTGACAACAGTCCTCACGGGAACCCGGAGGTCTGTCCTTCTGTTGTCTCTTCTCCAGGTGAAGTAACCCTGCTTCCTGCCTATGATTCTGACACCAATTCCCGTGGGTGTGTTTTTTTTCTCCCACCAAGCAGTTTTATTTACACCATCAAGCAATTAACTCAGTTCTGACACTACTTGGAGACAGCGTCAGATCCCACAGATGAAGGGCTCAGCCCCACAAGACTGCCCCCCCCCAACCTTGAGGTCTGTCCTTCTGTTGTCTCTTCTCCAGGTGAAGTAACCCTGCTTCCTGCCTATGATTCTGACACCAATTCCCGTGGGTGTGTTTTTTTTCTCCCACCAAGCAGTTTTATTTACACCATCAAGCAATTAACTCAGTTCTGACACTACTTGGAGACAGCGTCAGATCCCACAGATGAAGGGCTCAGCCCCACAAGGCCCCCCCCCCCCCCAACCTTCAGATGCCAATTGCAAGTCCAGGTTGTCACCGGTGACCCACCAGCTGTCTAGTGGGCATTCTCACGACCACCTCCTTGGGTTCGATTAATTTGCTAGAGCAGCTCGGAAGTCAGACAAGCATTTTACTTTCTAGACCAGTGGTTTATTATAAAAGGATTAACTCAGGAGTCAGATGGAAGGGATGCATAGGGCAAGGCATGGGGAAAGGGGCACAGAGCTTCCATGCTCTCTCCGAGGGCCGCTCCCCCCAAATCTGTATGTGTTCACCAACCCAGAAGCTCCCCAAACCATGTCCTTTGGGGTTTTTCTGCAGGTTTCATTGAGACTGATTAAGTCGTTGGCCATTGGTGACTGACTCAAACTCCAGCTCCGCCCCGTTCCCCAGAGGTTGGGGGAGGGACTGGAACTTCCAACCCTCCAGGCACCCTATTCACATAACAGAGACACCTTTATGGCTCCCCTCCCGTAGGTAATCCCAAGGGTTTGGGGAGCTCTGTGCCAGGAGCAGGGACTCAGACCAAATTTATATTTCCTGTTATAAATCACAGCATCACAGTCCTTCATCGTGGGAAGCCTGGCGTCCAGGGGTCCCCTTCCCCGTCCGTGCGGCTGCCCTGTACTTTCCGACCACCCCAGCGCAGCTGAGCAGGAGAGGAGGCCACCGTGCTTGCGGGTCCAGCTCCGGGAGCCGCCACCACCTGCCAGCGCCACTCCCCAGCTGTTCCTGTGCTCGGCAGTGCGGGCGGAGCCGAGCCAGCCAGGGTGTGAGCCCTGAGCCGGACGGGGATCCAGACCCTGGGAGCAGGAGAGGAGCGGCGGCCAGCGCCTGGCACGGGGGACGGCAACTCCGCCAACCTGGCTCTGGGAGAAGCGCGAGGACAGTTCTGCTCCTGGAGGTGACAGATAAAGAGGGCGAGCGGGGGCCCCTCTCCACGGCAGTTAACAGGCTGGGGTGGCGAGAGTGGACGCTTCAGTCGTGTGGCCAGGGCACTGGGCCATCCCGGGGGCCAGTGGCACGGTTCCCACAAAAGGTTGAGCAGTTGGCGTTTCTGGTTGAAAAGCCAGCTTTTGAAGGGTGATTTCTCAGCTTCGCTAATTAACGAGAAGCAGATTTCAGGTTGCCAAACGGGGCTCCCTCTGGCTGGATGCACATTTTTGTGCTCTCTCGCTCCCTTGCTTTTCATGCCTTTAAGTCTTTGAAAAAGACTGAAAAGAATAATAATAATAAGCCTTTCGGTAGGCCCCAATTTTCAAATTTGATAGGAATGCACAGGGCTGAACAAAGAGCTCCAAGAAGCTCCTAGCCCCATCCCTTGCCTTTGGAAAGCGCTGAGCCCACACCCTCTGTCCCCTGGCCTCCCTGATACAGTCAGCCTTCAACAGAGGCTGCATGGTCTCACTGCTCTTAAAAATCCCGAAGAGCCCTGAGTTCCCCTTAGGGTAGACTCCAAATGCCCCAGCCCTGGCATCCAAAGTCCTCCATGGTGGTTTTTCACTCTTCCAGGACAAAATAAGTCCAGCTTCCAAAGGGACAGACATTTCCCAAGGGGATGTGATGTTCTTGTCCTCAAATCCTTTAGGGGCTGGTGGGGACACTGGGTGGCAGTCGGATTCCTCATCTATAAAATCAGGAGCCTTTAGAGTAGACGGATGCCCAGGCCCAGCCCAGGCCAATACACTTGCCCCGTTTTCACATGCCTGTGGCTGATTCAAATGTGCACAATGGCTGAGAACCACCAGCCCCGTGACCCCCAGGGTCCCATCCAGCTCCAAACGTCTATGTTTTTATAATTTATTGAGTGTCTACTATCATTCCAGGGTCAAGTTAATTTGATATATGATCTGCCCTTGAATTGAATTAAAACCAACACCGAGAGGGGGATCACGGGCATGGAGGAACCGGCTTGTGGAGGCTGGGGCTTGGGACCAGGGGTTCCTAGTTTTCATCTTGTCCCAGGGCCTGTCACTCTCTGTGAAAACAGAGACATCAGTTTCCCTTTCTCAATCCGTTTCCTCATGTGTCAGATAGTGTGTTGCCACCTCAGCAAAATTTTCACGAATGCAAAACCCGGGTAGAACATCCAGCTGTGCATCAGCCTCTGATTTATTCAGCCAGCAGGTTGGGAGCTGTCTCCCTCCACAGAAGTTTCCTGCACTCTCAGTTTCTTTAGCCCCTCATGGTACTGTTATTTGGGGTTGAAATGAATTTAAATGCTGCATGAGATTTTTAAAAAAATCAATTCATGACACCCCGTGAAGAAACTAAAGTCCCTCTGGACTGTCACTAAGCTGGTCTCTTTGTTTCCATCCAAGAAGGCTGGGCCCTTGGTCACATGCCCCCAGTGAGGCCAATATTTCACACGTTGGCAGAAGTGGGACCAGGGTTTTGGAGTCTCACAGACTCTGCCTCTTCTTAACCATGTGACTTTGAGGACATTACTTAAACTTTCAAAATCTCCATTTACTCTCTCTAAAATAGGAATAAAATGAAATGGTGGAATTTCCACGGGTTCTGTGAGAGGATAAAATCATGGAACTCTAGGAACCCCTTTTCCTCCCTCGGAAAATGCAGGAAGTGGTGTCTGGCTACCTTAAGAGATGCTCAGCCCTTTAGAACCATTACTCAAAGAAAGATGCTTCTTGGCAACCGGACCTGGCTTCTGGCGGGGGGCTTCCTGCTAGCTGTTCTCTATGCTGCTCAGGCTGCCCTCACACCCTTGCAGGCATCCCGGCCACACCCATCCTCACCCATCCTCACCCATCCTCACCCATCCTGGAGCTCAGCCATTCACAGAGGTGTTCTCCAGGCTGCAGCACTTTTAATTCTTCCCCCACAGGAACATCAGACTCAGCCTGCCTGAGTTCCCGAAGTGAACCCCAGGAATGCAGATGAAGAGCAGAATGTTTAACATGTGGCCTGACGCCTACCACCAGATACCAGGTTTTTTTTTTTTATTCACCAACTCTGCTCATCCCTTTTATCCTTGAGAGCTCATTCATGGGGAAGGTTTGGGCCCAATTTTTATTTTTCTTCTGCATGGTCGCTGTGGGCTGTTCTCCATCCATTTCCTCATCAGCATCCCTGTTCCCCCTTCCCCCGTGCCTCTGCATCGGTGCTTGGAGGGCGCGTCCATGGCTTCTATAATTCTGTGCTCTCTGCATGGCAACCAGGTGACTGACCCCTCTTTAAAGCTCAAAGGGCCGTTGCTTAAAGCTTTCTCTGAAAAACAGTGCCCTGCACATAGTCGAGCTCAATGGTTGTTGGAACCAAGGAGAACCTTTGAAGATGCCCTCTCCTCGCCACCGGCCTCTACAAAGAAACAGACCTTTCTGACCACAGCCTCTCCACGGAGTTTGCCCAACTTAGCTAGCCCGAGGACGGCTGACTCTGAGTCAGTTTCTCCACGGTCTCTGCCTCTCGGCTGTCCTGGTTTATATAATATTCAGAGTTTGGGCTGTTAGCTAGCTGTCCCCCTTCAGTCTCAGACCTGGGATTGTGGCCGAGAGAGGTAGGCAGGGCCCAGCCGTTTCCCCAGCTGTGGACACCACCCCAGGGACGGCCCCCGTTTTAGCTACAACACAGCAGAGGGGGACAAGCAAGGACACTGGTGGCCACCATTCAATCCATTTCTTCAAGCCTCAGTTTCCTTATTGAATGTGAGGTTGAGAAGCATGGCCCATGAAGTCGACTGGGTAATGAGGTAAACATCCAGCATGATGTGCATACATGGTTGGTGGAATGGGTTGAATAGTGAGCCCCCCAAATTCATGTCCATCTGGAACTTCATAATGTGACCTCATTTGGAAATAGGGTCTCCGCAGATGCAGTTAAGGTAAGGATGGAGATGAGATCAGCCTGGATTAGGGTGGGTCCTGAGTCCAATGAGAGTGTCCGTATAAGAGACAGAAAAGGACACAGGGACACAGAGAAGGCGGCCATGTGAGGACTAGAGGCAGAAATGGGAGTGTTGCAGCCACAAGCCAAGGAATGCCAGGAGCTGCCAGAAGCTGGAAGAGGCCAGAAAGGGTTCTTCCCTAGAGAGGGTGGCCCTGCTGGCACCTTGGCTTTGGGCTTCTGGCCTCCAGACTGTGAGAGAGACATTTCTGTTGTTTTTAAGCCACCAAGTTCGTGGTGACGTGTTACAGCAGCAACAGGAGACTAATACAGGATGTTCTTAAGGGACACCTATTACCTTCTTTCTTTTTAGGAGAAGACTGGACTGTTTAGAGACTTGCTGGGAAAGGAGGAGGGGAGGGCAGTTGGAGGGAGGATCCAGCTGGGGACAGAGGGGCCCGCAAGGGAAGGCTTTGCAGGGCAGGGCAGGGTGTGCTGTGAATTAACACTTTGAGGAGTTGACCTGCCCCTTCCTATCTTTCTATCTTTCCTGCTCCCACCCACACCGACACACTCCCCGGGGAGTAGGGGTGGGGACACAGTGCATTCCACAGGTTCAGAAAGTCAGTGGACACCCCAGAGCCCCTGGCCTCCTGAGCCAGGACTGGACGATGTTCAGAGGTGGCTTAACTGAGTCTGGACCTGCAGTCTCCGCAGGTGAAGGCTGAGCAGCTGGGTGGGGGTGCCCACCTGGCCGTGACCCGCTCGGCTGCCCTGGGGCACAGGTGCCAATGTAGCAGAAGTTGACAGAGGTCCCAGTGCAGTTTGCTAAGTTACAAGGGACCAAACTGCGGGGACCCCTGGTATTTGGGGTGTGTTTAACCCTTTGCAAGCTTCTGGCAAGGGACACGCAGCAGCGCTTACCCGGCACGTCTCTGCGGTGCCTGGGAAACAAAGCCTGCTGCCTCCAGATTGTTTCACACGGTGTAGCCTGGGCTCCCAAGCCTGACTTGGTTCCAGCAGGAGGGGAGGTGTGACCCCCGCTTCCCACACCACGGGGTCAGTTACATGCAGCTCACTTGTGTCACTTTTACGGGTCTCAGAAACCAAGGGCAGTCCATTCTCTCCCTCATCCTTGTTACTGTCTCCATCTTCAAGAGTTTGGTTCTCAAACACTGGACCAGCTTTGAAGAGACGAGGCCGGAAGGAGTAAATCTCCAGTCCCGTCAGAGAGCTACGTGCCGCAGCTCCCGCGCCCGCCGGGGAGAGAGACTAGGGTGCAGCCATGAGAGGTAGAACCCGGGCCTTCCCTGTCGGGGGCGGCCTGCTCTGACCTCAGCCTTGCTCCCCGGGGATCTCACCCCCAGCACAGCCTCGCACGGGGCTGGAGCCCCGGGGCAGCCAGACCTCCTGGTGGTTCATGCGGGAGCTCTCTCAAAGGCAACGGTGAGGCAGGGAATGCCAGGCAGGAAGGAATGCTATCAGATTCACCTTTTTAAAAAGATCGTCTTGGGACTTCCCTGGTGGTGCAGTGGTTAGGACTCTGCGCTTCCACTGGAGGGGGCCCGGGTTCCATCCCTGGTCGGGGAACTAAGATCCTGTAAGCCGAGTGGCATGGCCAAAAAAAAAAAGAAAGAAAAGAAAGATCGTCTGTGGGTTTGAGAGAACAGATGAACATGGGGGACAGTGGAGGCAGGGGTGCAGGTGAGGTCGAAGCAGAGAGCAGCCTCGATGAAGACAAAGGTGAGAGCAGGTTCAGAGGTGAACTCGGGCCTGAGTCAGCGGACTGCACGTGCGGCAAGGGGGTGAGTTTTCACACACAGACCCTGCGTGCTCCTGGATAAATCAGACCAAGCACACAGCAGGCATGAGAGAAAAACTTGCTCTGTCCTTCCCCCTAGCGCCCACCCAGAGCCTCACCTGCACCACGTCCTACATTTCCCACCCCTCCCCCTCCATGCCTGGGTCTGCAGCTCCATCAGCCAGGCTCCCTCCCCGACTTTTTTTTTTTTTCCAGTCTAAAATACTGCAGATGTCACCGATGGGCCAACCCAGAATTGTGACTCTCTAACTCTACGGAATGTGTGATTATAGCAACACAAGCGTCAAATTACCAAGGACAAGTAGCTGCAAAGTAATTATATGATTCTTTGTTACTGGGAGGGTTTGGGGTTTTTCCCCCTTTTTAAGCTGATTCCTTTTAAAAGCACCCTTTTGGTGGGTGGGCGGGGGAAGCAGGTGGCAGATGGGCCAGAGGATGAGAGAGAACGGTGAGGGAGTTCTATCCGCTGCTCCCCCAAGGGCCCCTCTCCAGTGGCATCACCCCACCCTCCTGGAGAAGGAGAGGGGGGAGCCGAGAGGGGCTGGTGGTGCCAGGGGTAGACGGGTCAGTGAGATGAGGTAGGGGTTGGGGAGGAAGAGGGGGTGGGTGGTTATTCCTGGGGGGCCCTGGAACCATCACAAAGAGGTGCAATGGTCCCCTATGCTTATGTCCTCAACTAGTGCCCCCAGCGCCTCTGTCCCACCCCGTCACATGCTCCCTGTGGACCCTTCAGCCTCTGCAAAAGCCAAAGGTTGCCATCAGAGGGGGGACCTTGGTCTTGGCACCAAGCCCCAGCGACAGATGGGAGGACTGCAGTCCCGGCTCTGACCACCACCCCGGTGGACTGGAAGATGGGGAGGGATGATTCTGTGTGCAGCCTTCCCCACCCAGCTCACCGTCCACAGGTGCCCAGTTGTTCGTGGTGTAGTCGTCCCTCCCCTGCTCCCCAGCCCTGGCAGCTGCTCAGCCAGTGACAGCCCCACTGTGGCCCCTGCCGGGCTCAGCCCCACTGTGGCCCCCGCCGGGCTCAGCCCCAAGCTGCCATCTGCATGTGCCCGGCGGGTTGGACTGAAGTGGGACTTGGCTCTAGAGGTGGGAACCCTGGTAGGAGAGGACTGTGTGGTCCCCCTTGTTCTCCAGTGAGCTCCAGGCTGCCAGTGGTTACCTGGAGGCAGGGCAGCCTCCGAGGCGCTGTGCAGGGACCCATCCTACGAGTCCTGTGCTTCTCCAGCAGACCCTTGTGCCATCTTTGAGATGACATCGTCTGCCCCCCACCCCCGCATCCCCTGTGTGCGCTGTTATTAATTTGCACTCACCTAACCTAATGCCTCGGAAGGGTTTGGTCAGCTCCCTGCACGTGTGTGTGCGTGGATCCTTTCTCCCCCAATGGACCCCGCGGTGCTCGCGCCAGCATGGGGCGCCACGCGCCCAGCTGGTGCTCTGTCCACAAGGCGCTGCGTCTTGTGAGCGTCCTCAGACGTGCAGCGCAGCCACTGTTGAAAACGCTCTCTCCCTCACACCCATTATGGTTTAGATTACAGAGCAGTTCTCCCGACCAGCAGCTGTGTAATTCCCAGGTGGCATCCGTTCACCCTGCTAGTGGCATTCGGCAGACCCACACGGAGCAGATCCCAGAAGGCCGAAGTAGGCCAGTGCCCTTGAGCCAGGACCCCTTGGTGCCGTGGGGAAGTGATGGGGCGCTCTTGCTTCTATGGAGGGGGGTAGGGCTGGGGTCCCCGGGGAGCATGGGCAGCCGGCTGTGTGGGCCAGACCTGCTTGGGCTGTGGAGAGTCCCCCACCTGAAGTGGGCCAAGGGCATTTCGGCAGATTCGGGATGTCACACAATCTGCTCTTTGGGTGGCCCAGTTGCTTACTTGATTGGGGTGCAAGAATTCCATTTCTAGGTCTCCAGGGGGCAGAAGCCCAGCAGTAATGCCACCAACATGGCAGTCCCGGTGGGCCCCCTTCCACACAACCATCTGTCTCTCTCTGTGATGGGAGGTCACACAGGACATTTGGAATTCTAGAGTCAAGGAGGAGGGTCTTCCAATGTGTTTCACTCATCTGTTCATGTTTAGCAAGTCTAGAACTTAATTACCCAAAGGGAAAGGCACAAACTAACACTGTACTTTTCAACTACTTTCCCCACAGAAGCACAGAGTGAAGAGCAAAAGCCCTTTATCACCCCCGGCCCAACCCTGCTTTCCCACAAGCCCAGGAATAGTCATTGTTAACAGGTGGTGTATGTTCTTCTTTTATCTATACACCTATAGAGACATAGGTACATGCACACATATAGTTTTTAAAATCACGTACATGGGTCAAAACTGCATTTTGTTCTGTTGATTTGTTTGTTTTACTTGGCAATATATTGTAGAGATCTTTCCATGTCTCTCTATATGTGTGTGTTCACGTCATCCATGTTAACCACTATGTAGTTTTCCATAGTGAGATGGCTCATAATTTATGTTACCGCTCCCATAGCAACTGTTCCCATTTTATGATATTACAAATGATCCTCCAGTGTCTGGGAATGCATTTTCCTGTAAGTTATAGATTATAACTATGAATTAAATATAAATATAATTATAATAGCTTAAACAAGATTCTTCCCTCCTATCTCACTTCTTCCTTCCTTCCTCTTCTTTTTTTAAAATTTTTATTTATTTATTTGGTTGCACTGGGTCTTAGTTGCAGCCGGAGGGCTCCTTAGTTGTAACACATGGGCTCCTTAGTTGTGGCATGCATGTGGGATTTAGTTCCCTGACCAGGAGTTGAACCTGGGCCCCCTGCATGGGGCGAGAGGAGTCTTATCCACTGCAGCACCTTCCTTCCTCCTCTTAAATGTAACAGGAAGTCTGGAGGTAGGCATTCCAGGGCTGCTCAAGGATGTTCTTGTCTCTTCCTGTTCTGCCATCCTAGTGTATGGCTTTGGTCCTCCTGGTGAAATGATGGCTGCTGCAACTCCAGATCTTCTATATTTCAGCAAGGAAGGAGGAAGAGTGAAGGTGAAGGGCGAAAGCCAAGGGCTTTCTGCTCTTGTGAATTCGTGTGTGTGTGTGTGTGTGTGTGTGTGTGTGTGTGTGTGTGTGTGTGTGTTGGAGGGATTATGGAAGGCAACCCTTCTACTGGAACCCACCTCCATGTAAATGGCCAGACTGTGTCACGCAACAAATCCGAGCCTTAAAGGAGGCTGGAAATGGATTTATTTTATAGGCTCAATTGTAGAGGAGGGCAAGGGTGGTTGAAAAGGCATGTGAGCATCCTTGGAGTCCCTCTGCCGCAGGATATGTGTGAACGGAGCTGTAGGAGAGGTTCCTAGGATTGGTGTTTTGTTTAACTTCAAGCTGTTTGACCTGCCATTCAAGGTCTAAGATCTGGAGCCTTGTCTCATTCTTTCCCACACGTCCCTCTGGCTCAGTTTCCCCACTTCTGAGCACTGGGGTACCACATGCTCTATCGCACCCCCGCCTTGGACCCCACTTTCCTGGAAGGGCCTGGGCTGCTACCTTCCAGATCCCATCCTCTTCTGAGGTTGTTATGTCTGACATTTTCCCTGCAGTGTTCTCTGGCGGATTCAGCTGGGCAAAAGCCCCTTTTCCCCCAAATGGAGAGTCTGTTTTTGCTTTCAGTTCCCCTTTCCTCCCGATCTTTCCTAGAATTATTCCCAGGGGTCTTTTGCCCCAGGAACTAAGGAGGAAAAAAATCAGCAGAGGGCCGTGATCCCAGGCTAGATTCAGAGACGAGGCCTGCCACGGGGACACAGGTGGGATCTATATTCAAATAAGGCCGCATGGATTTGGGCCGAAATCCCGAGAATGGGGGCTGCCAGTAGAAAGTGAGGAAGTGATTTCGCCCAGTCTGGGTGGCCGCTGGGGACCCAGCGCTGGTGGGCGCTGCGGCTGGTGAGAGATGGGTTCCAGGAGGAGTCTGTGCTGGAGGACCTGGGAGCTGCGGGCGGAGAAGCAGCACCGAATATCGCCTGCCACAGCCCCTCAGCGCCCGGCACCCATGGAGTGACAGGTGGGAGTTTGTGAGCAGCAGTGACCTTGACACAAGCGTCGCAACCTTTGGCGGCAGCTGGCGCTGGAGCAGGAGAGGTGGAAAATGGCCGCGGTGGCTGGAGGATGGCGCATATGAACGCACGAGAGGGGTCCTGGGGTGGGGGGTGAGGTGGGGGGTGGGAATTGGGCTTGTGAAGGCCTTAGGGTAGCGGGTGGGGCGGGGCAGAGACGTGGCGCTTTATAACTGGTGGGTTGATGCCTTCCTTCAAGTGGGAAGCCTTGGACAGCACATGCAGAGGTTGTCTTCAGGTCTGGGTGGCAAGTCCTACAAGGTCAGGCTGTCTGTCCTGCGGCTGCTCATACCAGCCACCTGCTCACGCAGTGAGTCGCCTTCTTTCCTGCAGCTACATTTTGCTGCGACGTGATTTTGGAGAGGACACCAGGAAGCAGTGTCGCACAAAGCCAGCCAGTCTGTGGGTGTTGGGTTTTCATAGTCTAGAAGGAACTTCTGAGTAGAGGTGCCTCCAAGTTTCTCCAGGTTAACATTGCTGTATTCCTGCTCTCTCCAGTGGAAGTTTAATTTTTCCGTGTTGTATCAGATTCCAAATTATCTTCTCAGGAGACGGGACCTTTCTTCTTAATTTTTCTTCCTTCCTGCCTTAGGCTGAGCTGTCTTCCCTCCACAGGTATTTATTGAGCTCACAGTCATTGAGAGGGAGGGTCTCAGACTGGAATGAAATCCTGGTTTCACCATTTACTAGGCGGCAACGTTGGATGAATTACTTGCCTTTGCCGTCCTTGGTTGGCTCACCTATTAAGTGGGAGATAACAGTCCTGTCTATCTTGTTCGGCGTTGGCAGGATTTAGTGGCTTCCTACAGGTGAAGGGCTTAGAATTGGTGACTGGCACATGGTAAGAGGTAAACAACAACAAAGTATCTATTATTACTGAGCCTGGCAGGTATGGTGGTCACTGCTAAGTGGACATAATTGGCCCCATTCCTGTCTTCATGGAGCTCATAGCCTAGTGCTACAAGGCACGTGCTCAGCCCACGACCACCGCTGATTGTGATAACACAAGACTCCTGCTTCCCTGGGTGCATCAGATAGGTGAATCCTCAGAAATGTAATGTGATCTGACCATCACTTAACACATTTCACCTGTGGCTGAGAGATATTAAATTTAAAAATCAACTTTTATTTTCTCTGATGCACATAGTCAAACAAGCTAATGGTGCTAAAGAGTTAAATCAGAAAAAACCAGAATCCTCTGGTCCCTGTTTCCATCCTGTCCTCTTTCTGAAAGCATACTTTTCATTCTTTTTACTGTTTTTTCTTAGCATTTAATGCCCCATTCCTAAATCACATAAGCATCCTATATCATGATTTGTCAGCTTTGTGGAAGATGAGGATTTTTACTTTCTGACACCTGTCTTCTCCTTTCCTCTCTACGGTTAAATTACATTTTTTGTTGTCCTTGTTCTTCCATATTTTGTATTGTGACCCCGAGAGTGTTGTTCAGTGCCGTGTCAACTAACGTACCAGGAGAGTATTTCATTTCTTGTTCAACTTTTATTTTTCCTGGAGTTAAAAACTGCGTTATTTTGTCATCTGTTTAGATTTTTCCTTATCCAGCTGAGAATATTATTTATAGGCAGCTGTTTTTCCTTTCTGTTGCTTGAAATTGTTTTCTACAGCTTTCTTTTTTTCTGTTTGTTTTGGTGTCGCCCCTTCACGTGGAAGACATTCCTCCCAGGCCTGGTGGTCCTTGAAAATTCATTCCTGTTAAGAGGTGGATACAAGAAATTGATTGGAGCCCTGTGTGAACAGGTGGGGCTTGTTAATTGTTTTGGGAGCTGTACCGGAAGAAGAAGGGGTGGTCCACAGGCTTTTTCCTATCTTTGGGTCTTACTGTTCTTGGGGGTGTTTCCATTTCTTCAGCGAAGACTCGTCCAGTTTCCTGACCGGGAGTGTAACCCTGTTTGCTGGCATTCTGGGACTGGGAAGGAGCAGGGAGCTAATTGTCTCAGCGGCCTGTGTGCAAACCTTAAATGAATTCCCCCGAGCCTGGTCGAGGGACCACCCATGGCCACCCTCCTCATGCCTGGCACCTGTGAATTGGGTCAAGCTCTTAGCACTGCTAGGGGATGGGTGAATTGGGTCAAGCTCTTAGCACTGCTAGGGGATGGGTGAATTGGGTCAAGCTCTCAGCACTGCTAGGGGATGGGTGAATTGGTTGTGGGACTGGGTGGGGTCAGGAGCTGGGAATCTAAGCTCTCTTCCTCCTGACTTTCAAACGACCTTCCTGCCTCCACTTCTTCCCTTTCCCTGCAACCACACCCCCTCCACCACCTGTGCCTCCAGATCCAGAGGCTTCCTGGGCTTCATGGCAAATCTGCTTTCTCTGGACCCAACTGGCCACTGTAGGCTCTTAGGTATGACATTCCTGCTCCCGGC
>NW_006779395.1:279056-301912 GCF_000442215.2 Lipotes vexillifer | reverse complement strand
TCCTGCTCCCAGCTTGGTCACTTCCATCTGCTTTTTGCCTTCATTTTGTTCTCAGTTACAAAGATTCTTTAGTTTCATCAAAAATGCAGTCCATATTTCTGACTTTTTTCCTTTTACTGTTTGGGATGAATTTAAGAAGAAAAATTGACAGGAATGTCTTTATCTGATATCTAGAAACTAGTTGGAAACAGTATTAAGTGAAGATCACTGAAAGACATGTAGTCCTTCCATACATCTAGATCATCTAAAATAATTCTTTGAATTTAGCCTGAGCCACAGAGAACTGTATACCTGAAGGCTATTGCATTGGCTTCCTGAGTTACTGAGTTTCACATTCATGTGATGCCACCAGCCTGTAAGTCCCAAGGAACTCATTGCTGTGTGTCCAGTAAGGAAGCTTTGGAGGACCTTGATCATTGCAATAAACATTGTTCTCTCGAAAGGATCCTCAAGAGAATTTACTTGTCTTATCTTTGTATACTGTCCAGTTTTTTATTATTATTATTATTATTATTTTTAATTGAGTGATTGGTTTGCTTTTACTCTTTGGTCTGTATGTTTCCCTTTTCCCATTGGCTTCTAGGCAGCTCAGAGCACTATTTTGGGCTTGTTTTTAGCAAGGATATAGAACTTAGTTTTGTGTTCTAGTCTCATTTTTGTTAGCATTTTATCTCCTCCTCTTGTTTACCATTGCCTTTGTTTTTTCTTCCCTCTCACCCACTCCTAATTCTTGTTGTGTTGCGCTGTTTTATATGTGGGTTGCCAATAGCTTTAAATCTTTTTTGTACCATAGAGTTATTGAAATAAGTAGAAAATTGATAATAGAAATTAATGAATGCATAAATATTCACAATTTTGTATTTTTTGGTGTATGCCCTCTTTAGTCACAGATTTGGTCATTTCTTACTATTGGTCTAATTTAATCTTTTCCTTTTATAGATGAGGCAAGTGTGGTCTAGATAAATTGATTTAGTCAACATCAGGTACCTTCAAATTGTTGTGATACCATCACAACCCTCCATCCATAGAATTCTTTGCATTTTGCAAAACCGAAGCTCTGTACCTATTAAACAATAACTCTTCGTTCCCCACTCTCATGGTAACCACCATTGTACTTTCTGTCTCTATGAATTTGAGTGCTCTAGATACCCCCACATAAGTGGAATCTACAGTATTTGTCTTTTTTTGTGTCTGGCTTATTTTACTTAGTGTAATGTCTTCATGCTACTTGTAGTAGCATGTTGCAGAATTTCCTCCCTTTTCAAAGCTAAATAATATTCCATTGTATGCATATACACATTTTATTTCTCCATTCCTCTATCGATGGACTCGGGTTACTTCCGTTTTTTGCCTGTTGTGAGTAATGCTGCTGTGAACATGTGTGTACAGATACTCTTCCTGTGTTGCCCTTTTACAGCCACACCCACCTCCCTCCCCCACCCCGTCCTTAACCACTGCAATCCCTAATCTGTTATCATTTCAACAGTGTTGTAGAAATGCAATCATACAGTGTGTAACGTTTTGGGATTGGCTTTTTCACTTGGAAGAATTCCCTGGAGATTCATCCGATGATTGTGAGTATTGACTGTTTGTTTTCATTGCTGAGCGAGAGTCATATTTTTCAGGTATACGCACTGGATCACATTGTTCCACGGTTTCCATCTCTGCAGTAGCATATGCAGCAACATCCAAGCTTCCTGCCATATCCTCTGAGGCCTGTTGGGATTTGATCTCCAACCTCAGAGCCGTCCACCATCCACCTTGCCTTGCTCCCTTTGCTCTGTTCACATGAGTTTCTTGCTCATATATGAATACTCAGCGCTTTTCTGCCCGTCCTTTCTCCCCCTCCCCCTGCCTTTGAACTTACTATTTCTTGACCTGGAGAAGAAGAAGTCGCACGCGGCATAGAGCTGTTAGCACGTGCCAGGCATTGTTCTGACCTTACACATCCGCAGATCTAATTCTCACCTCAGCCCTATGGGGTAAGTACTAGTATTATTACAGTTTTACATATGACGAAACTGAGGCACAGAGAGATTATATGACTTGCCCAGGGTCACACAGTGATTAACTGGCAGACAAAGCAGGATTTGATTCCAGGAAGCCTCTTACACCCCAGGCTGTGTAGAACCCTGGGCTCCCACCCCTGTCTCAGCACTGGACCCTTTCCTGTTGCTCAAGCATATTTCCTCAGAAAACCTTCTCCAACTGTCAAATCTAAACCAGCATGACCTCTCATGTTGCCATATTTCTTTTTTTACATCACATATTTGTAGATCCATATACTTTATATGGTATTTTTTTTTACAAGTTTTTAAGCTTTGTGTAAATGATATCATACATACACATTGAAGATATGGTTCTAGGTCATCTGTTTGAAATAACTGAAGAGTAATCCATTTTATGACTACATATATCCATAATTTACCTACTTTCTTGTTGATGGACATTTAAGTTGTTTCTGTTTTTTTTCTGCTATAGACAGTACTGGAATGACCAGTCTTGGGCGTGTGTCCTTGGGGACATGGGCAAAAGCATCTAATATCGAAAGTTCTATACTCAAGAAGGGTCATAGGTCATGAGAATATTCAACTTTACTAGATATTGCCAAGGTTCTATCCAAGGAAGATGCTACCAGTTTATACTCCCACCAGCAATTTATGAGACTTCCTTTTTCTCCACATCAAAGAATCAGATTTTTGTTCTGAGAAGATCACTCTGCATGCAAAGTAAAAAGTGAGCTGGGTGGGGGTAGGGAGGCGTGCAAGGGGGATCCCGGCACGTGGAGAGCTTAGAGGCAGGCCAGCCAAGCTTCCTCAGCTCCAGACTGGTGGTGGAGAACTTCCTGAATGACCCTCTGCTGCCTGTTCCCATTTTCCCTTTTATCATCAGGCTGGCAGGAACGGAACTATCTGCTTCTCAATCAAATAGCAAATTATGTGGGCAACCGAACTGCTATTCTTTGTAGAAAATTATTATTTATTTTTTATTTAACAAATGTCAAGGCTAAGAGGGTGCCCCATGGTGCCCTTCTGTGGTTTTAGTGTTTCCTCTGCTTTGGCTCAGCCCCGGGTTGTTTATCATGCATGTGTTGTATTGCACATGTGGAACAAATGAAGCCGAGATACCAAATTAATACTGTGATCTGTTTTTCTGTCTTGTTGCCATAACAATCTGTGGCTCTTGAAGCAAAGAGAAAATTAGAATTGTATTAAAGGTGTTTACACCATGTACTCTCCATACTGCATTATTATTTATTGCTATAATAAGTGTATTTAACATTTGCTTAAGGAAGGTTGACTGCTACTGCTTTTTGTCTTGTGGTTTTTCTGCTCATCCTTCCAACCTGGCTTTGCTTTTTTTTTTTTAAAATACATTTATTTTTTTATTTTTGGCTGTGTTGGGTCTTCGCTTCTGTGCGAGGGCTTTCTCCAGTTGCAGAGAGCGGAGGCCACTCTTCATCGCGGTGCATGGGCTTCTCACTGTCACGGCTTCTCCCGTTGCGGAGCACAGGCTCCAGACGTGCAGGCTCAGTGGTTGCGGCGCACGGGCTTAGTTGCTCCATGGCATGTGGGATCTTCCCGGACCAGGGCTCGAACCCGTGTCCCCTGCATTGGCAGGCGGATTCTCAACCACTGCACCACCAGGGATGGCTTTGCTTTTGACCTTGACGTTTCCTATAGTTCTGAGCAAGAAGAATGCTCCACCACCTTGGGACTCCTTATATTTATTCCTCCCCTTCACTGCCCCCCACCCCAATACTTGGGGCTCTTTCAAGTCAAGAGTCTTGTTAGAAACAAAACAGGACTTGAAATAAGTTTTCCTCCTTTGTTTGCCCCATTCCTGCCTTCTAAACCTGAACTGGAAGTTCAGCATCCTCTGGGAGAAATGAAGAGAAGCTCAGGGGTGGGAGAAAGGAGAACTAGAGCAATTTATGCCTCAGAAGAAGTGCAGTGGAAATCAATGTGGGACGTGGAGGCTCAGGGTGCGGGTCCCCTAAGATCTCCCTCCATTCCACTCTATTCCCAAGGTCAAGTGCTCCACTGCCCAGAGCCCTCTTTGACTGATGATCTTACTGCCCCAGCCATCACAAGCTGCAATCTGCTGGGACACAAGGTGGCTGAAATGGTGGGGCTGGGGTGGTGGAAGCCCCTCCCCCCACTAACTAGATCAATTTCCGCATGTGGATGCCTGCGTGGGACTGTCCAGTGTTGTAAGCTCCTTGAAGGCAGGCGCTATTCCTGCTCCATGTATCAGCCTACAGTTCCTAGAATAAGGCTGGGCACACACGAGAAACTCAAGAAGAGCTTCATTCACAGATTGTTTGGGTCATCGTGGTAACACCACTAAAGAATATTCTGGTAATGAGGGAAGATGTGTAAAGATGTTTATTAGTTATGCCCATTTTAGAGCATCTTTTGCTCCAGAGACAATGGAATGAAAAGGGATATTTCTGAAGGACCCTGAAGAGTCCTCCAGGTGACCTGTTCTATTTTCTTCTTCTGTGGGGAAGAACGTGGGCAGAGGGGGGACATGGGGCACCTTCACCCAGTGACTCTCTATGCCGAAAGAGCCAAACAGATTTGGCTGTTTGGCTAGGCGATGACAGATTTTTAAAATATCCTGCTGTTGTCCTTTACTGCCCAGGGGACCTTAAGTCAGGTCTAAAGCCCAGGGTGGGATGTGAAGGCCATTTCTTGTGCAAGTCTCTTCTGGAGCACAATAGACTCAAACCTAGGATGGTCCCTGGTTACGTCAGCAATACAGGCAAAGAAAGCCCAAGAAAAATCAACCTTTGTCTCAAGGCCCAAGTTTTTTTCTTCCTCAAATTCTTGCACAGGGACTTCCCTGGTGGCACAGTGGTTAAGAATCCACCTGCGAATGCAGGGGACACAGGTTTCATCCCTGGTCCAGGAAGATCCCACATGCCATGGAGCAACTAAGCCTGTGAGCCATAACTGCTGAGCCCGCGTGCCACAACTACTGAAGCCCACGTGCCTAGAGCCCGCGTTCCGCAACAAGAGAAGCCACTGCAATGAGAAACTCGCACACCGCAACAAAGAGTAGCCCCCGCTCAACGCAACTAGAGAAAGCCTGCGTGCAGCAACGAAGACCCAACACAGCCAAAAATAAATAAATTTATTTTTAAAAAAATTTTAAAAAAATTATTGCACATGGGCGTACACGTGAGTATACACACACACACACACACACACACATACACACACACACTTAAAAAGAAAGGAGAAAGAGGGTGAAGATGGCTTTAGAGTCCAGGTTAGCCTGTGAGCCGTCACAGTATTATCACACAGGAGGCAGCTGCTTGTGACTATGGCAACTTGGATCCTGAGGGAGGAGTGTGAAATGGAAGGAATATTAATCACGCTGGTGGAGGGAAGATGCAGGAGTGACAGGAGGGTCTGAGATGGTTGGGTAAGGTTGGCTCTGGGTGTGTCTTTGGAAAAAACACATCATGTCTTTTAGGTTTCCTGTCTCTTCCTTCAGAGCCCCTTTTCTTCCTGGATGCCCATCCCAAGTCCTAGGGCAGAGGGTCCTCTAGAACTAGGGGTGTGGTGGGCAAAAGACGGGAGGCTGAGCCCAGTCATCCTCAAGCACCAACTCTCTGTGTTTGTGAATGACCTGTTAGAAATGTCCCAACTTAGTCACCTTCTCTCACTCAGACATTTCTGAGAAGGGTGAGTAAATTCTTTTGTCTCCGTGGATTTAAATTGCTTATAAAGTGTCACAGCCACTACTTCAGTTCAGTCAGCAGTTCTGACCATGAGGGTTAATATTGTAGTGTGTTTATTTTCACGCCACGCCCTTGACTCAGGGGTAGGGAGAAGGGTAGCTTGTCCAGCTTCGCACAAAGAGGAAGCGCCTGACTTCAGAGCACTCTGTGATTCTGCTTGCTCCAACAAGCACAGTGTGTATGCATGTGACCAGGGAGCATTGCAGCTTTGCTGACTTTTATTTGGTTGAATTCCCTTGTGTCTGCATGGTCTGAATGTCAGTGACTGAAACACAGTTACAAGAGAGCAGGTTGCAGTAACTGTACTTGCACTTCCTAACTTATATAGGACATGACGGTTTTGTTTGTTCCAAATAAACTCTTCACAGTGTCCTGCAGATAAAACGTCCCTATTGTGTGCATTTCTATTTGTGCGGGAAGATGATATTGTGAAATACTAACATAATCTTGCTCCTCACAAAGACACACGTGCACCTGGTACCCCATGGCACTACCCTGACGGAGGGTAACAGAAAACAGGCCTTTCCCAAAATAGGGTTGCCAGACTTAGCAAGTAAATATACAGGATACCCAGTTCAATCTGAATCAGATAAATGACAAATACTTTTTAGTAAAAGTATATTCTATGCAATATTTGGGATATACTTGCACTAAAAATTTATTTGACATTTATCTGAAATTCAGATGTAATAGGTGTTTTGTATTTTCTCTGGCAACCCTATCCCAAAGGAGAGTGAAATCAAAGAATGAAAGTAACATGCTTGGCTTTTAAGTTTAAAAACTGTGGTTTAGTATAAAACAGAAACACCAGGAAGATGAAAACTCTGTCCTGGGGAAAGGACTGAGGGCTGGAGCCAGGGAGGAAAGAGACAATAGTACCTGTAGGTGTTTCCCGCGCCTCCCTGCGTTTCACACAGAGCTACAGCGCCTTAAGATACCCTGAGGTACCCAGGAGCAGCCAGGGCTTGGAAACCGGGACAAAGGCGCGGCCTGTGGCAGCCCCGCCCACTCACCCACCCCGCCCCCGTCCCCTCCCAGAGTGCCATGCGCCAGAGACGCGATGTCCCAGGGTTCCTCGCGGCCCTGCGGGTCAGCCGGCCTGGTAGGAGGTGAGTGCTGTCTCCAGGGCTGGGCCCAGCCACGGTGGGACCTACACTACCCGAGCCGGGGTCAAGGTTGAAGGGCGAGGTCAAGGACCGGCTCCTGCGGACGCGGGAGGAGGCTGCCTGCGCGGAGTTCACTCCTGGCCTACCACCAGGTAAGCCGACCCGGCCTGTAGAGCCTGAGCAAAGCGGGGCAAACACAACCTAATATACGCGTTTACCTAGAAAACCTGAAACTGATGAGATTCAAGGTGAAAACAAGGGCCAAATGAGAGGTTGGGAGCGGGAAGACCAATAACGGGTATTGCGCACCCGAATTCATGGTACGGGACGTTTGCCCTGCCTGTTTGGGGTTGCTGTGGGAACCGTGCTGGCCTGCGGAGGCCGGGACGCCGGGAGGGTGTCTCCGTCTCCATGTTGTCGCGTGCGGTGTTCGAGGCTGCGGTCTAGTGACCCTTAGGCCTGGGCTGGCAGATACACGACCGGGCGGGAGCATCTCCTCCCGCCCCCTGCATATAGCAGAGCACTCGACAGTGGACTGTGCGCCTGTAGCCACCAGGGGATGAAGCGTACTCGCTCTCCTGATCCGGGCTTCTATCACCTGTGCTCCAGGATGGTCATCAGGGAAACCACGGAACTGAACTATTGCGCCGTTTGCTGGCTGTTTGGCCTTAAACGAACACCTAACACCTGAAACTGTTTGCTTCCCTCTAAAATGGAAACAGTAATGACCCCCGTCGTTGGGTCCCTCTGAGGATGAGATGAGATAATGTGTATAGAACCAATATAGTGCAATGCCTGGCACATAGCTGAGGCGCCCAAGGTCCCATTTTGGGCAGAAGCGATTTGTCTTCGGCGCCCCGCCCCGGCCACATCCTCGCTCCTCCTGCGCTCGGGCTCTCCATCCTATTCGATTACATCACCTCACAGAGAAGGGCCATTCACACTTCCCGGTGGAACCGTGCGTTGTTGTGTAACCGCTTCCAGGATCGTTGCCTTTTCACCTTGTATTGAATTGTGGAATGCAAGGCTTCAGGTTCTAAGTGGAGCTTGTTAGGGAGCAGGGTTTTGGAGCAGGGAGCCCTTCCCCACTGGGGGGGGGCGGGAATCAGAGCAGATGGCAGGTGCAGCCCGAGAGGAGTGTGGTGGCGCTGCGCTGGGCGCTGGTCTGGGCCCTGCTCCTGGTACAGGGTGATGCTCTGGTGTCTCCAGCAGTTGGCAGGGAGATGTCTGGGTGCTAGGAGCCTGCGGGCAAAACGACAAGCCGTGATCCTGTGGACTTTCAGGGTCACGCTGCCGCAGATGTCTGTTCTTGGCTGGGGGGCTTAGCCTCAAAGTGTAAAGCAAGCAGGAAGAGAATGGGTCCATCACACAGTGAGGGACGTGATTGATGTGCATTTGGTACAGTTTTCAGCTGCCAGAGAGGGAAGGCAGCTAGTCAGATGAGCTCATCCTACTAGAGATCTCGGCTGGTCCAGGTGTGGGTAGAATCATAGCTCCAGGTAGGACATTTTCTTGTGCTGGTTTTGAGGCAGCCATTTTGACATAGGCATGGCAAAAAGGAAAAAATGAAGTTTTTTCTTTTTTTTTTTATTACCAGGCAATGTGCATATCAGACACTGCTGACCCTTAACCCATCCTGGACTTCTTCCTTACCCCCACGTGAAGCTCGGGTGTACACTTAAGCCAAGGATGGGCTAAGGGTGTTGAAGGGTGTCAGGGGTAAGGTGAGGGTTTTGAGCATGATAGCTGGTAATGAAATAAATGTTGAAAATGTCTAGGCTTATACATTTAGCTATGTCACTATTTTCCTGTGTCAGGTAGCCATTTCAAGCGTAGAGTTTAATGGTTGAGTGTGGAGCTCGGCAGTCCCCTGGCCCGCATGGAAGAGGGAGGAGGGAACTGGCTCCACTTGTTAGAAATCCCAGGCTTCTGTCGTCAATTGGGGAGAGGAGGAAGGCGGCCGAGGTAAATGGGCTTTGAATGGAATATAGCCTCAAGATGTTACATCCCAGCTTTCCTGGAGTCCCCACGGTGATCTCCTCTTGGGGACAGGAGAAATAAAACCCCTGCATCTTATTCAGGTGTCAATGAAAATATGTTGCCTGCTATATTAGTAAACAAAGGATGCTACAGCCATCAAGCCATCACACTGCAGACACCCGCAGCTGTGCGCCCTGAGGAGACTCAGGATGAGAAAGCACAGGACACTGGCACCGGATAGCTGAGGTGCCTATCAAAGGAATGATTTCAGTGAGCCCAGACTCTTGCATCTTCCCATACACAGAAAAGTGCTAACTTCCTTAACTTGAGATATCTGGTTTTCTTTAATTAACAGTAATCTTTTGATGTTCCTACACCTGGTGTTTGTTGTGAAAATTCCTGTATACCCTGGGTCCTCCTTTACCTCTTTGGAGCAGTCTCTCAGAGCTATCTGAGAGGTTGTGTCCTGGGCTTAAGTCCTCAGTTTTGTCTGCCAATAAAACATAACTCTCAACTTTTAGGTTGTGTATTATTTTTCAGTTGACGCAGGACAGGCCCCTTTCCCTCCTTTTGATGCTCTTGTAGGGTGAGCCCAACCATCCCCTTAACTAATGACCACCCAGATTCATGTCTCCCACATCTGTCTCTGGCCCTGCCTCCTGAGATCAAGACCAGGAGAGATTTGAGCGTGACATGAACCTACTTGATAACCCACAACCCCTCCCAGGGTATGCTTCTACTCCTCCTGTATCCATCTCAGGGATATTGCCACCACTTTTGGCCTTTTCATCCCTCACACCTAATTATTTTCTTTCTTTCTTCTTCTTCTTCTTCTTTTTTTTTTGCCATGTCTAAACTTTCTCTAAATGTCACACCCAGTATTTTGCTATGTTTGAAGTACCTTTAAACCTGTTTTCCTGTCCTCTAGTCTGACTGCTCTTTTCTTCTCTGCTTACCTGAACTATTATCTATCCTTGCACCTAGTCTTTTCCTCTTCAGCTCACTTCCCACACTGATCCTCTGATCCTTCCCTGGTTGATTGGTTGTTTTTAACATTTGTGCTCCTTAATTCCTGTGGAAGAAACCTCAAGGTCCTTAGTTTGGGATACAGGACCGTTAACAATCTAATGTCAACCTCATTTCCAGTGCATTCCCCGTCTTCCAACTTAGATTGCACTCTAGTCAAATCAGGCTACTTACTGTTTCCCAACCAGGCCCGGTCTTGGCTGCCATCATTCTCCACTTCTCTGCTTGGTGAAATCCTACACGCATTTTAGGATTTCTGTCGATTTGGCTGTGGATTCTCTCCTGAAACGTCCCTCATCATTAGAAATATTATTCCGTCCCTACTCTCGGTTCCAGAGTCCTCACTTGCTCCTTGTTCAGTACTTAACATACTGTGTCATAATTATATACCCCTGTCTCCAACGAGTTGGTAATCTTCCCGTGGAGAGACCTGAGCCCCAGAATTCTAAAGCGCTCGATTCTCAATTAGCAATAATCGTGCCTCGGATAAACCTCATTGGCTACGATACTGCCACTGCGCAAAGCTAGGGCTCGATTCTCTACCAGTGTTTCTCAAAGTGTGTCTTAGAACACTCATTCTGCTGGATGTTAATCAACATTATATAGTGCTTATAGTGTTGTCAGTGTTGCTATAAATACTTTGCATGTAGGTAGGTATTATTATTATCCATTTTATAGATGAAGAAACTAATAGCTAATAAGTGGGACCGCTAGCTAGGATTCAAATGCAGGCAGTATTGTTCCAAAGGCCATGCGCTTAACCTGACATGATTTGAACCTATGACATCACACCATATTGTCCCTCAGTTTAATAGGTATTATATGATACAGAAGTTTTTTTTTTTTTTTTTTTTTTTCCGTACACGGGTTTCTCACTGTAGTGGCCTCTCCCGTTGCGGAGCACAGGCTCTGGACGCGCAGGGTCAGCGGCCATGGCTCACGGGACCAGCCGCTCCACGATCTTCCTGGGCCGGGGCACGAACCCGAGTCCCCTGCATTGGCAGGTGGACTCTCAACCACTGCGCCACCAGGGAAGCCCCGAGAGTTTTAAGAACGAATGCCCTATTTAATAAACACTGGGTTAAGCAAGTTTAAGTAGGTGGATCTTTGCTGCTTGGAGCTTTTCATATGTTAATACACATTGTGAATTTCCAAGAGGAGGCTATAGTTAACAGCATTTCTCACACCATCTCAGCTACCAAACCCTATTGTTTCCCATAGATTACTTATCTTGCAGGTTAATGTCTGTGCAGTATAATTTGGAAAACATTGCTTTAGATTAGTTTTTCCAAATTCATACCACATTGTAACTTAATAAATTATCCAAATTTTAAGCTGGACTATTGTAATAATATATGTGAATATTATATATTTATCACATTCTTTTTTTAACCTCAGTTTTACTGAGATATAATTGACATACATCACTGTATAAGTTTAAGGTGTATAGCATAATTGTTCAACTTCTATACATTGTGAATTGATTACTATAGTAAGATTAGTTAGCATCCATCATGTCATATAGGTACAATAAAAAGAGGCAGCAAAAAACCCTTTTTTTCCTCATTATTATGGGAACTGTTAGGATTTATTCTCAACAATTTTCATTTATTCCATACAGCTGTGTTAACTGTGATGGTCATCATGTGTATGTTACATCCCTCATACTTATTTTTCTTATAACTGGAAGTTTATACCTTTTGACTATCATCTCCCCCTCCCTGCTCCCACCTCTGGTAACCACAAATCTGATCTCTTTTATGAATGTTGTTTTTTTTTTTATTCCAAAAGTGAGATCATACAGTATTTGTCTTTCTCTGTCTGACTTATTTCATTTAGCATAATGCCCTCAAGGTCCATCCATGTTATTGCAAATGGCAGGATTTTTTCATTTTTTTATAGCTGAATAATATTCCATGGTATGTATGTGTGTGTGTGTGTGTGTGTGTGTGTGTGTGTGTGTGTATGTGTGTATGTATGTGTATGTATATCACAACTTCTTTATCCATTCAGCCATTGATGTTTCCATGTCTTGTTATTGTAAATAATGCTGCTATGAACATAGGGGTTGCAGATATCATTTTTAAAATAAATTTATTTATTTATTTATTTATTTTTGGCCGCATTGGGTCTTCATTGCTGTGCGCAGGCTTTCTCTAGTTGCGGCAAGCAGGGGCTACTCTTCGTTGCAGTGTGCGGGCTTCTCACTGCGTTGGCTTCTCTTGTTGCAGAGCACGGGCCCCAGGAGCACAGGCTTCAGTAGTTGTGGCACGCGGGCTCAGCAGTTGTGGCTTGCAGGCTTTAGAGCGCAGGCTCAGCAGCTGTGGGGCACGGGCTTAGTTGCTCCATGGCATGTGGGATCTTTCCGGACCAGGGCTCGAACCCATGTCCCCTGCATTGGCAGGCGGGTTGTTAACCACTGTGCCACCAGGGAAGTCCCCAGATACCGTTTTGAGTTAGTGTTTTCATTTCTTTTGGATATATTCCTTGAAGTGAAATTGGTGCATCATATGGTAGTTCTATTTTTGAGGATCCTCCGTACTGTTTTCCACATGTACCAGTTTATAGTGCACAAGGTTTCCCTTTTCTCCACATCCTCATCAAGCATTTATTATTTCTTGTCTTTTTATAATTGCCATTCGAACAGGCAGGAGTTGATATTGTGGTTTTGATTTGTGTTTCCCTAATGATTAACGATGTTTTTTCGTGTACCTGTTAGCCATTCATATACTGTATTTGGAAAAATGTCTGTTCAGGCCTCTTGCTCATTTTAAAAATTGGATTATTGGTTTTTGTGCATTGAGTTGTATAAGTTGGTTATATATTTTGGATATTAACCCCTTATCAGATGTATGGTTCACAAATGTTTTTCCCCATTCTGTAGATTGTCTTTTAATTTTGTGGGTGGTTTCTTTCACTGTGCAGAAGCTTTTCAGTTTGATGTAATCCCACTTATTTTTGATTTTGTTCCTTTTGCTTTATGTGTCATATCTAAAAAATCATGATCCTTGGATCCATGATCCATGTCAGGGAGCTTTTTCTCTATGTTTTCTTCTAGGCGTTTCGTCGTTTCATGTCTTACATTTAAGTCTTTAATCCATTTTGAGTTAATTTTGGTGTATGGTGTAAGATAGGAGTCTAGTTTCACGCTTTTACATGTGACTATCCAATTTTCCTAGCACCATTTATTGACAAGACTGTGTTTTCTCCATTGAGTATTCTTGGCTCCCTTGTCAAATATTAGTTGACTGTATATGCTTGGGTTTATTTCTGGGCTCTTGATTCTGTTCCATTTATCTATTTGTCTGTTTATATGCCAGTACCATACTGCTTTGATTACTATAGCTTTATAGGATAGCTTGGAATCAGAAAGTGTGATGCCTCCTGTTTTGTTTTTCTTTCTTAGGATGGCTTTGGCCATTCAGGGTCTTTTTAGTTCCATATAAATTTTAGGATTGTTTTTTCTACTTCTCTAAAAAATGCCATTGGAATATTGATAGGGATTGCATTGACTCTGTTGATGGCTCTTGGTGGTATTGACACTTTAACAATATTAATTTTTCCAATCCATGAACATGGGATCTATATCCATTTATTTGTGTTATCTTTGATGTCTTTCTTCAGTGTCTTGTAGTTTTTGGATTTTAGATCTTTCACCTCCTTGGTTAAATTTATTCCTAAGTATTTTATTGTCTCCAATGCTACTGTAAATGGAATTGTTTTATTTCTTTTTCAGATAATTTGATGTTATAGAAATACTACATGACTTTTGCATGCTGATTTTGTATCCTGCAACTTTACCACATTTGTTGATTAGATATAACAGGTTTTTTTGGTGGAGTCTTTAGGATTTTCTAGATATAAAATCATGTTGTCTGAAAATAGACACAGTTTTACTTCTTCCTTTCCAATTTTGATGCCTCATATTTCTTTTTCTTGCCTGGTTACTCTGGCAAGAACTTCTAGTACTATGTTGAGTAGGAGTGGTGAGAGTGGGAATCCTTGTCTTGTTTCTGTTCTTAGGGGTAAAACTTTCAATCTTTCACCATTGAATATGATTTAGCTGTGGGATTATCATATATGGCCTTTATTATGTTGAGGTACATTCCTTCTATTCCTAATTTGTTAAGAATTTTTATCATTAATGGATGTTGAATTTTGTCAAATGCTTTTTCTACATTTATTGAGATAATCATATGATTTTTTTCTTTCATTCTAGTAATGTGGTATCACATTGATTTGTGTGTGTTGAACCATCCTTTCCTCTCAGGTATAAAACCCTCTTGATCATGATGAATGATCCTTTTTATGTGCTTTTTTGATTTGATATTATTTTATTGAGAACTTTTGCATCTATATTCATGAAGGATATTGGTGTGTTGTTTTCTGGTAGTGTCCTTTCTAGCTTTGGTATGAGGGTAATGCTGCCCTTGTAAAATGAGTTTGGGAGTGTTCCCTCCTCTTTGGTTTTTTGGAAGAGTTTGAGAAGGATTGGCTGAAGCCTTCTTTAAATGTCTGGTAAAATTCACCAGTGAAGCCATCTGGTTCTGGACTTTCTTCACTGGGGTATTTTTGATTACTGATTAAATCTCCTTATTAGTAGTTGGTCTCTTCAGACTTTCTATTTCTTCCTGAATCAAACTCATAGTTTGTGTGTTTCTAAGAATTTTTCTATTTCTTCTAGGTTGGCCAGTTTGCTAGCATATAGTTGTTCATAGTAACCTCTTATGATCCTTTGTATTTTTGTGGTATCAGTTGTAATGTCTCCTTTTTCGTTTCCTTTTTTTTTAAAAAAATATGTATTTATTTTTGGCTGTGTCAGGTCTTAGTTGTGGCATGTGGGCTCTTTCATTGTGGCGCACGGGCTGTTTGTTGCAGCATGCGGGCTTCTCTCTAGTTGCGGCGTGTGGGCTCTCTAGTTGTGGCAGGTGGGCTCCAGAGTGCATGGGTTCTGTAGTTGTGGCACGTGGGCTTAGTTGCCCCCACAGCATGTGGGATCTTAGTTACCCAACCAGGGATCGAACCCCCATCCCTTGCATTGGAAGGTGGATTTTTAACTGCTGGACCACCAGGGAAGTCTTGTCCTTTCTCATTTCTAATTTTCTTGCGTGGGTCCTCTCTTTTTTCCTTGATTAGTCTAGTTAAAAGTTTGTCAACTTTGTTTATCTTTTCAAAGAACCAATTCTTAGTTTGGTTAATCTTTTTGATTGTTTTCCTGTTATTTCATTTATTTCTGCTCTAGTCTTGATTATTTCCTTCCTTTTGCTAACTTTTGGCTCAGTTTGTTCTTCTTCTAGTTCCTTAAGGCGTAGAGTTAGGTTGTTTATTTGGGATCCTTCTTGCTTCTTAATATAGACATTTATTGCTATGAAATTCCGTTTTAGAACTGCTTTTGCTGTATCCCATAAGTTTTGATACTTTGTGTCTCCGTTTTTGTTTACCTCAAGATACTTTTTAATTTCACCTTTAATTTCTTCTTTGATCTATTGGTTGTTTAGAAGAGTTATTTAATTTCCATGTTTTTATGAAATTTTCAGTTTTCCTCTTGTTATTGATTTCTAGGTTCATACCATTGTGGTCAGAGAAGATACTTGGTATGATTTCAGTGTTCTTCAATTTGCTAAGGTTTGTTTTGTGGCCTAACATGTAGTTTATCCTAGAATATGATCCATGTGCACTTGAGAAGAATGTGTATTCTGCTTTGTAGGATGGAATGTTCTATATATGTCTGTTAGGTCCATTTGGTCTATAGTGTTCAAGTTCACTGGTTCCTTATTGATTCTCTGTCTGGATAATCTATTCATTTTTAAGAGTAGGGTATTTAAAGTCCCCAACTATTATTGTATTGCCATACATTTTCTTTTAGCTCTTCTACAGTTTTTGCTTTATATATTTAAGTGCTCTGGTGTTGGGTGCATAAATATTTAGTTGTTATATCTTCTTGATGTATTGACCCCTTTATCATTATATAATGGCCTTCTTTGTCTCTTTTTACCATTTTCAGTTTAAAGTGTATTTTGTCTGATATAACTGTAGTTACCCTTTTTTGGTTTGGTTTGGTTATGCTTTGCTTGAAATATCTTTTTCTATCCAGTCACTCTCAGTCTCTGTGTGTCTTTAAGGCTAAAGTGAGTCTCTTGTGGCAGCATATCATTGGATCTTGTTTTCTTTTTTAAATCCATTCAGCCATTCTTTGTCTTTTGAGTGGAGAATTTAATCCATTTACATTTAAAATAATTATTGATAAGTAAGGACTCACTATTGCCATTTTATTAATTATTTTCTGGTTGTTTTGTAAGTCCATTGTTCCTTGTTTCTTATTCTGCTGTCTTTTTTTGCGTTTTGATGTCTTGTGGTATCACTATGCTTTGACCTCTTTGTCACGTTCTTTTGCGTAATTACTACAGGTTTTTTTGCTTATGGTTACCATGATGCTTACGTAAAATATCTTAAAATTATAACACCCAAATTTAAACTAGTAACATAGCTTCAATAGAATTCCTATGCTTTACACTTTTATTTTTCCCCTCACATATTAGGTTATTGATGTTACAGTTTACATATATTTTATATTGTGTAACTAAGAACAGATCATTGTAGTTTTGGTTATTTTTACTATTTTTTTTTAACTTTTAGAGTTGTAAGTGAATTATGTACCACTATTTCCTTGTTACAAAATCTAACTTTGACTATATATTTACTATTACCAGTGAGTTTTACACTGCCTTATGTCTTTATGATGTTAACTAGTGTTCTTTTATTTCCACTCAAATAATTCCATTAGCATTTCTTGTAAGGCAGGTCTAGTGGTGATGAATTCCCTCAGCTTTTGTTTGTTTGGGAAAGTCTTTATCTATCCTTCATTTATGAAGGACAGTATTCTTGGTTGACAGTTTTTTTCTTTCAAAATTTTGAATATGTCATCCCATTCTCTTCTGGCCTGAAAAGTTTCTGCTAAGATAATCTGTTGGTAGTCCTATGGGGTTCTCTTGTATGTAACTTCTTTCTTTTTTCTTGCTGCTTTAAAAAATCTTTTTTGTCTTTGACTTTTGACAATTTAATCATAATGCGTATTGGTGTAGCTATCTTTGGGCTCACCCTGTTTGGGATCATTTGGGCCTGTTGTATCTGGATGTTTAGTTTGGAAGTTTTTAGTCATTATTGCTTTAAATATACTTTCTGTCTCTTTCTCTTCTGGAATTCCCATGATGTGATATTGTTTCTTTTCATTGTGTCCCATAAGTCTGTAGGCTTTCTTCACTGTTTTTCGTTCTTTTTTCTTTTTGCTCTGACTGGATAATTTCAAATGTCTTATCTTCCAGGTCATTGATTCTTTCTTCTGCATGGTTGAGTCTGCTTTTGAAGCTCTCTACTGAATTCCTCAGACACTTTTTGTATTTTTCAGCTCTAGAATTTCTATTTGTTTGCTCTTTTTTGGTGGTTTCTCTTTCTTTGTTGAACTTCTCATTTTGTTAACTTCTTGTTTTGTTAGTACATTGTTTTCCTAATTTCATTCAGTTGTTTTTATTTTCTTGTATTTCACTAAACTTCTTTAGGGGGATTATTCTGAATTCTTTGTCTGACAATTCATAGGTCTTTATTTCTTTAAGGTCAGTTATTTGAGCTTTATTAATTTCTTTTGGTGGTGTCATATTTTCCAGATTTTTTAATAATCCTTGATTCCTTATGTTGGTGTCTCCTTTTCCAGACTTTGCAGGTTTGCTTTGGTAGAGATAGTCTTTATCATTAGCTCAGTTTGGGTTTTTACACAAGTCTGCTGGTAATGTCCTTGGACAGGTGGGGCCTGCTATAAGGTCTGATTTTGGTGAGGCAACTGTTTGAATTGTGAGGTTGGGGTGAGGGGTGTGTGCCACTGGCTGAGAACAGCTGGATAGAACTGCTAGCTTGTTCCCTGTCCAAGTGAGGCTGTAGGATGGGCTTTGTGGTTGCCTGGATTCTCTGGTCAGGCTTACTAGATGGTCAGGACTGGGTACTATGCTCAGCAGTAGGTGGGGCTAAGAGTTAGCTTCCCTGCAGTTTGAGGGCCTGAATCAGGCAAGGGTGTACACTGAATATTTCTGGTCAGGTGATGCCAAAGCTTTGCTCTGCATAGAGGGAAAGCCATTGGGCTGTGCTCTTTGTTCAGGTGTCACTGTAAGAAGGGCTGTTGGGTGGGCTGTGCAGCTTGCTGCGTGCTCTGGTAAGACTCTCTGGTCTGGCAGGCTGAAGGCTGTATCCAGTAATGAGTGGGGTTATGAATTAGTTTCTCTGTCTGAGCACACCAGAAGCAGCTCCAAGGCTGCTAAGGTTCTTTGTGGTCTTGGTGCAAGCTAACCCATGCCCCAGGTGGTCCCCTGGCTGAACAGGGCCACTGGCTTTGTTTTTTTGTTTTGTTTTTTAAATTTATTTATTTTTGGCTGCATTGGGTCTTTGTTGCTGCACGTGGGCTTTCTCTAGTGGCGAGCAGGGTCTACTCTTCGTTGTGGTGCGTGTGCTTCTCATTACGGTGGCTCCTCTTGTTGCGGAGCAAGGGCTCTAGGCATGCGGGCTTCAGTAGTTGCAGCATGTGGGCTCAGTAGTTGTGGTGCACAGGCTTAGTTGTGCCTTGGCACGTGGGATCTTCCCGCACCAGGGCTTGAACTCGTGTTCCCTGTAATGGAAGGCAGATTCTTAACCACTGTGACACTAGGGAGGTCCCGGGCCACTGGATTTGCTTTGGGGGTGATCAGCTCTGCCTACCTGCCTCTTGGCTCAAGCATTGCTGGGTTATGCAGCAGGTTCCAGGTGTTCTTGCAGCTCTTTCTTTCACATGGGGCTGGGGGCCGTACTCTGCGGCATGTGAGTTATGACTCAGCTCTCCTGCCTGGGTGGGACTGGGTGGGCCCACTTCAGGCAATTCCCAAATTTTCCCAAACAAGCTTTCTGGTGAGGGGATGCAGGGGGCAGGAGCCATCCTCCACAGCAGGTGGGGCTGACTCAGCTCTTCTGCCTGGGTGTGAGCAGACCAGCCTCCAGGGCCAGCAAAGCTCATATGAGGACCTGAATCAGGCGGACCTGCACCTTGCTGAGTTCTCTGGTCACGCTGCACCACCACCTTGAGTAAAGCCACAGGTAGGGACTTTGCTCACAGGTGAGCAAAGCCACAGGTAGGGACTACTACTTAGGTTCTGCAGGTAGGAACTTGGTCTGCCAAGGTCCAAGTGCTGGTTGCTGGAACCCCCTCTCCCCACTTCTTCATGATCAGACTCCCTGTGATTGAGCCTCACAGATTCCCATGATTCCTATGGGGTGAAGCTAGAGTTGGGGCTCCCACAAAGTGACCTGTTGTGCTAGGGAGGCTGGATGTCACCCCTGGGCTCTCTTTTCTCGCTGGAGGAACTGGAGGCTCTGGGAAGAGCTCTTGATGGTGCTGTGCTGCTCTGGTCTGGGGGAAGGGGCATATGGTCCACATGTGGCTGCTTCTCCTACCCTTCTGTTGCAGTTTGTCTTATCTCTGTGGTTGTGGAGAGTGGGGTGCTACAGCCTCACTTTGTTCCCAGGATTCTCTCAGTGGTGTCTTGCCCATGATAGTTGTTAGCTGTTCTTCTTGTAAAGGGGAGTGAAGTCAGGAATGACCTATGTCACCTTCTTGGTCATGTCACTCCTATCATATTCTTTAGTGACAGAGTCCTCAGTGTTTCCTTTTTGGTTTGTTCTAGCCAATACGTGACTGGGCTGAAGGGGATACTAGTAGTAGGTATGTCTAGCCCTGTAGGGGAAGATGAACCTGGAATGTGGAACACACACTCCCAGTGGGAGGGGAAGGTGGGAGCTGGGTGGAGAGCAAGCTTCTGGGCTTGGGACCCTGGAGCTCCAGGTGGGTGGTGACTGCACCATCAGCTCTGCAGGACATTTTCTCATGCCATAGCCCCATCCTTCATTCCCCCCGAGACTCTGTCTCCCCTTACCAGTCCCCTCCCTGCCGCATTGTACTCCTGATGGGAAGGCTCCCATTTGTTTCAGGTCATAGTTTTTTAAGTGGTGAAGTTATTGGATGGAACACATTCTGTAGACTGCTAAGAATGTGCCATAGATGGTCAGTTGGGAAACACGACTCTTGAGCACATAGGGCCACTTTACTCAGCTCTGCCCTGGGTAGAGACGTTGGTGTTGAGAAGACTTTCCCAGCTCTTCCACCCCCATCACCCAGTGTATTTCATTCTTCTCTAGGACAGACCTTTAAGCTTTAGCCCGGGAGACATTGTGTCTGAGTAGCACTGAGCTCAGTGAAGGACTAGAAAGTCTGAAACAGCTGCCATCTGTTTGTGGCTCTTCAGTACATAATCCTGTGTGGGTGCTGTGGTGATATAGTGTCCACTGTGGGGAGAGAGTGTTTGTTTGGACCATCTGCTCTTGCTGGTTTGAAGGGTTTCTCCTTACTTGGCAGATACGCTAATCAAGGCAAAGTCCTGGAGGCAGGGCCATGTATTACTTTTCTTTGCACTGCCAGCCCCTACCCGAGTGCCTCGCATGGAGTGGCTGCTTAGTACATGACTTCTGAACAAATGAATGATTAGTGGATTATACATTATCCTTGTGGTAGCTGTTGACAAGTTGGGACACGTTACTTGTATTCAAGTGCATTTCCTGGATGCCTGGAGGTACATGGCATCCTGGCAGCAGCATGGACTGTTTGCCTTCAAGGCTGTTCTAATGACTTAGTTGTACTGTGTTGCTTGTGGGCTGGCCCGGGCCCCATCCTGCTCCAGGCACTAACTTGGCAGGCTGAACAGTAGCTGCAGCTGAGAGGACGTGAATTGACCTGCTTCTCAGGAGTGCCTTAGCAGCCAGTGCCTCTAGTCATAGTTTTCTATTGATTTGTACTCAGGTCAGTGGTCTGGTCTCTTAGATATGAAGAATATATCTAGGGACAGTCCCTCGATATAAAATATTCCTGAGAGGGTACAAAATTTAGCTTAAGAAAAGATGACAGTAGTACTCAAGGTAGTTGGACCTAATTGCAGGAATGTTTTTCCACTCAGGACCCAGTAGCTGATTAGCTCTGTGGCAACAAAGCAGAGCCTGCATATTTGGGGTGCACGAGCAGTTGAGTGTTCTTCCTCACCCCCATCTGTGCCCCAGGCCTCCCATAGTGGCTCCTGACTTCTGCCACCAGTTTCCACCATCCTCATCCCATCCCATAGTCAGACTTCTCTCCACAAATATTTCCTGAGTTGTCCATTTCATAAGGAATGCTTTTCCCTCCCTAGCAAGGTCACCTGCTACATCCATCCACCCACCCACCCATCCGTCCATCCAACAGTTCTGAACACTGACTATATGGCAGGCACTGTGTTGAGGCACTGGGGATACAGCAATGAATGAGACACAGTCACTTCCTTCAAAGAGCTCACAGTCTAGCTTGGGAGACAGACGTAAGCAACGTGTAAACACACATCAAATAGTGAATGTCATCATGCGTCGCAGACGGTGGACTATGGGAACACAGAAGTGGTAGAGAGATGGGGAAAGGAGAAGGAAGGAGAGAATGATTCCAAAGACAATAAATGTATGTCACGGGGCTTAGGTAATGGTGGCCCTGTCTGAGTTCCCTTCTTCTAAAGCAGTGGTTTTTAACCTTTTGTGCTTTTAGTAACAAAATTGTATTTCTAAATAAAATTCTGCATGGACCACCAATAAATAAAACAAGCAAAAGCAGAGCACCTTTGGTTAAACTGGGGGTGTGGTGACGTGGTCTAGAGAGCTCTCTGCTTGGCTCTATCTAGGCTTCTGAGCTCTGACCCCTGCTCTTCCCAAGGTGGTCAAAGACCTATAGATTCTGGTTGCTACTGAGGACACAGCTTTGCCTTGGAAGGGCATAGAACCTACAGGCTTGTTACAGGCAAACCTCCAGATGATTTTGTCATTCCCACATAGGACCTAAACTGGATGGCTGTGCTTTTCTTTTGGGTAAGAGCTACCTAAATATAATACTTAAAGGTAGGGAGGGGTGGATTCGAGTGAGGAATCAGTTTCCTTTTCTGAGGATGGAGTTAGTTGTTGTTCCCCAAGGCTTAGGGCAGCCTAAGGGTGGGTATGCCTCTAGTGTACAGTTTCTCACGAGGGGAAAAGCCTGTCCTGGAGCTTGTTGGTGCAGAGATGTCTGCTGGAGGAGCTGCGGTTTCTGGTCAGACCTTGTCCATAGTTGTCCAAGGAACCCAGGGAGAACTGTGGGGCTCTCTGGGGATGGCTGAGTGCATACCTAGCAGGAGAAAGTAATAGACCAGGCCAGTGGAGGGGAGCTTAGCCCACCATGTCGGTAGATACGACCACTGCTACTAACTGGTTGACCTTACTGAATACTTACAATGTGATGGATCCTCATCTCAGCGTTTTGTAAGTATTGGCTTAGTTAATCCTCATAATAACCCCTTGCAGTAGGTATTATTCTTATGCCCGTTTTGCCAACGAGGAAATTAAGGCACTGAGAGGTTACACGGGTGATGAGTGCTAGAGCTGGCATTCCAACTGAGGCAGCGTGGCTCCAGAGAGTATGCCTAAGTATTGAATACTTTCCCTCCTTTTAACACCAGCTTCGCGATTGAGGGGTCATCTAGCGTCTCAAAGCTGGGGACTTTTTTTTTTTCTTTTTTTGCAGTACGCGGGCCTCTCACTGTTGTGGCCTCTCCCATTGCGCAGCACAGGCTCTGGACGCGCAGGCTCAGCGGCCATGGCTCACGGGCCCAGCCGCTCCGCGGCATGTGGGATCCTCCCGGACCGGGGCACGAACCCGCGTCCCCTGCATCGGCAGGCGGACTCTCAACCGCTGCACCACCAGGGAAGCCCAAAGCTGGGGACTTTTATTTGGGGCTTTGATCAGTTGCAGAACACATACTATGTCTTTTATATTTTTGTATGCAATATACATATTTATATATTTTTTATTTTTAAAAATATCCTTCAGATGTGGGCAGGCAGAAATTGGTGCCAGGCAGCTTCGCTGCCAGTAGGGA
>NW_006779395.1:253679-278785 GCF_000442215.2 Lipotes vexillifer | reverse complement strand
GAAAGGTTCAAAGAAACGGTGCATTCCCCCTAAAGCAGCTCCCACCTGACAGACCCTCAGACCCTCAAGCTGTGGCTCTGAGCTGGTCTCCCAGCACGCAGTCCCCGGCTGGTGAGTTCCGGAGTGGGGGACGATGGAATCGGGGCTGCAGACCTGGGAGCGGAGTATGTCGGTGTTCATCCTTTCTTCCCTGAGGCTCAGAGCTCTTCTTCCCATTATTGCCTCAGATGTGTCCTTTTTCATAAAGAGGATTCTTTCTAGCAATGTGACTGATGCTCAAGGTAAGGCCACCAAGTCTTCAACACCTGAGCCCAGTTCATGTAGACCAGTGGTTTTAACCTTTTTTAAATAAGAACCTCTACTCCAACCTCAAACTGCATAGGCTCCAGTAAGCACGTCTATCTCGACCCTTTCATTTTGCTACCCTTGGCTATTTCTCTGATATCTCACTAGAAGTTTTTGGTTTGATGACAAATATGTGAGTAGGAGGTTTGGGGTGGCAGGAGGCAGCGACTGGACGAAGGATTTTGGATTATCTGGGGATTTTCACTAACTGTCTCTCCCTGTCCCTCGCTATCAGGGATGACTAAGATTTGTTTTATAAAGGATTAGGATGCCTGTGCCGTTTTGCAAGTAGAAGTTTACGACTTTTTCTTCAAATCAAACATCAAGCAAGAAAAACTAATCTAACATAAAACCTCAAAGCAAAAAAAATCTAACAGGAAATGCCATTCTGTTCAGACTTATGGCCTGTAGGAAAAATTTCAAAAATATTCCTTCAAAGGACCAAGCAGCAGGCCTCCCATATAAGCTTTGCAACTGTTACAGGATGTCTCTCACATATAGCTTTGAAATTTTACCCTTCTCATCCTGAGTGATCAAACCCCTTCTCTTGCTTTCTCTCGTTTTGCAGTCCTGAATAGACCCGCCATTGCTCTCCAGCAGGGTATGGTTCTAGTGTCATCTCATTTTGGAAAAACTTTGGTGCAGACCAGCATTATTCTTGGATCTGCCTTTCTTTTTCGTCCCCTTTCTGCTGAGCCTAAAGAGATCGATCGCATTTAGAAAGGCAGTTGGGTTTTCTAGGTTAGGGCAGATTCTGGACGCTTTCCAGGTGTCTTTTGGTGGCGAAGGGACTGCTCTCTTCTGCCGCCCTCAGCGCCTGGGTAGAGATTTGCCAGGGCCACCAGTAAGGGCATGATTTTCCAGATGACTCTCGCTAAAATGCACCAGGAAGAACTTCCCCCCACTCCATTTTGTTTCCAAAGTCAATTTATTGAATATTAAGTCATAAAGCCAGTGATTATAATTTTAATGAAAAATAACCTGTATCACTCAAGACAGAAAAGAACAAAAATGCCCCTTAGAAACACTGCTTTGAAAAATAATCACATTAACTTTACACACAAGAATCCTTTCTTAAGCTTTATTTAAGAAATCGAGTACTATATAGTTCAATATATATAAGACACATCCAGTATTGTGTTCCTGATAGCAAGTGCATAGATTTTGTTAAGATATCATTTTCACTTGATATAAACGTTTCATGGTCACATGAAGATAATATTCCCAGTGATTTTGCCCAAGCATGAGAGGAGAAAACAGAACACAGCAGAAATAGTGAACTACAACAGAGATGAAAAACAAAAACAGCGAATTAGCAGAACAGTCGATTCCTGATAAGTGAATAAGCTGATTGTTTGGTCACAATGTTTTTATTCACTTATCAGGAACGATTCACAGTACCTTAATGTTCACTGTGTTTCCTAGCCTGCCAGCTAAGAGTGCCAGCCCGAGATTGCTCGTAACTGCTGTGGGCTGTGCAGATATGTGGCTTCCATCAGCAAGGTAAACGTTGACAGGTCTGTCATTTCCCAAGGTGGTCCATGTATGGCAAGCAGATACACCTTGCTGACACTGCAGTGGTGTTTTAAAGAATCAAAAGGGTGAGTGTGAATTTAGGCAGGGACAAACTTTACAGTCTTAAGTGCTCAAGGGAACTAGCATTTTTGTCTCCTTCTTTGGAGAATTATTGTGTTGTTTTTGCAAAACAACAAAAAAATCTGGCTTTGTCTTTCCCTTCTTTTACTCATGCTGAGTATTTTGCCTTGTGCCAAATGGTGGACCTACATACTTATATGACTTAAATATTTAAAAAGTAAACACTTGCATCTTGGAAAGAATCGATCACCCTCTTTACCCCCCTTCTCCCCTCCCTCACACCCTCCCCCCCCCCTCTCCCCCCCCAGCCTCTCGGATTCTTGGATATGGTCAGTTCTGCGATTTATCAAGGGAGACTCCATCTTGTATATCTCAGTAAAGAGGCCAAGTTCACACGCAGGGGCTTCTGCACCCTTGCCCAGGGCTTCGGGAAGTAAAGTTTTGCAAAAAAAAAAAAAAGATTAGTGGTGCTTTCCTGATCTTCATGGCCTGTGTGTTTCTCATTATCTTCCCTTGGATGCAGTCATTGGTTTTCGTTCCAAAGCCACTCGAGGCTGGTCATCGCTCCTCCCATAGCAGGGAGACTTCTCTAGGGCTAATGGTAGGGAGAGAGATGAGTCACCAGCCTCTCGTATAGTCAGACCCCCTCCTCTCCGTCCCTCCTGGCAGAGTTCTGCTTCAGTCTCCCTCACTGCCCACCTGCTCTCTTGCTGGGCTCCCCACCTCCACCTCCTTCCTTCCCCTTCCAATCTCTCCCCCCCCCCCCCCCCCCCCCCCAAAATAGTAACATACAAGAAAGAAAAATCACACCCATAGCCGTCTTTTCCCACTAATGTAAGCAGTGGGTTTTCAGAGGCAAACTGATGAAGGCTCTGATGAGATTTAAAGCAGAAGTATTGGCAGGAAGTCAGCTCTCATCTGTGCAGGTTTAGAGCTGGTGGAAGTTACTTCTCTGAGGTGTTCAGCCTATGGGGGAAAGAGCCTCCTTCCCTCCGCCTCACCCGGCCCCTCTGTTGTTGAGCCGACTGGAAAGGACAGTCTAGGGGTCAGAGGGGCTGCCGAAACCGGAGGGTGGGGAGCCTGAGCACCTGCAGGGACAATCTCCTTGGCGGCCAGAGGAAGGCTGCCGGTGCCGGGTGGCCTGAGTTGGACAGAGCTTGTGCGTCTGAAGAGTTGGAGGGAGAGATCAGAGCAGACGTCAATGGAATCTTGTAAGAGCACTTGGAGAGCAGTCAGATTCCTGAGCAGAAGAGATGGGCAGAAGAGGGAGGAGGGCCTGTGGCTTCAGCTTTCGAGGGCATACAAGGAATGGTTTTCTTCTCTAGTTCTCTTTTTGCTAGCTGGGGTTGGGGCGATCGTGGGGGACAAGGCTTTTTACAAAATATACACTCATTCCGGAAGGAGTGTGTGGATGCATATGGCCTTCTTGGCTTTCATTTGGAAACGGATGATATAGTATGAAGACTTGGGCGTGAGAAACTTTACCTCTTCCCCCTCCCATCCCACCAGACTGAGTAGAGCTTCCATTTGAGCCCTTGCAAGTATTTCTTTTCTCTTCCACTAGTTTTAATAATTAAAGCTGCTCCTGGATTCAGTTAGCTCTAAAAATAAATAATTTAAATTACTTTTCTATACATATCTATTGATTGATGGCAACGCATAGGTTTAAATTTAACAAACACCTTTCACGTCTATTCACCAGGTAAGTTAAGTTTATTTTTTCTTCCCTGGAGAGCTCACCTCTTTTAAAAAATGTGACTGGTTTCTGAGAAGAGTTTGATGGTAATGGTATGCCTTTGGACTCACTCATGGGTAGGCAGAAGAAACCCCAGCTCTGCTGCTTCCCTTCTGAAGGTTATGCAGCAAAGCAGAGCCATTTTTAATGAGTGTTAAGAACTGCACACATGTACCCAAGGGAAGGGGAGAGAGAAAGTGAAATATACCAGTGTGGTGAGAAGACCAGATAAGGTCTTGGCAAATCCAACTCTGTAGGTGGACCATAGAAATAAGTATAAATCTTGGAAGCAGTGGTTAAAATAGGCTGTTGTACATAAATCAGAGGTGGCTGGTGTGTAGTTTCCCCCTTCCCCAAATCAGATATTCACTTAGGTGGAATCGACTGTATCTTATTACACAACATATAGAAAAAAAAACATACGTGAAACAGTGAGGTGTGTAGATGTATCACCAACATATAATGACTACCAACAATACAACACTCAGAGAGAGAAACAAGTATTAGGAAAATGGTTTAATATTGGAGACAGAAGCAAAAAACTGCATCACACAATAACATACGTTACAAAAATAAGTTTGACTGTCTCAACTACACGGTTATGTTCACAATGAGGACAGAAGAATCAGAAAAAACTTTGATCTAAACAGCAAAAAAGCAAACCCCTAAAGTTTTAACTAATACATTTATCCACTTAAAGTGACTGAGTACTTCTAAATCTAATTACCTTATTGTGTAACTGCACAATACAGAATAAAAAGTGAAACTTACCGCTGTATTTTAAGACAAAATTCTAATGCTAGATATAAGCAAAGGGAAAAAAGAAATCAAGCCAAAGTTTTTAATTCTCAAAAGAAAAGCAACTTTCTTTCTATCAACCAGAAATCAAACTTGAAATCAGTCATTGTCAGGGGGCCCACTAGAGTAAGCCACAAATATTTCCATTTTTTTTTTAATCTCCAGTATAAAAAGTTCCACTGGTACAAAATGCATAAGTACAATCAGTTGTAGAAATAGGAAAGCCTGCGTATTTTTTTTGGCTCAAATTCCATCAAACAACAAAATCCAAATGCATCAATAAAACAGAAACAATACTCAAATGGTCTTACAGTTTTCCACTAGGTTGCATTAACTTTGGCTTTTCTCAGACAATATTTAAAAACTATTTTGTAATTCTAAACAAAATGATATTATTAATCTACAAACAACAATTCTCACAGCACAAAAAACACAAATACATTTTTTTGTATGACATTATTCAAAAAGGTAATGAAACTACAGGTTTTTTTTAAAATTTTATTTCTTCTTGTTAATTAGCACTTAAGATAATAAAAACAGAAACAGTAAAATGAGTCCAGAGTAGCACAAGCCAAAGAACTATAACCCCTATGGTGAAAGAAAGATGAACTTGTTACGCCTTTGAGGACTGCCACTTGATCACAATTCTCTAATTTAGTTTAAAAATGACTATTGTCTACACTTGATTTTAAAAAAAGCAGTTTCCCTGTGTGTTTGTTTTTCTTCTGGCACAGGCCCTTCGCACCCTTGCAGCTTTTTCCTTTTGCTATTAAAAGAGAAAGTGAAGAAAAGGACAACTTGTCTTTGAGGAGAGTTATCTTTTTAGCAATGAAACATCCCCCCCCCCCCAAAAAAAAAAAAAAAGGACTTTCCCTGTAACAGTACAGTCTGTCTTGGTTGCCTGCAGAATAAACACTCAGCTCTAAGTGCCCACCCTGAGCCTCTTGTCAAGTGCACTCAGCTTCCCTGGGGGAGATGCAGGCAGTGGGAGGAGGGCACCGGAGCGCTTCTGGCTTCAGTGAAGAAATGGGAAAAAATGGTTTAAGATTTATGTATAATTGATAAGAGGTTCTAAATGAGACAGTGTAGGAAATTCAAATGGTGGTGTCTGTCTTGTGTTCTTATGGATGTATCTGTGTACCACCATATTATCATCTACACGAGAGAGAGACAAGTGCGATAACCTCTGTTATTCAGCTGCTTGCTGCAGGAGGTACAAAATAGCCCTCGAAGGATGAAGGAAGGCCCCAGCAGTAGTAAACACGTGTGAGGATAATACAGATCATTTCATTGTAAGTGCATGTGCTATAAGAAGGAAACTTTTTTTTTTTTTTGCATCATTATTAGAGGCTAGTCCTTTCCATCCCAGGGCTATCACATCCACACACATATTAAACCAAACAGGGTGGTGAGCGGGAAAAGGAGGAAGGAAATGGAGCCAGCAGTTTCTGAACTCCATTAGCGAGACAAAGAAGCTTCCAGAAAGGCAGGCGTGTGTTTTGGGACTGTGGGGATGACTTTGGGGTTTGTCAGGACAGCAAGAGACCTGCTCACATGAAGTGAAAGTCAAAGAAATATGGCGCTTTAGAAAGTGGCAGCAGGAACGGGTGCTAGGTATTTGGTCAGTAACTGTGATGAACTGAGTTTGCCTTTGATGGTCAGTCCCCTTTAGATGCATTCAATTCAAAAGAAACAAAAAGGCAGGGAAAAGGATTGTCAACTTCTAACTCCAGACACCTGGCTTATTCAGAGGTATCCACTGCACAATGTGTGATAAGAAACATTAATTTGGGAATATGGAAGAAACAAAACCAAAAATCCGTCAAAAGACTACCCCATCATCACAAAGCCATTTAACTGGAAGGTATATGAAATTATTCTAAACTGGAACATACCACTAACCTGATCTCAAAAGCATACTGAATTTAAGGTTTATTTAGGTGCTTGACTATCTACTGTTCCCCTCAGAAGATTTATCCAGTAACTCTTTTTAAAGTGTTATTTTTTTTTCTTTCTTTTGGCTCTCAACCAAAGGATAAAGTACTAGTAAAGACAGAAACAACTCAAAGATATATGCAGAAAAAAAATCCAAATTAGAAACACCCCAAAACAAATGAAAATGATGACAGCATAAAAAGTTAACATTCCAGATAGCGCTGGGTAGAAAGGGTTAAAAGTTCAAAACTTTCTCACCTTAGAGGTTTCCATGTATCATGAAGAAAATACATTGTGAGGTTGCCGTCACAGCATTGATGTTCAGAGTGGTTAAAAAAGTGAGACATGGGCACTTATACAATGTCTTACAAAAAACATCATAGAGAAATAACAAACAATAACAATTTCAGGCAACAAGACCACAGGATAGCAAGTTAACAAACTTTTTAACCTCTTTTTTTTGTTGTTTTTTGTTTTTTAAATATTAGGGATTTATACAAAACACATAATAAAATACCCATGTTATCAAATTACTTCTCACAAGAAACACACTGAAGCTCTAGGAAGGAAGTACCTTTGGAATTTGGCACTATATATTTTCACTTTTTTTCTTTAAAAGAAAAAAAAAATCACATTTTGCTGAACACAAACACATCTAAATAGTCCACCAAAAAAAAAAAAAAAAAAGACATCAATGCTTTACAAGCCAACACAAAACTTACTCTGGAATAGGTTTTCTTTTTTCCCTCACATGAAATTTTTTGTAAGCAAACAACTTTTTTTTTGAAATTCTTTTTTGTTTTAAGTAAACCAATTCTAAACTTGTCTTATCAACAAAGAACATTAAGACCATAAGACTCATGATGAAACCACAACTTAATTCACAGAAGCACCAACGTTAACACAGTTTACAGTAACCTTTCTCCTGTACATTGAAACAGTATAAAATATAGGTAATTTCATGTGCATTAAACCATGGATTGTCTAACTGTGAGTCAGTTCAGCAAAAGGTGACACAAATAGGTAGCATTTGCCCCAAAACAGGGTAAATATTTTTCTTATACTAATCTACAAAAAGTGGTTCTATATATATATCTTAATGAGAAAGTGAGCCACCTAAAATGGCCTTATCAAAAAACTTTACACTGCCTGAAAAATGTAAAAACTATTACAGACCTCTAGAGACTTAAAATCAGACAGTTTTTTTCTCAAACTGTTTTTGGAAGTAGTCTGTTAGAAACCAACATTCTGTGTCCCTGGACACATATTGCTATTACCAGTGACCGGGAAGAATGCCAATCCCTGTATAATACTTTCAAGTCTGTTTTATGAAAAGAAAAGAAAGAAAAAGAAACATTTTTGCCACAGGTTTTTTCCTATTATTAATTTGTGTAATAATAAATTTCAGTCTTGCATGAATGCAGCAATGTTTTTCACATTGACTTCCCAGAATTCATAGCTAGATGAGGTCACATGCAAATTTCAAAGGTCAAACTAGATCAAAGGTCAGTAGGAGAACCAAATATGATGTGAGGTCAGAAAGACATCAGAAACAATGACGGGACGATGAAACTTTTTTTTTGAGACGCCACAGGGACATGCTAGGCAAACGGTGAACTAACGGGCATGAAGATGTCTAGGGAGAAAACAGGGAGAGTAAAAAGTTACACAGAATCTACGCAGCAGCAACAAAATCACTCTTCAGGGTGCAGGAGAAAAACTAATGCAAATTTTAGGTCATTAGGGAGTCTACGAGCCATCCACGTAATTTGCATTTCTTACACTCTTTATCCACAGCACAAAGGAACCCAAGAGAATCCATCCGGAGAGGGAGAGGGGATGGATTCTGGGTGTTTTGGGGTGAGGGGCTGGCAAAGGATGGGGAGAGGGTCCAGTTTCAACGAATGTAACAGATGGGGAAAGTCAGACGACTGAACTGTAAACTAGATAATGGCAGTTACGAACAAAATCATCAGACAGATACAGACACCGAGAGGATAAAGCATGGACTTGAGGCCTAGGGTTCAACGGTGAAAAAAAGCCCATTCCTAGAACGATTCCTCTAGAGACTACTTCAGAAGGATCTGGCTAGCACAGAGAGCTGCTCTTTAGGTACCCAATAAGTTAACAATAGGCAATAAATAACTTCCATTATTTCTGAGGCAGTAAAAATTTTGTACAAAAATAGAAATGCTTTTTTTACAAATAAAATTTACAGGCCTGTGGCTTTCTTTTTATGTAGTATTTATGTATTACTTATTTATTATTAAATTTATCTTTCAAGAAACATCAAGTATTTTCACTCATTTTTAATTTTTAAACCCTGTAGCTTTAAGAAACAGATCTCTAAATCTTTTTTTACATTAATCCTTTCTAAAAACTAAAATAAAACAATAACAAAATAGACAACCAGTGTAATAATCTGACCAATAAATGTCATGTTTCATTGAACACTAAAATAAAATCCTACTTATTAAAACAAACCAAATGTAGTGGAAAGACATTTTGTATTGTTTTTAAGTGCTTCTCCTGGCTTTTCTCTCCCACTAGGCCACCGCCTTACCCTCTATGAACAGCTGGCGCCCCTCTGCGGGGTGGGCGCGGGCAGGAGGGGCGAATTCTCCAGGCAGTGCTCTGGGGCACGGGGAGGGGGAGGGGGAGGGGGTGGGTCTCAGAGTTAGAATTGCACGTTAGCCTTTGTTTGCCTTTTAAGTTGTTAAGATGTCATTTATTGTGTATGTGTTTTTCTTTAAAAAGGTAAAAGGAGATTCAAATTGCAAAACAAAGGAGAATACAAGTGGTACAAGTGGAGGAGGAGTTTACTCGTTAGAAACAAGGTAGCCGAGTTTATGGCGAACTGGGTAGGGGGCCCGGGAGGGGGTAATGGAGGCCTTATTGTAAAAATAACCGTCTCTCTTGGTAAAAGTTGGCAATGTGGTCCTCCTCTGCCTTTCCTGTTGAGCCCAGGCTGGCTCGTGGGACTTACCCTAAGAAAGCTAAAATAAGAGCAGGGAGCCTCTGGGGTTAGGATCAGTAAGGTTTGCTGTCGTTTTTGGAGCGCTTCAGCTGGACCTTCAAGCGTTTCATGCCAATCTGAAATCCATTCATAGCCTGGATAGCAGCTTGCGCAGACACGGGATTGTCGTAGCTAACAAAACCTGGAAGACACAAGCGGAGGGAGGGCGGGAATCAAGATGGAGAGGCAGGGGAGCAAAGGAGGGTGGCTGCAGATGCTAAGTGACACGTGCCCAGCTTGCGGTCTCGGGTCAGCTCTACTCAGTTCACGGACTGCAGGTCATGTTTTAGGGGCAACACTGGAAACATCCACTGAGAAGCAGTGGAGAAGCTGGCTGGATGCTAACTTGCTATCATGAGAACAAAACCCCTCTGCAGAAGGCTAAAATCTCAAACACTGAGTCAATTTAGTCTGTTTTACTGATTTCAGTCAAACCTGTTTGTGTTTAAAGTCCCTTAGAATCCTGAACGAGCCTCCAATACATCAGTAAGTGCTGCTCCTAGAAGCAGTGGTACAAATATTCTAGGTCTCCAAGGGCCCCCAGAGGCTCACATGCCCCAACCAGGTGAGGTTTAAAAGCAGGATCATTGAGGGAAGGGCTGCATAACCGGTACTGCTGCCCAAGACCCTGTTTCCATTCCAATTCTCCATGTATACAGGACGGGGTCAGTTGGTGAATTAACTCTAGAATAATCTGTACTTCATTTTTACCACTTGGACCTGTTACTGAGAGGAACCTAGGGGCCCAGGGGAAATGCTGTGCCTGTTCTCCTTATCTCAACTTCCATTTTCAAAGCTCCAGTGAATTCAGCGGAATGGAAATTGCTACCTTGTATCCCCAGCTGTCCTGGAGAATATAAACAGTCTAAACAGCTCAGGGCTTCACAGCCATCCTGACATACTTCCCACCACCTTTCTCTGTACCAACACTCAGACGCTTCTGACGACCACCCAGGCTCTGCCAAAACCCAGAAACAGAATTCTGACCACATAGTTTTGTTTCACTGGGGGCAGGGGTTACATGCAAAAAGTTTCTTTAGGTAATGCTAGTGCAAAAGTGTTGTCCCTACTTACTTTTGTTGTTGAAAGGAAGTTATACTGATTGGATTTCAGCTCTGACCATCCCCTGTTCAGAAGGTTTTATACCAAGTTCTCCATCTATCTACTATTAAAGTATAAAGCTAAGGAGAACATTCCTTTACAAATTAGAGGAGGAAGAAAGGGACATAAATATATACCTTTAGCAGAGTTCTCAGCTGATTGATAAAAATAGGCATACGGTATAAGCAGAGTAGCTTCTCATAGGCTGCCTGTATGCAAAATGGTGGTTTACATTTTTATTAAATTTAAATTCCCAATAAATGTGATCTTGAATCTAAGATTTTTGCTGATTTTTCTTTCCTCCTACATCTTATCCAGAGGTAGCAAGATGATTGAAGAATGGAAATGGGTCAAAGGCAAAGTGGATAACAAAACCTGGCCAAGAGCTTAGGATGAAGAATGGGGTACCACGTTAATGACCAGCAAACCTGGGACCCCAAGAAGTTAGGCTGTCTCACGGAGACACCTACGTATGGGATGTTACAGCTTTTTAATAAAAACTGAAAACATAGTGCATAACACTAAATACAACTGTCTGATGCATTATTATGAACACAGTGGTTAAGTAGTTTGGGGGCTGATATAATCTCTTTCCAAGACGGTAAATATTTTCTCAAAATCAAACCATGAACTACAATCCTTTTTCTAATCTCCAAATAAGCTCAGGACATTGTTTAGCAATGAGGACTATAAATGTCTGGCTCGCAAGCCTTGTTCAGGGAAGCTCCCAATGGGGAGCCCTTACTGAGACATGCACACAGCCTATGTAACAACTTACTTTCCATTTCACTCTCTCATGAACCATTACAAGGGCATTTATATACCTGTAATGGGTTCAGGCTAACAGCCTTTCTCCACTTGGATAGAAACAGTGACTTGAAATGGCTGACACGCTAATCCCCCCAACAACAGAGGCTTCAGACCTTCCTGGGTGACAGCACGGAAATCAGAAGGACGTTATGCGAGTGGAGTTTCAGAAGCCAGAGCGCTCTCAGGCTGGCCGCCCGTCGCCAGTCAGCCGGGCGCCAAGTCTGAGTTTGTGCCTCTGCAGGAGCCGTCCCCCCCTTTCCTCTTCACCGTGCCCACTTCTGTTTGTTCTCCTCTGCCCACATCTGTTCTACTTTATTTTGTTTTGTGCTACTCTTAGCACCTATGACCAATGTGAGTCATTAAATCGGAGGAGTGGTTAAAGCAAACGCTGCATCTCAAACTGGGCCAGAACTTGCCAAGTTAGAAGTATATACTCTGAACATTCTAGCCTCTAAACTACTTTGGGGAACACAAGCGTTCAAAAAATAAAACAAGAACTAGATTTAATGAATGTTCTCCTCTGTAAAACATGAGGGCAGGCAGTGAGCCTGCCACACTCTCTCAGGGAGCGGAAACGCCCCAGGGGGCCGGAGTCCAGGCTGCTTGAGGAAGGAGACCGCGACAGCTCGGGCCACCGAGGAGCTGGGATGTCCAGTGTTCTGAGAACACCTGCATCTCCTGCGCTCTCCACCCACTCAGGCAGCCACTGCAGATCCCAGCATCCCAGCACACCGCAGCACTTCATGTCACCATGAGCTAAACCAGCCACCGTCCCTGGGCTCCCGGAGCTGCAGTGCTGGGTGTGGCCTGAGCACACCCCTACTGTGAAGGTGTGTGCATTGATGAGTGTGTTTTTATGTACATCCAGATGCTGAACAGTAAGCCCCCAATAAGCCCCCAGTACAATGTGCTGCCTACACCCACAGGGTCTGAGTCCTAGTGGACCTGGAAGGGTATGGAGTCTGTGGCAAAGTGTCTGCAGTGCCATTCTGTATCAGGAGTCTCAACTACACTACAGTCTGTAAACTCCTTCCATCCGGTGAAGCCCGTGGTTCAAACTGGGGGCCCAAAGAGACTGTTGCTGGTCAACTATGAAAGGTGATTAGTTATAGGCAGTAAGACCCTTGAGTACAGTATAGAGCACTACCTACTATATGGGCATTTAATTTCCCAGATCATTCCTCTCTCCCAGGTCTTTTCTCCCTTTTTGATGACTTGACCCAGTCTGCTTACATGGATCCAGACAACCTGGAACCACCACACACATTGAAGGCCCTATCCTGGCATCTAAAATACTGGCCATTACATTTTCCTTCCCATGACTCCTTACTGGCAGTGCACTGTATATGCTAGCTGGGTTTCTTTTGCATACCAAAGCACTTGCTCAGATTGGTCTGTTTGTCAATGAAGACTTTAGCAGAGATAACATTTCCAAAAGGCATGAACATCTGCAGGATGTCCTGGTCTCCAAACTCCTGTGGAAGGTGGTAAATAAAGAGGTTTGCACCCTCTGGACCTAAAGAGGGGGAAAAAAAAAAAGATCAGAGTAAGGTATTCTGCACTTCTTAGTTCCCAAAGCCTCTTCTCAGGAATGCTTTAACAACAGATGGGCTAAGCACCTGGCTTTCCCTCACACAGAGATGGATACAAGTCCAGTGCTGGTATGTCTTTTAGGACAGGAGTCGTCCTTCACATTTTCCTGACTTCCAAAGAGACACCGGTTAAGAATGGCTTCCTTTTCATCTATAACCTGTGGGTCACATTTGCTTACTGCACGTGAGCACGTATCTTCAGTCTTCCTGGGCGTGAAGGTGGCAGACCGAGGGGTAGAGTCAGGTAGGAGAATGCAGGCGTGGGTTTTTCCCACGTGGCCATGTTTTATAGTTCGTAGTATATATTCTCTCTTGGATACAGTGTCCTGTGTATTCTAAGCAAATTGCAGCAATTTAGAAGTAATGAATATAGCAGTAATGCTGCTTGGATTTCTCAATCATTTACCTAATTATCCATCCAGTTCTGATTTGGCAGATCTCTTAACACACAGTCTAATAATCATCTTTCTTAGAAATGACTGGCAACGAGTCAAGGCAGGAAAAAGTAGGTGCTAGAGTTTCACAACTGTGATCGGAATGACACCACTGGGAATTAGCCTTGCAAACTGAGCGTATGAGGTGCACAAGCTGATCAGAGACTAAGTGAAGCCTGGTTCTTGGCTCTCCACCGTAACTTCCAGAAATACAAGGAACGAGGACAGAGTAGGGGCGATCTTAGCTACACCAGACAGGACAGCACTCTTAAGTTCCTTTCCATTTCATTCTCCCATCTCTCTATAGCCACCTGCAGAAGAACTAGCTGTAGCTTAAAAGGAAGCAGAAAGGAGGGAATCCCAATGATTACAGCATGTCATCACCACCTAATACGTCACAGGTGAGAACGCTTTCCAGGTCAGAGGGTGCTTGGGGGAGTCGTAGGTCCTTCTCCAGATGGTTCTGGGGAGGCCGCAGGGCTGAATGCCTCCAGGATGTTCTGGGCGTGGTGTCTGGGAGGGAAGGGAGCTCATAAAACTGGTGAAGTAGCCAAGCACCTGGTTCACGGGGCCTTGACTGGCTCTCGCAGGAGAGGAACCAGGACTGCCTGCTGCACTGGGAAGCCCCAGGGGCTGGGGGGTGAGTGTCTGTTTGTATGGGCCGACGAGAAGGAGAACTGGGGTAGAAAGAACTTTGTAAAAATAAAAGGGATAAACATCTTTGCAAAGAAAAGTCAAACCAAGTTTCTTTCCACACACACAAACACACAATCATAAAAGACAAAAAAGTATTCTAATGAATGGGACTTTTCACAAGGAGATCTTCTTGAGGCAAATTTCTGAAGCCACAGAGATGAAGCATTTCTTTCTTATTTAAGTGTTAACATGGCCACTTTAATTTTCCGTATTGCTCACAATTTCCAGGGGCGTAGCCATGTTCCAGTGCAAGAGACACAGTTTGTATTTAAAGGGGCACAATTACAGCGTTAGGTCCCCAGATGTTTCTTTGTTTTTTTTTTTCCTTAAAAAAAGACAACTCTTAAACAGTCAAAACTTAATATGAATAGATGCAAAACCAAAACACTGGAGGTGGGTGTTCTGAGGGCCACTATGTGTGTGCGTCCCCTGCAGTTTGTCTATCGGGCAGATCTGGTACTGCCCAGACTGGATATGCCTTCTAAATAGAAGGTCCAAATGCACAAATGAGGATTAATGGGGCCCAATGGGAATTGTGAAGTCAGCTCACCTCCTGAAGCCTGGGGAGAAAATGCAGTTTTAATGCACTGTGACAGATTACTGGCCACGCCCGGGTAGCCCAGGCCTTCTCAAATGCAGTGCATTCTGAACGTACCCAGGCCAGACAGGGGACTAAGAAAACGGGAAGAAGGTAAACCCAAGGAGGCTGTCTTTTTCCTCATCACCAAGAAATACTTGGATTTTGCAAACTGCCGAAGTCATTAACACGAAAATGAGAAAAAGGTGACTTGGTATGGAAACCCTCTTAATATTCAGTGAAGGAGGCTACTGCCATAGACACGAAGGGTAAAGAAACAGTTTTTTGAGGGTTCAACCTAGGTGTCTTCCTTCTGTCTCCCTTCAGTAAAAACCTGCTGACCAGCCACACATTCCTCAGACCTCTAGTGTACGTGACTGACTTGCTAGAGCTCGTTCAGTTCTATCATTGGTCCCAGTTGGCTGGGTGTTCGTGTTCATATGTCTCATAGGGCACCTGATGTAGCAGAAAGCACTGGGGGTGTCTGTATCAGACCGCCAGTTGGGATCTGGAGGCTCTACCTAATGCTGTGTGTGTGACATGCCTCCTGCAAACAGAGGGAGATGGGAAGGGTGTGCAAGAGCTCAGAGGATATTTAGGAATGGCAGGAAACATGGTCAGCTTGCCTGAATTTAGATCTGTAGGGATGCCATAACCCTTCAGAAGATTTAGCTGGGGAAAATATTAAAACCATTTCTTTACAAGGCCAGACTGGTTCACTTTCCAGTCGGAAAATATATACCAGGGTACACGACTAAATACATCAAATTGACTCAACTTTCTTGATTAAAGAACAGGACTAAGGAGTAGAAAATCTAAAACTCTGTTTAGTAGTGGAATTCATCATGGGGTCTTTCCTTTGCTTCTCAGTATGACCTGCCTTTTAAATTATGTTTTAGTTAAGCTAATGTCAAGACGGTTTAAATTTCTTGAGCACAGGTTAACAGGCTGAGAAGAAGGTGATCAGAAGAGACATATGAGAAGATGGAAGACCATTTAAAGAGACCTGAACAAACCTAAAACACCATCAAGCACTAACCCATGCTCCTGGTAGCCCACATACCTAAATATAAATAATCTGGAGCGGGCAGTATTTATCTTGAACTATTTTACATTAATCCCAGAGGATTAATTATTGCACAAGCAGCGCCTAAAACTTAAGGCATAGAAATTTAGGGCAGTGAGCTGGTGTGAAGCAACTTCCAGGCCCGGACTTTCTCCTTAAGCTACTGACTTTCGAGTCTGCTGGTGACAGATGTTTTCTCAGTGACCCAGGTTATATGGTTTGCTGTGAGGCCCTGCTGGGTGAGGGAGAAGTGACCAACACTCTCTAAGACGCGCGTGGGGGAACTGGCTTTTACGGTCTCTCCTGAGGACACGGTTATCTGACAGGATCCCTCCTTACCACCCTCATTTGTCACCATGGTAGTCAGACCTCAGACACAGGGACCTCAATACAAGACAAAGGGACCTTCCTTTGGGAAGCTGAGGTATTTATGACATTGGGTCTCCACACGCCTGGGGAAAACGCAGTTGTCTGAACAGTTGTGCAAGTTTTAAAAAAACCAACAATAACAGCCACAGCTGAGAGGAAAGAGAAAGTTGAAAGAATGAAACTCAGATTTTCAACTATCTTCCTTTTTTTTGTTTTGCGGTACGCGGGCCTCTCACTGTTGTGGCCTCTCCCGTTGCGGAGCACAGGCTCCGGACGCGCAGGCTCAGCGGCCATGGCTCACGGGCCCAGCCGCTCTGCGGCATGTGGGATCCTCCTGGACCGGGGCACGAACCCACGTCCCCTGCATCGGCAGGCGGACTCTCAACCACTGTGCCACCAGGGAAGCCCATGTTTTTGTTTTTTTAAAGAAAGATATTTTTCTGTTTATATGTAACAGCATTAAAAATGGAAGACAGGGCTTCCCTGGTGGCACAGTGGTTGGGAGTCCGCCTGCCGATGCAGGGGACATGGGCTCCGGGAAGATCCCACATGCTGCGGAGCGGCTGGGCCCGTGAGCCATGGCCGCTGAGCTTGCGCGTCCGGAGCCTGTGCTCCGCAACGGGAGAGGCCACAACAGTGAGAGGCCCGCGTACTGCAAAACGAAACAAAAACAAAAACAGAAACACAAACACATGAGTGTCTTTAAAGCTGTGTCCCTTTTACTATTCCCAACTTAAAAAGAAAACCCTTCTATTTCTTATAGGACACCATGTTTAAAGTCAAAATATTCAGACAAAAACCAGTCTGGAACTATGGATGGGGTGAGGATACAGGAGAAGGAAAAGAAATTTTAAAAACATCTTCAGCAAGTACTTCCCTATTCTAACTTCTTTTCGTGTGTTCAAAACAAGTCAGAAAGAGAATAAATATCACAGTGCAGATTCTGCTTTAAAAGCAATTTCAATCAAGGAGGAAGGAGCCAAAAGGAGGAAAGAAAGAGACAAGCCCTCCCTACTCGGGCCAGCTCATTAACTGCTTTATAATTAGCTTTCATTTATTCTTAGCATTCACTTCCTGATGTTTATTTTTTCTTACCAGCAGAGAAGCAAGGCAATCAATCACTTACTTGCTTCCCCAGAAGACCCCTGATTAAACCGAGACTGAGTCAAACCTAAGAGTGGATTTTTTCATTAACCTGGAAACCATCGTGGACTAAGAGGTGAGCTCCACCATCACGGGGGACGTGGACTGTAGGAAAGCTGGGCTGAGCCCACAGGGGGCTGCATCGACCCACCCCTTCCTCTAACGAGGAGTTTGTATGGAAAGGGAGAAATGAGAGGTGGCCCTGCTGATTCGGGAGAGGGTGCTCCCCACAATTTTTTGATGGCAGCAATCACTAGGTAATTGCGTTTGGCGCACAGAGGGTGAGGACTCCACCTGAACAGGGAGAGGAACAGTAAAGCTAAATACGACAGGAAAGAAGACTGAAAGGGCCTGTCATATTTCTTTATGAAAAACCAAACGAACATGAGTAGGAGAAATAAAACAACTGCTTTCTCTCAGGACAGGGGCTCGGTGGAAGTTCCTTGGAGCTCTGCTCTGTGGGCGAACGCTGCCCTCCGGCCCGGGCCCAGGCACGTACCTTCCTTCTGGCTGCCGGCCGCGCTCTGCTGCTGCAGCAGGCTCTGGCTGTACAGCGTGGGCAGCGCCGCGGCCGCGTACTGCTGGATCCCTGAGTAGGCCTGGGTGAGGGCGTCCATGGTGCCCGCCGTGCCATTCGTCAAGCCCGTGGCGCCAAGTCCTCCATTCAGAGCCGCCATACCTGAGAGCATTTGAGCAACTTTACAAAAAACCCAACAATAGAGAAGAGAAACAGCACTTTTCATTAGTGCTTTCCAAAGGAAGTTAGAGAATCATTTGACACAAGTACGACAGCAAGTGCATGCAGCGAGCACACCAATTACACCAACAAGAACTTACAGACAAAACTATGAAGTGACAAATTGTAATAACGCCAGACACACAGACGACCACCGCAAGCCCCTGAGCGACGGTAAGCCTCACTCCCTAGGCCAGTGACGGAATTCACCAAGGCGCTACAGAGAGCCAGTGCATCTGAGCTCCAGCAGTGCGCTGCTGGCAAGGACTGGGGTTCTCTTTCTGAAGTAGAAGCCTTCTGCCGCTTAGAGCTTGAGAGCATGTAAAAAACCACTAGTGGCAGAGGCCTGCGACATCTGTACACTTAGGCCACTTACTGGGCTCTCTGAGGAGCCGTGGGATGGCCCCAGGGTTCGAGGGGGAAGGACAGGATTGAAACTGCTCTCCCTTAAGCTATCTGATGAGGAAATGGCAGAGAGCACAAGCTCTGTACTCAATAAACCAGTGAATCACCAGTTCCGCTGACCGGCTTCCTCAACAGCTGAAGGATGCTGTCAGGGACAAGGACCTCAGGGAGAGCCTCGCTGACGATGAAGAATTAAAGGTGCGGGAAAAAATGCGGCTCCCTCCCCTCCGTGTACCTAACTGAAGCTGCTTGTTCAGTATGAAAGGCTAGAAACAGGATGGGGCTGTTCTCAGCAGCAAACAGACGCACACACAGACACACAGGCCTGAATATTAATCAGTGCCCGTGGAACTGGGGTTTCCGCCAATGAGAGCACCCCATGCCATGTTTTTCAGTCAACTGAAGTGACCCCGTGTCTGAAAAGCTGGATCTTGGCTAATATTAACCCATGTGAACTGGATGACGGCCAGCACACTTTTTAAAACTTTTTTCCTTGTCTCCTGGCTGCCCTTTTGCTCTATTATGGTTGTTGACTGTGTCACTTTTTCCCTGAATATGAGTCAAAACAAGTAATACTTTATAGAGTGTGAACTTTTCTATAAACTCAGGAAATGGAAGAGGTGACATCATAATTGCCTTGAGTTCCCTTTATGATGAAGACTTTTTTTTTTAAAGATATGTTTATGGGAAGAACTTAGTGAAAACATTAATGAGAATCTTGAAGGAATTAGGGCTATTGATTAAGGATGTTAAAATAGCAAAGGTGGTTAATTGAAAAAAATTGTAAGTCTAATGAGAATAGAGGACAACTAAGAGAAGGATGCTTAGAAATTATACAGAGGAATCAAATGCCAGAATCACCTCAACACTCCCATCCATGTTTCTGCTTGCCATCCACAGGACACAGGGGAGGGGGCAGTGTGCTACTTACTCCATCATGCTTCTGTTCTTCTGACACCTTCATCTCTTAGATTAAAAGGACTACACACAAGATAGGATAGAGGGATCTCATGGAGCCTCAGGTCTGGTGTTCTCCCTGCGGGGCTTGAGGGGACAGAAATGGGCCTTGGGTGACGTTTGGGGTGGGGCTGGAGTGTCAAGGAAAACCTGGGGGCCATGAACGTGGAAAGCCAGCTTCCTGAAAAGGAAAGTGATTTCAAGCAGTTCTAGCCGATACCAACTAAGCTCAAAAGGTGGTGGCCAGCAGAGGTCCTGCTGACGTTGCTTGAAGTTTCTTATTATGAAGGAGTCTATTCTAATTTTTTCTGAGGTGTGTGTTTACCACGGCCAAGGTAGAACAGGTGATTGATTACCAGGCAGAATCTTAAAAACCATCAAAGGAAGTTTTCAACTTTTCAGAGTTATTCCTATCAATGATCTAATGTCATTCTGTATTAAACAGTCATTATACTGAAGATAACATTTGTCAATTCAGCCGCTGGTACTTGATTCCATCTAAACACTCTGGACAATCGAAACAGAGGTTTGAAGAAGGTTAGTTGAATAAAATGCTTCCCCTTAAAAGAACAGGGCTTCCTTCGAAAAGGCCAAATGGATTGGCAAACCTCAATGAGGGAGGGAAGGTCTTTGCAAATAGTCTAGCAGTGAAGTTAGTGCGCATCCAGACTACCACGTGCTTTAACTGAGCCGCTCTCCCAGGTCCTCCCCGATGGGAGTCCCGGGGAGCTGTGAGACTATCGAGTAAACCTGTGAAAATGACCTAGAAGGACCCACCCATAAAGATGAGCATGTACATCTGGCATGGCCAGCATGAAGGTGATGCTGAAAAAAGAGTCGGTGGCGGAGTGCCACAAGCCAACTACAGTTATCTGTACACCCCTAGGCCAGGCTTTATACCAAATAAAGAAAGGGCAAAAGTGAGGAATGTATTAATATATTCTCATAGATTTGTGTCTATTTGCTGGGATAAATTTTCTTTGGTATAGACGGGATATATTCTTCTAAGCTGCAAGCTGATAATGAGGACTTAGGTCTAAGAAAGGTCTAAAATCAGGGTAGATGAATATGAATATATACAATTAGTGGCACTTGTACTCATGCCTGTGTTAATAATATGGTCACAAGTGTATGTGACGTTGTATGTCCTTGTGTATGTACCTAACTACATGTATCTTTATATATTCCAATAATACAGATTAAAACAGTAATTTCACAAGGCATACCAAGGGTGACAAGCCACCGCAACACTATGCCCAGAGCATCGCATCTTTTCTCTCCTTTACATAAAATATTTCCATAAACACTACTCACCAGGCATTTGTGGCTGGTGATATGCAGATAATCCTAACTTTAAACACTATATGGTAAAAGCCATTTGGAAGAATTAGCTCATTTAAAAAAGGAAAAATAAGGATGTCACTTGACATACATTAAAGCACAAAATCAGATACAGATTCCTGGGTGGATGTAACTGCAAAAAATAATTTTCTTCGTCTTCGTTCAGCTATTAGTATACGAAACCTGCCTGGAGAACCCTCAACTAATCCAGAAGGGAAAGCTCTGTTAGTGAATTGCCCACATTCCTCCTTCCTTCCGATCTTGCTGTTTTCCGCTTTTAAGCTTTAGAGTGCTGTCCTTTTTTAAGTCCCTCCTTCTATGAGTGTATGAGGAAGAACAAGGGTATGAAGCTCAAACAGTCTGGTTCAGCTACTTGTCTACCATCCGAAGCTGTACCTTGTGCGGAGCTGAGAGGCCCTCTGGCAGGGAAGGCAGTCAGATTCTCCCAGGATGAGTTTGGGAATTAACTGGATTCCATCTACCTACTTTTCTCCATGGCTCCTTTGTCCATGGAAAAGAGGTGGCTTTACTCAGAAAACCAGAAAACTCTCCTTACGGTAGCAAGTAATGGCTCCTGGGTGGAGTGGGGGAGGAAATGGTGATGATATGGAAGCCGTGGCCAACTATTTGTCAAGCTGCCTCTGTCCAGGTAACCGTTTGTTGACTACCTTCTTATCCAGTAGGACAGGTAGCATCATCATGTCTGTTAAGGAAGAACGGTCTGAAAGAGGACACTCTATATTAGAAGGTTTTCTCTCGGTATTTGAGAAAGCAAATCTTAGCTCCAAGCCGGTGCCGGGATTGTTAAATAGCTCTGACAGTAATTTACCCAATCAGAAGGAATGTATTTTTCTTTGTGCATGACTTTTGGTTTGATTAAACATTTTTCTGGTTCATACTGTCTAGTAGGGGTTATTTGAAACTAGAAACAGTCTTAATTTCCCATGACCTATATGTACTTACATTAACCCAATGGCAAAGAATTTAAAAAACAAAACAATTTAAGGCTGTTTTTCTTGCCAGGAGCAAAACTGGAATAACACAGGTCCCACACAGGAACTACTCACGGTCTCTCTGCCATTCAACACAGTCCCTCTCCAATCGCTCATGATAACGATGGGAAAATCCCCGCAAAGGACAACAGAACAGGATGGAGAGAGGCGGGACCACACAGACAACACACAGCAGTCATGAGCACGTGCTGAGGAGGACAGCCATTCCCACTGGCCTGTTACTGTGCAGACCAAGGACAGGCAGGCGATCAAATCAAATTCCTTGTTTTAGGGGAACTAGGTCCTGGGGCAAGAGAAGCAGCATGAAGGGATGTGTGCAAACACACGTCTGCAACCGAGGGGAAGGACAAGTGAGTTGGAGCGTCTGCAGAACAAGGTCAGAAACAGGAGGCAAGGCCATGAGGGCTGCTGGCAGGAGGGCAGCTGGAGGCAGCTTCACTGGAGTAAAACATTCTGCTGTCACGCGGCCACCACTTCATTCAACACGTGCTTGCTAATCAACAGCTATCTGGTCGGGAAGGAAAGAAATCTTTTTCTTGTCTGCTCTTTTTGGCCTTTGGTCAGATAAAACTCAGTCCAAGGTTATGACTGCTTTCCCCAAAGCGTTGGAATAAAAGGATTTAATAAAACCTCAACACATTTCCTACCTCTAAATGTACGACTTATCCTCTTATCTGGATTATAAAAGTTAGTCTTCATTTGGATGAGTTCTAGGTGCTTCTTTACCAAACAAATTGCAAGGTATTCTTTTGGGATTTGAAGATATAGAATTGCTGGGGTGTTGTTTTTTTTTGCTTTTAAAAAAACTACTGCTTGATCACCCTTTAAAAACTGTACACTTAGTCAATCATGGTTTAAAATAAGGCAACTTGCCAAGGACCCTTTTCTTAATGCTTAGAATGGGCAGAGGCTGGGTTGCCCGGTAGGTAATTAGGTCCCCGAGTCAGGCTGTCATGGTCCTTCTGGATGGGCTATTCTCAGGCACGGGGTAGGGGTGCGGGCCCAAGCTGAGGGAAAGGCAACTGAGGTGTCCCTTCTGTGGACCGAGGACCTTCCCCAGTTGGAGGGGCCAAGGCTAAGCTCGAGCCTCAGATATGACTCACCCTCCGGCCGGGCACTATTCTCCCCATACATCTAGAATGCCGGAAATGGGTAGGCTGTGTACACAACTTCGAGTGCTTTGGCGAGTCTGTATGTTTCAGAGCTAAGTAATTCTGTAAGCAGTTTGCCTCATTCTGCTTCAACCTGCGTTAGTGGAACGGGGCCCTTAGCAGATGCACTGCTGTAGGGTGACCCCTGACTCCGGGAGCTTGATAAAGACTCCAGACGGTACCTCGGGGGCGGCTCCTGGCCACTCAGCCTTGTTCTGCTTCCCAAGGCCTCATTTCTCCTCCTGTATAATCGCCATGAACCTTTGGGTTTTAGAGCTGGAGGGGACCCTTAAGATCATCTGATCCAGAACTTTCAGTTTTCAGATGGGACCCTGAAGTCCAGTTGGGGGCAGTGATTGGCCTCAGATTCCTGCAGGTGACTGGGAGCTGGCCCCATGCGTCCTGATTTCTAGCCCATTGATTTTTCTTTTATAACACACTTCCTCCCCTCAGATGAAGGGAACCAAACTAGAATCAAACCAAAGCCCTCGAAACCTGCAGATACCTGTCGACCACAGAGACCTGTGGCTAAATACAGTCTACACATTACAAAAGACTTGGCGTGGTGAGGGTGGGGTACTTCTGGAGACAAAACAGAGGTAGGCAGCGTACGCCTGTCAAAACATGTGCTTCTGCTCCTCCATCCCAAGCTTTAGCTCTCCCCGTGACGTAACCTTTTAGGTCATCTCTGGCTGACCACTGTCTGTGGGGAATCTGGGGGGAGGCTGTCCACCAGAGCAGCAGATGCTCACTGCGATGGTACCTGCTAGTGCATTAATGTTGTTCAGTCCGACAGTGGCCCCTGCCAGTCCTTGCAGAGTCCCGAGAGAGGTCAGAGAATTCATGGCCGCGCCAGCAGTGGAGTTGGGGGTTGAAGCAGCCACTGCAAAACAAAAGACAGACAGGGAACCCGGGAGAGAAAGCACAGGATGAGTGAAAGCCAGATGGCCCGGGAAGTAGTCTGTCCCCATCACAGCAGACGGAGCCGGGGGAGCCTTCAGCCATGGGCAGTCTGGGAGTTGCGCTTAGGTTTTGGTGTGAAAGACATGGGGTTGTCCTTGTGGCAACCGTGACAATGAGATCTGGTGGGAAAAAAGGCATCACAGATCTGCTGTGCCAGCCAGCGAACATGTGCATTGCTGGTTAGTAGGGGACAGTCTATGATAGGAAGCCCATCCTCCTGGGTGGTGGGTCTTTCACCAGCTGCACCTTGGAAGCCTCTGAACAAATGACCCGCACAAAAAAGGGGGAGGGAAGGAGGAGTAAAATGGCGTTTCTTGGCTTTCATATTGCTTATGCTTCAGACTTCGCATTTTCTCAATGAAGCTTAAAAAAAAAAAAATTCCTGGGTTTGACAGACGACTTCAGGACCCGGGTAGTAGTGGTGCTTACAGAAGCGGAGAGTGATAGGAGACAAAACCATTTTGGCCCGAACTCTCCTTCCCCTCCCCCTCCCCCTTTAAATAACCGCTTTATTGGGATATAATTCATGTTATCAAATTGACTCCTTGAAAGTATACAATCTACTGATTTCAGTATAGTCGCAGAGTTGTACAACCAGCACCACTAAGTTTATAACATTTTTATGACCCTCTAAAGAAACCCATACTCATTAGCACTCCCCTGACGCTGCCAACCACTGACCTACTTTCCGTCTCTGTGGATTTGCTTAGTCTGGATATCTCATATAAATGGAATCATAAAATATGTCATCTTTTGCACCTGGCTTCTTTCACTTAGCAAAATGTTTTCAAGGTTCATCCACGTTGTAGCACGTGTCGGTACTTTATCCCTTTTTACTGCTGAATAATATTCCATTCTGTGGAAACACTCCACTTTGTTTATTCATTCATCAGTTGTGGACATTTTGATTGTTTCCACTTTGGGGCTATTATGGATAATGCTGCTGTGAACGTCTGTACACAAGTTTCTGGGCAGACATATGTCTTCAGTTCTTTTGAGGACATACTTAGGAGTGGGACTGCTGGGTCATACAATAAATCTATGTTTACCATTTTGAGGAAATACTAAAATGTTCTCCAAAGTTGCTGTCCTCCCTAATCCCTTTTACACTTACAATGTAAATAACATTTCAGGTATCTTACATCTGTATAGCTTGACAGTCTGCTGACTTTTTTCACATATATTATCTCACTTTATCCCAGTGATAGATGTAAAAGCTAAGCGAAACTCTGACCACTGATAAAAGTGGCGCTTGATCCACTTCGAGCTGTGGAATCATTGTGAGCATGTGAACTTCCTTCCTTCTAGGATGGCCGGACTTCAGTCC
>NW_006779395.1:245445-253660 GCF_000442215.2 Lipotes vexillifer | reverse complement strand
TGCTGTGCTTTCAGAAACCACACAGTATTGCTTGCAAGGCACCTTGCTTGGGATTCCTTCTGGGTGAGCCTATAGATCAAACGCCTGAAAAATGAATTCCCCACCTTGTCACATTTCTGCCCATGTATGGCATTAGCTTCTGACTCATAATGTGTACATATTTTCTTTCTCTTTTTAAAATAAAATTATACATAATCAAGTCAATGTTTCTATAGTCCTTTTGTGTTATGAAACTTTTCAAGTACACACAAAAGGAGACGATATTGACAAATTCCTTCAAACTCATATCCAGATTCTAGAATATTGGAGAACCACCCTACTTCCTACCTCCATCTTATCCCTACATACTTCAGTATGTAACTCTAAAAATTGAGGACATTTTCTTTTAAAACCCCAAACCACTTTCCTCTTTCCTCTTGAATCAGGTTTTAAGGTTATAGCTTTCTAGGAATTTGTATGTTTCACTGAAGTTTTTGAATTTATATTGGTATAAAATTACTCATAATTTCTTCTTAATAAATTTAAAAAATCAGGAGCATTTACATTTAAGCCCCATTTCTTTGTGTGCTTGATCTGTCGGCTACTGAGGGAAGCACGTGAAAATCCTCCACTATGGTGATGCCAGTTACTCCACGCAGATATGTAAATTTGGGGGACTACCTCTTGAAGCTACTTTACAACTTCCACAGATGTTTGTAGATCATTGTATCTTCTGTTGAAATAAACTTTTTGTGGTGATCTCTTCATTTCTAGTTTTACCTTGACGTCTGTTTTATATGATGTTAAAAAAAAAAGCAGCACCAGCCCTTCTTTTGTTATTTGCATGGTATATCTTCTGCCATCTTTTAATTTTTGTCTGTTTATATTTTAGCTCTATCTCTTATAATCAATATATAAACAGGTTTTCAAAAACAGACTAATAATTTGACAGTCTTTCAGCAGAACTATTTAAATTTTGGGGTATACGTCCTGCCTATATTACATTTTTTCTCTTCTTTCTTGCCTACCTTTAGGATTACTTGTTGGTTTTTTCCACATTCCATTTTCCCCCTCTACTACTGGAGGTAATATTTAATATTTGGAGGTAATATTTTTTTTGGAGGTAATATTTAATATTTCTATTCTTTTATGCATTACCATAAAAATTTTAAGTCACACATAACTTAAAAGAATCAAAGTTAACATTATCTTTATTCTTTGACAGAACATTTTCTAGAATGTTTCTCCATTTGTGTATATGCTTAGGACAATTTCTAGAGACTTTAAGTGGTTGATTTTTTTTAATAATTTTCACCAGTTATGGGTCTTTCACTGGGAAAAAGTCCACAGATATCCTCATACTGCCATTCTAGAAGTTCTTCCCTGGTGTCACCTAAAATTGTGTGAAAACTCTTCAGGCCTTTATTACTGGCTTAGAATCAGAACATGCCTTACGGATAGTTTTTACCCCTTACTCACAGGCACAACAGTCTGTTAAGAGCTATCACATGTAGACTGACGTCAAACAGAAGTGTATTTTTCTGTGGGAAAGCGGGGTGGGGGGACTTCAATTTCTCGCAGTTAGGTGGTCTAGGTTACTAGAGAGACTCTCCCACTGAAAAAAACTAAAATGCTTAATAAGATATTTTAAAAAATATTTTAAAATTGCATCAATAACTGACCATTTAGTAAGAAATACTCAGAAATCGATGATGTAAGTGAAAGATGGCACCCAGAGAAGTAAGTAGAGCGTTGAAGGTAGCTTTCCCCTCAAGGGCATTTGGTGAACCAGATAAATTTGAGCTTCAGTTCTCAAAGCTTCCCAGTACGTAAGAAATACAAGAAAGCCTAGGGCCCACCTGAGGTAAAGCATCTAAGAAGAGACTTCCGCACCAGTAAGTCTGGAGCACTATAAAAGGCTAAACAGTCAGTGAACAAGATATACTCTCACTTCAGAAACTGTAAGGAAAACTGCCTGTCTCGAAACTTAGTGTGGAGTATGGCAAGGGGAATTTCCCTCTGATAATATATAACCAACCAGCCCTCACATCAGTTTTCAAACCAACTTTACCTGACTGGTCAAAACTGCTCAAGCCAGCAATTTAAAGTGGTCCCTAGCTTGTACTGTCTTCCAGCACCCTGCAGAATCAACTATAAGTCAACCTTGAAAAGGCCCATTTTCAGCAAAGAATTCTCAGAAATAAGGTTCCAAGATAGTTAAGCTCACAAGACAAAAAAATCACAAGTACCAAGAGTAAGAAGCAGCAGAGACAGAGTTAGACAGACACCATATTTAGATACACCAAAACTTCAGATATTGGAATTATTAGCACACAATAGAATGGAGGTACATTTAACATGTCTGCACAATTTAAAAAGGGTGGGGGGCTTCCCTGGTGGCGCAGTGGTTGAGAGTCCGCCCGCCGATGCAGGGGACACAGGTTCGTGCCCTGGTCCGGGAAGATCCCACATTCTGTGGAGCGGCTAGGCCTGTGAGCCATGGCCGCTGAGCCTGCGCGTCCAGAGCCTGTGCTCCGCAATGGGAGAGGCCACAGCAGTGAGAGGCCCGCGTACCGCGAAAAAAAAAAAAAAGGGTGGAAAATGAAAAAAAAAAAAAGATTATAAGAAATGACCAAGTATACTGATAAAATTATTAAATAATAAAGTCTTAGAAGTGAAAAAACATAATCAAAATATAAAATTCAGTGGATACACAGGTTTAACAGGATATTGGATACAGTCACAGAGAGAATTTGGTGAGCTGGAAGACAGACCTGAGGAGGTTATACATAACTGAGAAAGAAAAGATAACAGATTAAGGGACATGGACTAGTCTAACATATGTCTAGCTGAAGTTCCTGAAGGAAAAGGGACAACAGGGAAAAGGCAATATGTAAAGAGTTAATGACTGAGAATTTTCCAGAACTGATACAAGATCCTCTCCCACATCCACGTGTTCAAAGGTCCCAGTGAATTTCAATCAGGAAAAATGAAAATAAATACATAATTAGATGCACCACAGCAAAAAATGCAGAACACCAAAGAAGATTTAAAAAACAACCAGAGAGGGGAAAAAAACCCTCAAAAGACTACAATTAGACATCTCAGTACCTGACATCTAAACAGTAATAATGTAAGCAAGTTAGTAAAAGGTGCTGAGATAAATTAACCGTCAAGCTAGAATATCCAGCAAAAATGTATTTCATAAACTAGGACAAAATAAAGAAGCACTTTTCACACAAAAGCTAAGAGCCTTTTTCACCATTAGACGCTCACTACCTGAAGTTCTACTGGATATACTTCAAACTAAAGGAGAAATGACCCCAGATGAAAGGAGGAGGAATAATAAGGATGTGGTAAATATATGGGCACACCTAAATAAATGCTATATAAAATAGCAATGGACTGAAATTCAAACCAAACCAAACCAAACCAAGTTAGAGCTAAAATACACAACAACGTGAATACACCACCCACGGGTTGCAGGGGGGGAGCTTTTTTGAGTTAAAGTATCATAAGATCCTTGAAGGAAAAAGAAATTTCTTGCTTTTTTTTTTGGCTGCGTCAGGTCTTAGTTGCGGCACATGGGATCTTCCGCTGCGGCGTGGGCTTCTCTCTCGTTGTGGTGCACGGGCTCCGTAGTTGCCGTGTACGGGCTTAGCTGCCCCGCGCCTGTGGGACCTTAGTTCCCCGACCAGGGCTCGAACCCGTATCCCCTGCATTGGAAGGTGGGTTCTTAACCACCGGACCACCAGGGAAGTCCCAAGAAATTTCTTTCTCAAGAAAACTGACTAAATCTCAGTAGGAAGAGCAGGAGTTTGTGACCTTTGAGCCACAACCAGCAGGTTGTGCTATCCCCTGTCCTCCTCTCCCCCAAGCTCAGCGTAATGGAAGCTCTACCCCAGGAGGTTGTGCTCAAGAAGATGGGGGCTCTTTTCAGCTCCCAAACTATAGCGATGGTTTCTCCTAGGGAGGGGTAGACCACTGGCCTTTCTAACCATCCGTCTTCCCTGGCCCTGTTTTGCAGAAACTCTACTGCAGGTCAAGAAGTGTTGAGTCCTTTCCTCAAACCAGCGTGTACTCAGAGGGTGAAAGCTCAACCCCAGGCACAGCACTCGGAGAATACTGGGCCCAATTACCCTCAACCCATCTTGCTTCTGTGGGGAGGTTCTATGCCCAGAGGAGCAAGCTGAGAAGAGCAGGTGCTACTGCCTTGCTGCATCACCCCTCTTGTAGGCCAGGGGTTGCTTGAAGCAAAGCAGGTTGTTGTCCCTGCCCTCAGCTCCAGGGCAGTGGCAAAGAGGGTCTGCCCACAGAGAGAGAGAGAGAGAGATCACCAGAACAGAGAGCTCCATAACTTTCCCTAAGAGGAACGAATTTATTTGGAACACAGTGCGGGGAAGTTCAAGCCTAAGGCACCATGGAAAACAATAGGTATTTTGGTGGTGGGCTATTAAGAGGAACAGAATGGTAGACCATCCAGAAGTTTAACAGAGAAAACCGGAGAAACAGAGAGATAGGAAGAGTGTTCCTGGGGTCACAGCAAGCTTCAAGGAATGGTCTTGAAGACTTTCCCTATGGAGGGGCCTGACTTTAACAGAATCAGACTGTGGTGGCCGTTTATGCCCAGGGTCAAAAATAACAGATTAAACAACTAGAAATCAATGGAGGCTGGGTGGGATAGCAATAGAGACAGACCAGCCAGAAACTGAACAGGCAATCCAGCAGTAAGGCATTCAAAGAGAGCTATTTGGAAGAATTATGCTATTTAAAAAAGGAAATAAAAGAATGTCACTCACAGCCTGAGGCTGTGCTCTCTAAGGAGTGCCATCAGCAGCATGTTGTAGGGGAATAAACTTCACTTGCTAAGTCACTAAGCAAATGAGCAAACAAGAAGCAGCTGGGTTTGGTGGGGGCGAGTAGGGAGGATCAGTGTCCAGAATAAAATGTCTAGTTGTTCACAAATTATGAGATGTGCAAAGAAATGAGAAAGTGTGATCCACACAGGAAAGAAAGCAGGCAACAGTTTGAGACGGCCCAGACACTGTTCTTAGCAGACAAAGACATCAAAGCAGCCATTATAAATATGTTCAAAGAATGAAAGGAAACCAGATGTGTCTACACTGTCTACAGGAGACACGTTTTAGATTCAAAGCCACAAACAGGTTGAAAGTAAAAGGGTGGAAAAGTATATACCAGGCAAACAGCAACCGTAGAGCTGGACTGGCTAGACTAGAATGAGACAGCATAGACCGGACAACCATTTTAGAGACAAAGAAAACTGGGTCAACTGCTTGCATTGCAAAGGACCTTAATACACTTTCATAAAAATCTGTGTCTCTGGTAGCTCATGAAAGAATTCCAGGGCCAGTGTGCAGTGCCCGGCAGAAAACCCTTATTTTATTCAGGGCTCTGTTTTTCTTTACCTCCCTCAAGACTCTTCATTCAGATCGAAGAAAAGGGAAAGGAATGGAAAGGACCAGGGTGAGGAGATGACATATTCTTCCAACAGCACAGGAAACGAATGTGAAGCAACCTGGGAGGAGGCATGGAGGGGAGTAAACTGAGTACCTGGATCAGGATGCTCTCTGGCACTCATCTGAGAAACACGTACAAGCTACCGTTATCATCAGCAAGGCCCCCAGACCCGGGTGCCATTTGCAGCAATGGTGGAGAAGGGTGGGTACCCGCAACCCTCAGGTCGCTGATCTGGAGAAGGCCGCTTATCAGTAGGGACGCCACCACGTTCCTAGAAGCCTCATGTGACCTGTCACCAGGCTGATGTGGGGTATTCCTCGTAGCTGCTGGAGACCCGACACCGACGACGGGGCCTTATCACCTCAGTCTCTGTAACGTGAACTCTTCTGGCTCATTTACCGCACAGACCTCATGAGTCTCTAATCCTCTGCACCACCCCTTGGCGGGGGTCGCCCTGTACCTAAATGGAGGTGGCAGGACAAGGATCACGAAGGTTAGCATGGGCATCCTGAGGAAGAACAGGTGACGTGTAGTAGCTTGGCCCGGCAGGTGCTGTAAACAACACACTGTCACAATTTCACTGTTCTGTTTTAAAAACAAAACTGGAGGCACAGTGGGGCTACAGTTAAGACTGAGTGCTTTGCAGCACTATTTACAACAGCCAAGACATGAAAGCAACCTAAATGTCCATCGACAGATGAACGGATAAAGACGAGGTGGTATATAGATATAACGGAATATTACTCAGCCATAAAAAAGAACAAAATGATGCCATTTGCAGCAACATGGGTGGACCTAGAGATGATCCTACTAAGTGAAGTAAGTTACACAGAGAAAGACAAATATCATATGATATCACTTATATGTGGAATCTAAAAAAATGATACAAATGAACTTATTTACAAAACAGAAACAGACTCACAGACATAGAAAACAAACTTATGGTTACCAAAGGGGATAGTGGGGCAGGGGAGATAAATTAGGAGTTTGGGATTAACATATACACACTACTATACATAAAATAGATAATCGATAAGGACCTACTACATAGCACAGGCAACTCTATTCGATAGTCTGTAGCAACCTACATGAGAAAAGAATGGATACATGGTATATGTATAACTGAATCACTCTGCTGTACACCTGAAACTAACAACATTGTAAATCAACTATACTCCAATTAAAAAAAAAAAAAAGAAACAATATGCAAGTGAGAGGTCTCTTTATATCTTGCTTTTCTACTTATTTAAAACCCAGGAAGAGTGGCTAGAGTGCACTGTGGTTTTCTGACCTCTTGTGCTGTTCTTGGATGCTCCCAGTAGACTGATGGGGAGAGGGTGAAAAAGAGGAGGGAGAGGAATCAAACATGAGATTAACTGAACTAAGTAACTTGCCTTAAAATGAGAAGACTCCATGTGCTCCAGTACTTTGGACAATACAATGAAAATTCAGCCCGGTTTGAGTCTAAATTGGAAAAGATATCTCGACTGTGTATCTAGCTGCCTTTAAGAACCTTCTGAGTTCTATCTAGCAAACAATCTGTTTAAAGCAAAAGGAAAACTCAAATTTGTCATACAGCCAATCCCAATCAAATACCTCAAAACCAAATATTCAAGAGACACATGATAGAGAAAAGCCCCTAGACAAAAAGGACAGAGACATGTTAAATGCCACCAACACGCATGTCTTCCTATTTCTGTGCTGGCAGACTGGCAGGACGCTGCCTTGGGTAACTGTGTTCTGTCCATCGAAAATTCCCTTCCATCTCCACTGAGAACTGTATCCTTCGCTTTCTCAGTTAAACTGTTTACAAGACGCCAAAGGAACACTGGTAAATAAATGTTGGCTCAGCTTTGCCCACAGCACCTCCTTCAGTCGGAGGCTGCCCCACGCAAAGGAGAGGCCGCACAACAAAGCCGAGAGGAAGGCGGGTGGGGAGCAGAGCCACCTCAGCTCCCGGGCAGCGAGGACAGACCCTGTCACATGCCACATTTCACGCCTGCTGTACCATCAGCTCAAGACCACCAAGCAGCCCAAAGAGGTTCTGAGCAGCTAGCCAGCCAGGAAGTGAAATGGCCAAGCAACACACCAGAGCCATGTGTCTATGACCTCACATGGAAATGCAGTTCTGTGCCTTTGGATGAAAAAACTACAGGAGGAGGGGCTTCCCTGGTGGCGCAGTGGTTAAGAATCTGCCTGCCAGTGCAGGGGACATGGGTTCGAGCCCTGGTCCAGGAAGATGACACATGCCGCGGAGCAACTAAGCCCACGAGCTACAACTACTGAAGCCTGTGCCCCTAGAGCCCGTGCTCTGCAGCAGGAGAAGCCACCGCACTGAGAAGCCCGCGCACCACAATGAAGAGTAGCCCCCGCTCGCCACAACTAGAGAAAGCCCGCGCGCAGCAACAAAGACCCAATGCAGTCATAAAAAAACAAACAAACTGCAGGATGGGGAGAGTGGGGTGCTGGAGAGGGAGGGGGGCCGGGGGAGGGGGAGACTGGCAGTGAGGAAGTACATCTCTGCCTGTTACGGAATCACTTTGTTCATGTGACCAGGTCAGTTCATTGACGGAAAGACTCCAAGCTCAGGGATCCCCAAACACCCATCCTAATCTAAGTGATAAGATGGGTGCTTTCTTCTCAGAGCCAAGGGGTGCCTTGCTGAATGATGTGTCTAGAAGAGCTTCCTGACTCAGGTCAAAACTGCAGGTCACAGATGGAGGGCCCAGGTCATCTGGTCCCTTGCTATGCTGGGAGA
>NW_006779395.1:235101-245435 GCF_000442215.2 Lipotes vexillifer | reverse complement strand
GGGAGGGGGAGGGGGAGAGGGGGGAGAGAGAGAAGGCAGGAAGGAAGGGAAGGAGGAAACAGTGCTAGAAGAGCCCCCAGAAGAACTTCTGTTTAGCACAGAGCTGAGAACTGGACTCACTCATACCCTCAGCCCAAGGATTTGTTTCTCTTACATCAATAAGTCCTTCACACATACTCTCTCATTTCCGGTTTCCGCCCAGGAAACGCAAGCACTGGCTGGGGAAGAGGAGGAGGCAGCAGAGGGGTGTGCGCGGTGCACGCGGTGCGGAGGTACAGGATGGGACCCTCTCCAGCTGTGTGGCCAATCGGGGGGCCAAACAGCAAGACACACACAGCTGTGCGAGAAGGGCTGTTTGGAAAACTTCCTTAAACCAGTAATAACAAGCAAGCTTAATCTCACCTGGGTTTTAAAAAGATGTTCCATTTGTCTTCTTTTTACGTTTATTTGTGCCAGAGATAAAAGTTTATTCTCTTTTTCTCAGCTTTCCAGAGAGAAAGGACCTTTGCTTCACTTCCCAGGAAAGAGTCCCCTGGTCTCTGCTTCTCCCAGCCCCCAGCGGCCTTGATTCCCCGTCTGGGGACAAGGGTGACTCATCTGCCTGCACAGACTCAGGAGGCCCTGGTGTCCTCCGTGCCAGAGTCGGGGCCCCTGAATTGAAATACGAGACACCAACGGGTGCCTGAGAAAGGCCTTCCCGCTCTCTGTTCTCTTTTTGTTCTAACTTCTGTATGACTGGGTAGGTAAACTAAGTTTATTTAGGTCTCCAGGGCTATGTTTAGAGAGGGAGGTAAGAATCACTACTCTTGTTCTCTAAGGTAGGCAGAATTTACTGTCGCCCTGAAGAGGTCCATGTCCTAATTTCAGGAACCTGTGAACATGTCAGGTTACAAGACCCAGAGGAATTAAAAGTTGTGATTCGTCTGACCTTGAGATGGGGAGATGTTCCTGGATTATCTGCGTGGGCCCCACGTAAACACAAGGGTTCTTATCGGGGGCCGGAAGGAGAACCAGAGAGACAGCAGCACAAAGACATAGCAGCTCTGAAGATGGAAGGGGCCGGGAGCCAAGGGGAGTCAGTGGCCTCTAGGAGGATTTTGTTCTCACAAGGAGGGATTACATTCTTTTCACATCAACTTGCAACACCTGAAGATTCAACATCTTCTCCCCTGGGGAGGCAACTGCACAGCTAATGACCGGTTCTCCAGCCTTTATCATCAGGCTGGTCCTCAGGAGACTCCATCTGGGGGTACAGCTTTGAGAGGGTCCGGAAGAGGGTGAGCTGGCCTGAAAGCCAAGCTGAGAGACAAACAGGTGACAGAAAGGTAAAACTTAGCCTCGAGAGGAGAAGGCTAAGGGAAGAAACAGTGTGAGGTCTGGATACAGAGAGAGTCGTTGTAGCTCCAGAGACCCAAGCGGGGGGCCAGTCGGTGGCGGCCAAGAGGGGCAGAGTCAGGGTGGGGAAGAACTGGCCTGCACAGCGGGCCCAGCTTCCCCGTTTGTGGGAACAGGAAAGCAGAGGCTGCCGCATGGTCACGTATCGGGGGTTTCGGCCGACCCCGCGGCTAGGCTTGGTGGCCTCCGAGTCCAATAAACCAAGGTCTGAAAAGCTCTTACTCTTCCCCCTAGGACTGAACACACACCGGCAGCATCTCCCGGAGGGGCAAACGAGGACTCCGAGAAGGCAGGACTCGACCCTCAGTGAAGGGGGCCAGCCCCTTTTCCCACAGCATCACTGAAGGGCCTGAGACCCCAGGTCTGTTTGGAGGCTGCAGACCAAAGGGATCCACACAAACACAAGCCCCATCGAGCTGAAGACATCACAGGCTTCTACCTTCTCTTCTGAGCAGGAGAGGCATGCAACTCAAATCCCAAATGGCCGGATCGTGGGGGAAACGATCACCAAGGGAAAGGCCAGCCTTGCGTGTTGGATACTCCCTCTGACCTGCGGCCCAGGGCTGCTGGGCTGCTCCGCGGGCCACTGCGTCAGAACCATCCTGTCTCTGGAGGCAGGGACCACGATGCCCTTAGATGGCGCAGCAAGCACACACACTGGATGGGAAGAAGGTATAGCCAAGGGTCTCCTGCATCGCGGTCACCTGGACGTTCCCTGAGACCTGCCGGTTGTGGGGCTCAGGACTGTGAATTAACACACCCTCTTGGTGCGTCTTCTGCTCTTTAAAGATTGGGACCCACTGATCTCAGGGGTGTCTGCGCATAGCATCACCAGATTCCCTCCAGGCTGGGTGCAGAATTTAGTTTGGGGTGTGAGAAGGTGAGAGGCTAAGAGGAGGTGAGGTTGGGTTTGTGATAAGACAGGGGAACAGATGCTGGGAGGTAGGAACAAGGGATAACGAACTATGCAAGAGTAAAAAGTTCTGGTTCTATCTTGCATATAAAGAAGTCCCCCTGGTTACAGGGCAGGAGTTCACTGGTCTTATTTCCTAGAACCTACGAGAGGGACTGACATATCGTAGTCCCCAACAGGGACTTGCTGAGTGAAGGAAAGGGTGGAAAAGTCCACCGCGGCTGCAGCAGGTGCACCGGACTCCATGCCCGGCTGCTCCCAGGACGAGGCCCCGCACAGGCCTCCATGAGCTGGAGGGCGGGCATCCACCCGCTGATGCTGTGGCCGCCCAGAGGGCCCCCCACGGCCAGGTGAGCCCGGAGCGGGGTGAAGGGCTCTCATTAACTGTTCCTTTAACACTGGAGGAAGGGTGGGGATGCCATTACAAACACAGCTGGCCAAGCCGGCTGCTGCCTCGTCACCGGCACAGGAGCAGAGATGCCCTTTGTTCCCCTGGCGTGGCTGCCACAGAAGGAACCAGAGGCCCCTCTGAGGTCCCCGAGGCTCCGCGCTGGCCTGCGGCCCCTGGAGAGGCAGAGACCTCGTCCTCCCTCTCCTCGAACTGTGGTCAGGGACATGGAGGAAATACCGGCTTCCTTCTCATTCTTCGCACGAGGTGGGATGGCCGGCAGTTTGGGGGGAGGCTGACTGCTGAATGTAGGGAACGTGGCTCTTCCCCCTTTGTCGTGTAGCCGCGTGCCTTGCGGGATCTTAGCTCCCCAACCAGGGATTGACTGCAGTGGAGGCACGGAGTCCTAACTGCTGGACCGCCAGGGAAGTCCCGGCTCTTCCTCTTTTTCCAGATTCCAGATCCACCGAGAAAAGTAGAAAGGTGGTCGTTGGGGGCCATCAACCTCTGACACGGACCACGCCTCTCTCATCCTCCCTACGCGAAGGTGATCTTTCCCTCCGTTCTTTTATCGGTGCACTGGCAGGTCCTGTCTCGGATATGTCTGCCCCTGAAAGGACCACGCTTTCTAGGAACCCAGTGCCTCAATTTCCTATTAACCCCCTCCCCACTTTTCCTGGACTGCGAGATTTTTAAAAAGCTACAACGAGACAACATTAATAAAGGACGCCAAGAATCTGCCTTTAGTCCATCCACAAAACTTTCCACAGACCAATGAGACGGTGTAAGCACAGTGGCTTTGTAGTTTAGGAAATAAATAAAATAATTGCAAACAGAGAAAACTGCCTGCCTCGACCAGACACCCTCAGGACGGCGGAGCCTGCGGTCACTGCCCTGCGTCACACAAGCTTGGATGCTCGGGAGGGGGCAGAGTCATGAAGCGGTGACACAGGCACCCGTGGGGATTCGCCAAACAACAGTGTCTCCTCTTCTAAGGGCTCTAATTATCCCACAATAACCACACCTCTTATTTTAAATTTATTCCCTAAAAGGTTTTTTTTGGGGGGGCGGAGCGGGGTGAGGACGGGAGGGGTGACAGGGCGGGAGGGGGCTGTTTGGGTTAGAAAGTGGCGTCGAGAGCTTCCAAGGTGTTCTGATCTCACCACCCGGCGATCTGTAACAGGCACGTCCGTGACCCCATAAACACCTGCGTCACTTTCTTCCTTCACTAACCTACTTCCAACTCACCAGGAGGCCGGTCGACAACTTGGTGTGCGTGACGCTGGGCCAGACAAGTCAACTGGTTCTCTAGATGGGCCAGAGGAACGCTCTGAGTCCGAAGGACCAGAGGAAGAAAGTCCCTTGTTGGGACTCTCAGTCCTTTTTGGGCATTATTCTATGACAGTAAATGTTTTTGGAGGTGAGAAAGTGGTATGGAAACGGATGTGGGCAGCAGCAACCTCTTACCATCCACTGCAGTCCCGCTGTTTCTTCACTTTAATTGTCACTGAAGTGCTCGCTGGAGCCGCCGCTGGGTGACGTTTCTCAGAAAGAATCTACTTCAGTAGTTGTCAAGAACCGAGGCGCCTCCTCACCTTTTGCCTGTTTCCAGCACCCTCCGCGGTCCCATGAAGAGGGGCACAGCATGAAGGTGTAATTTGGGGGCATGAGCTTGAAACAGTCGGTTTATACTGATATCAGCTCAGCCTGTATGGATCAAACAGGAATGGAGCAAAGGAAAGGGAAACTTGGTTCTCATGATATTTCGCTTATGAATTACCAAAATAAAAGTACACGCCTCCCCATAGCTGGGCCGTGATATTTGCTTTTTTTTTTTTAAATAGATGGCCATGGACACAAATTGAAAAATCGTGGTGATTTCCTTATAATGATGAAGAAACTAAGAAATACAATTCCAGGTCCTCAGGAGCTCCTGCTTTTGAATATTTCCTGGGGTGGCAGAAGTGGTGGCCCCCTCAGCTGCGGCTAACAACCTGTGGTCCCTTGGGCACATCACTTAACCTCGCAGGCTTCTGTTTCCTCATCTGGATCGTGAGTGAGGCACCTGGATAGATGATCTTGAAGATTCCTTGTGATTATGAAATGGGATGGTTTGACCAAGCTCTGGACTCTGGAGAGAACAAGTGAGGAGCAAGGATTTCTGTGGAAAGCAAGTGCCATGTCACTGGGAGGTAAATGAAGACCTGCTGGATCCTGGTCTGTCCCAGAAAGGGGGCAGATCTTCCTTTTGATAACAGGACCCCAAGGTTGGCAAGAGGTCACCTGGCAGAGTTCAAGGTCTGAGATGCTAATGAGCTGCACTTCAGCTACTTGGGTGGTTTCCTTTGCAAATGACCGACCGCAGAGGAGCACACACTAAGTATATTGCCTGAAATAAAAACAAACCACTCTCCCAGGGCTTCACTCTCAGTGGTGACAGCTACAAGGAAATGGGTCCGACCATGGTTATCGTGCTTTATTTAACCCAATAGAGCATTTTGTCTTGGATAAGCAGGTGTGTTGGTTCTATAACATCAAGGCGAATTTGCAGTTCACTTCTTTAGCTAGAGCCTCAAAGCAGAAAGAAGTAAGGAAAGGGTCTACTCCCTGCATTTATATTCTAATATTTTTAGGAAGGGTGGGGAGATATTTGTTTTCTGAAGGCAAAGGTTCAGAGAAAAAATATCACTGGATCTTATTCCAGTTTAAACCTAGTTTCTTATTGTCCAGAGGAGCAGAATTTAGTGTCACTCCCAAATAATCATCTTTCCCAGATGATACTTTAATGTCTTAAAAAAAAAAAAAAGCAATAGGGCTTCCCTGGCGACGCAGTGGTTAAGAATCTGCCTGCCAATGCAGGGGACACGGGTTCGAGCCCTGGTCCGGGAAGATCCCACATGCCACAGAGCAACTAAGCCCATGTGGCACAACTACTGAGCCTGCGCTCTGGGGCCCGCGAGCCACAACTACTGAGCCCGTGTGCCACAACTACTGAAGCCCTCGCGCCTAGAGCCCATGCTCCGCAACGAGAAGCCACCGCAATGAGAAGCCTGCACACCGCAACAGAGTAGCCCCTGCGTGCTGCAACTAGAGAAAAGCCCGCATACAGCAATGAAGACCCAACACAGCCAAAAATAAAATAAACTTACATAAAAAAAGCAATAGCATGCATTATGTATACATATTCCCTCAATAGTTCAATAAAGGTAAAAGTGGACAATTCCATTTCACAATGGAGAAAACTAAACAAAGAAAGATGAAATGACTTGCTCTAGATCACAGTCCTTCAGCTCTTGGTCAAGATGTCCACACACTTTAGAAAGAAAATGAAACTGCAATTCCTCTATCACATTCTTTAGATTAACTGGTTTTTAAACCTCTGCCCAGGGCATGAACTTTTTTCGGTTTCTAGCCCTAGACACTTAAATTCTTGACTTACGCACGATGTGAATACCTTTCTGTCTCAAATCCTGTACAGCCTCCCCAATCCTGACCTCCTCCTGTTCATGTCTCAGCAGCAAAGGCATTCCCTCTTTTAAGGCTACACCATCCACTTACTGAACATTTTTACGGCTTTGTGCCCTGTCCTGTACATTAGTGTATAACCTAATCCTGGGACAGCTGGGAAGGCAGGCGTGGGGGCTGCTGCCCTGGGGCTGGGGATACGCAGGACAGATCCCCACACACGCTGCTCCAGGCGCCAGATAAGAGGCTTAGAAGAGGGTTTGATTCCATCCGTCCAACCTCCGTCCCCTTCAGTCCATCAGTTTTCACCTCTCGCTGGCCTCTTCCTTTCCTGCCCTGTTCTGCCTCCTCCTGAATCTAGAAGTGTGTTTACGTTTCTCCATCTTAAAATTTTTCCTCCTACTGACCCTGCTAGACTTTGTAAAAGAAACCGCTACATTTCATGAAAGTGTCATATGTCAATACATAATTCCCGCCTCCAGGCTCACATCCGCCCTCCTCTCACGGCCTCCGGAACCATGACATCCCCGCCACCGCTGCAGTTCACCCTGCCACTCGGGGGTGAGCCGCCTGCCCAGTGGCGAAACTCAAATGCCTCTTCTCTGCGCTCACCTTCGTCTCCTTCCTGCTTGGTTCCCCGGATACCAGGCTTCCCCGGAGCTCCCTTCCCACCACCTGGCTCCTCCCGACTGTCCCCAAACACGGTCCTCAGCCAAGGCTTCACCCCCCAGGCCCCTGCTCTGCTGTGTTTGGTGATTCTAGCTCAATGATCCCACCCAGGCCCCACCTGGCTGACATCTGCCCACCTCCCCGCCTCTGCAGCTGACCCAGGGCAAGGTCGAGGATCAGGGAACCCATCTGCTTTGGGGATGTATTTAAATGAAAGGCCGGTTCACATGTGCCTCAGCTCAACGTGTATAAAGCCAAACCACCTTCCACTATAAACTTTTCCTGCTCCCGGCTGCCCTCTCTCTACTAATGAAAGCGCGGTCCTACTGGTCCCCGAGCTCAATACACTTCCGTCTTCAACTCCTTCCCTTTGTCTCGCTCACGTCCAACTGGTACCCAAGTGCCATCACTGACACTCTTGCGCGCAAAGTCCTTACACGGCTCTTCACTGCCTGCAAGAGGAAGTTCTAGCTTCTCAGCCACGGCTTTCAGGGCCCTCCCTCCCTGGTTCCTATTTCCCATCCATCTCCTGCTGGTGAAAAGTGAGATGCATTTCCATTTGCTGACTGAATGCTTTTTCTGTGTTTTCTCACGCTTGACACATCTGATAAATCTCCCATTTCTACCTCCCCCAATCCTATCCGTCTTATAATTTTGGCTCCAACGCCAACTCTCCTGTTAGAAGTTACCCTCATTTCCTCAAGACAGAATCTCTGCTGTCACTGACACCTTGTGCCTTATCTGATTCCTGCTCTTCAACCAGAAGAGTCCAGGTTGGGGCATTTTGCTTATTTTTTTTTTTTTGCATGTGACCACTGCATCCAGTTTAAGGGATTAAATAAGCCACATACCAATGAAGCATTTGTATTTTGCTGCTTTTAAGTCTTAAAGCATGGACCTTAGATCATAAGCCTCTGGGAAGTTGTGACTAGAGTCAAGTTTTGTTGCTTTTTCCATCTAATATAAAACACAATTAAGTACTCCATACATGCTTTTACTAGTGCCAGCAATGATAACATGGTTATATCAGACAGCAACATAGATAATTTGGGGGGCGGGGGAGTCTCACTGAGTGGCTGCGTTGTAGAGAAGACACGCCTCTGAGCTCACGCACACCTCACAAGGGGCCATGACGTGGACCTGCACACGATGCAGGAGGCTGTGCAGGGCAATGTTTACACTGAATCACGGACACAGCACAGCCTCCAGAGCCACTGAAGCAAACACGCGGAGAACGAGAGCCCTTATCTAAAAATATTGAAAAAGTGCACCCCGAACAAAGCAGGACCAAAGTCCTGAGTGACTGACAGCCCTACGAATGAAGGACGGGATGTGTCCATCCCCGGGGCCAAGCTTGCAGAAAATCCAAGCTCTGCGGCAAAGGAGAGGACCATACGTTATCGTCACCCACTCGGCGGGGCAGCTTTAGTAAGCTTTAAATTAGCTCAGGACTATTAAGAGACTGCACCAGGGCAGGGGCATCTCATCGACTTCGCAGGGCAGCCCGGCCACTGTGCGAAGCTGTTCTGATGGCAGGCGCTGAGATGACTCTGGCAGCTCAGGAAACGAATGAATGAGACAACGAGCTGCGGTTCTGCTATTTGGACCAACAGACTTCTCATCTCCTTGACGGTAAGGGAAATTTAAAGGTAATTCCACATCAAAATGCCCAGCACATGCAGGGGCCGTCAAAACTCCAGTTGGGAGGTTTTGCATGCTTTTTCTTTTTTAAACCCTAGAAGCAGAATGATCAATGCCAAATAAAGAAGCATTTACTGGAAAGATGGACCACTCCCAGTGATTATGTTTTAAATGCCTAAGGACTTTTGAAATATTCGCTTTTCATGAAATGCCTCTGTTGAGAAGCCACGGAGCACAAGTGCCAAGGACACTTTCCTCTTTTTTCTGGTTTTGCCACTTAGCAAATCTAATCTAATGGTGAATAATATTCTCAGAGCTCTTTGTTGCATTAAGTGTATAGAAAAATGGTACAGGTTACAGAAGAGGGAGAAGGTAGAGAAAGATCTCTCCTTTCCCCACCTTGGTCTAATTCACAAAATTTTAGCATAAGGTATACAGAAAAGTTGGTCATGAAAAGTTTTTTTTTTTAAAGGGTGTAGAAGCTATAGTTTATATTTAAAGACTAATAACCAAATCCTTTTACCACAGTGGGAATTTAGTCAATATGTCTTTTAAAAAGCTAATGCTAAAATATAAACGACATGAGGGCAGGGGTTTGGTCAGCTTTGTCCACTGATGTGTTTCAAATGCCTGGAATCGTTCCAGGTACATAGTAGATGCTCAATACATATTTCTTGACTGAATGAAAAAAATATATCAGGAAATTATAGTCACTCTAGTGACATTTTATTTATGGAACATTTTACATAACGTTCAATCCCATTAGCAATGCTGAAAATAAAGCGAGCCCCATAATGTCGAGAACAGGTTAACATGTGGAAACCTTCTAGGAAAAAAAAAGTACAAAAGGGTGAAACCTACAAAAAACAAGCAAAACATGGAATGTCCATTCTCTTTCTGTAGCAATGAGGATGTTAAGGCTGTTTGACGGATTCAACCCCACAAGTAAACAGCTGATTTTAAAAACCAACTTGTTTCTGCTTGATTACGATACTTTAAAGTGTAGCTAACGAAGGGGAAAACTTGACTGCTTGAGATTCACTTGCTTGATAATAAGCAATGAGAAAAGACAGGCCTAAGGGGAAACGTGGGCAGGGAAGAGACCCAGGTGATTTCCCAATGGAGAATGGATCCCTGAATTAATAACATGCTGAAGATCGGCATAGGAAAAAAAATACCCCCAAAGTTAAATGGGACCCTGCTTCATGGACCCTGTGGAGGCCCACCTGAGGGCGGCTGGTGAAGCCCACGGGATCAAGAGCGCGTCTGAGGCCTGGTCTTTCAAAAGCCCACATCAGAGTAGATGGTTCTTTCCAAATGAAATCCCTTTATCTGACCTGATACTCTTACTTACTCTATATCACGACATCAGAATGTTTTGAAAGCCAATCTTCGTAAAATTATTGGAATAAAAACCCTGCTTTCTACGACCTTGCTCTAATGTGCACTGGTATTGATTCATTCTTCAGAAACCTGTCAGACCTGAACATCCACCTGGCAGGGGCACGGACCCTGCCACAGGTCACCACGACAGACTCAGGGTCCTTCGCAGGGACGCGTGCGCTGAGCTAGACGGAACACACGGCTTTCCAGCCTTTCTCTTCGAGCATTTCTACTTGCTGTTCAACTGAAGTAACACTTGAAGTATGCATGACACTGTGCGCGACACACTATTCCAAATGCAAGAGGGGTTACGAGTAAAGAAACTGCTCCTACTTTACAGGACTTACTATCTAGAAGGTAGAGAGACAAGCGCCCCAACAACCAGCCTGTGAAGGAAATAAGCGTTTTAGAAGAAGGAACGTACTTTGACAGTACAGGAGGGCAGACTTGAGGCATTGATGGACCATTGCTTCCCCGCTC
>NW_006779395.1:171290-235091 GCF_000442215.2 Lipotes vexillifer | reverse complement strand
TCACCGGTCCCTCTTTCCCTCCAATCCGCCCTCAGGGAGCTTCTGATACAGCTCCTTACCAAGGAGCCTGCGTGTGACCCGGGTTTAGAATGAGGTACGCATTTATATTAGAAATACATTGTGGAAGCAATTAATTCTTTCCGGAAGGCTTCATGGTGGAGATGACATTTGCGCTGATTCTTAAGAGGTAAGTATGAAACTACTGAAAGCAGTTTTTATTAATTACTAGAAAACATTTTATTTTTTACTGCTGCTTAATCTATGGAAAGCAGTATAAACTATACTTTTTATAATGTGCATTAAAAACACCGATTTTAGACCTACTCATGAATCTTCCCAACCACTGACACTGTAATAAAGGAGTGATGTAGGAGGTTTTCACAGGAGGAAATTGGAGAGAAGATATTCAAGGCAGAGCAGCCAGTAGGTTTAACAAAGGCAAGAAGGCCGACAGTGTGTTTCGGGGAGGAAGAATCCCGATGTTGCTGGAGGGTAGGCTGCTGGGGGCTGGGGGGCCGCGGCAGTTCTGGGGAGAAAGGATGGAGGCAGGTCAGGGAGCTCCCTGAAGGCCATGCTAAGGAGTTTGTCCTGCTCTAGTTGAGACCACAGTGAACCACGTGAAAGTGTCTGAACCGAGCTGTTGGCTTTGTTAACAGTGTGCAAGATGGAGCTGGTGGCGGCACTGATGGGACAAAGGGAGCTTCACCCGGGGGGGTGTCAATGGGAGAGGAAAAAAGATGTTTCAGAGAGAGAACCGACTAGACACGGTGACTGATGAGATGACAGTGAACCAGAGGCTGGCTGCAAAGGTCACTTCACCGGCTGAGCCTGGGTCAGTGAGAGGGGGAGGGTGTCTCAACGGGGATGGGAGGCAGTGGGAACAACAGGTTTCTGGAAGAAAGTTGGCTTCAGACTCCCCGAGGTCGTGGCATCACTCGGCAGCCTGGGGAGATGGCCTCCCCCAGCGCCCTCTGTCTGTGCCTCTCTCCTGGCCCCATCAGACTCCACCGCGATACTACTGCCCCCGCATGTGACGGCTTGGACGGGGCAGTGCAGGCCCAACTCATTTTCATGGACTTGCCCTGCCTAGCAGAAGGCTCCAGAATGTGGGCTAGGTCTGCCTGTGACTCCGTCTCTTCCCACGATGCGAGTTCTCGTGCGACACACGTGCAGAGACACTTAGTGGGGGGACAAAAGCCTCTCGTAACACTGAAGGGCTCTGGGGTGACTCGGAGGATAAATTCCGGGTCCCCAAAGCTCAGCCAGCCTGGTGATAGCGGTGGGTGACACTGGAGGGGCCCACTTGCTGGCCCTCCTTATGTGAGGAGCCTGGGAAAGGTCTGAATCCCACGGAAACACCCCCGGTCTCTGTCCCCCTCAAAGAGTCCACAAGGAAGCTTCACAGCCTGCAAGGAGGCGGGCCATGTCTTGAAGATGGGAAAAAATACTGCCTAGACTTCAGAGTGAAAACTATGTGAAAAGCCAATGGTAGGAACGGAAAAATGCTCCCTAGCATTTTAAAATGCCTTCCACTGTCGACAGAAATTATCTATTATCCTGAAGTGTTCACTTGACTGAGTGCACTTACAGAAGCATCTGGAGAATTTTAAAACATCCTTTTATTAAAAAAAAAAAAAAAAAACAGAAGAAGGTGAAGGTCAGTGGAATAATGTGGTACATGAATGCAACATTATGTTTCAGATAGAAAAAGCCAGAGAAATGTTCGTGTGTGGCAATGATAACCCTCTTGCGCAAGTTCTCAAAATTACCAGGCAAAGGCAACAAATCTACAAGCTGGGTAGAAGACAGATATCATTATCTTTCTTTAAGACCTAGCCACATGCCTTACAGACAATTTGCCTCTTTAATACCAATATCGAGACTCATGCCTCAAAAACAGGTTGAAAATCGGGTAAGAAGAAATGATCCAAGAATTAATTAACTAAATAGGAGACTGAAGTAAACAAAGGACAAATTATCATATCAAAATGAAAGACAAGAAACACGATTAAATTAGGCTTCAAAAGACCTCAGAGAAACTCATTAAAGGCATAATATGCATTTACCTGGTTTTTATTTTTTCATGATTTAATTTCTAACTTTATTCCCTACCATCTGATAATTGGAAGAAACACTTATTCTAACCATGGGCAACTGAGATGATTTTTCTTTTTTTATGTTTTAATTTTAACTCTGCTTTCTTTGAGAAATGTTCTCAAAGGTTGAATCATATCGTCACCAAAGTAACTGAGATGATTTTAATGTTTATTTCAAGGCCAGGAGACAAAGAAACCTATTTATTGCCGAAGGGGACTTTTTTTTTTAATTAATGCTTAATTTTTTATGTCTTAAAGCACAGACTGTTTAAAATCATTTATAATGATGCTGTAGGGAGCTTGTTCCTGGGTATGCAAAATAGAAATGATAAATTTACAATTATTAAAAAAATTAATAGTTTTGAGGACTGAGTTGTCCCTTTACTTTCTAGATGGATTTGTCTGAAGCATAAGAGACATCTATCTTTAAAAACAGGGTAAAAACAAGGCCTGTGCAGGAGGGTGGGCTGAAGCTTTGATTCACTTTAAAGTTTGAACGGACTGGTTCACGGTTCAACTGGAAGCCCTGTTTTTCATTATTTAGAAAATAAAAAATCATATTGGCCTTGGGACCAGCTTTCTTTCCGTTTTATTTCCTGGGAAATTGCTCTGATGAAGTGGAGAGTCATGAATTCTTACTAACCACCTTTCCTGTGACTTTGAAAGAGTCCCTGGTGGAAATTAGACAAATAATTTACTTGCACTTAAACGCCAGATTTTTTTTAGTTACACTTAAGAAAAATAATTGAAACGTAGATTTAAATCGTTTCTGCTGCTACACTTCAGGATTCTAATCAAATACTTTCAGCTCTTATGCAAAGCATTCCTCAACAGAGAAGAGAAAAACCACTCTCCCTGACACCTCCGTTGGCAGAATTTCCGGAAGGGCCGGACACCACGTTAAGAGCAGAGGGAAGGACGCTTGGCTGAGGTGGGAAGAAAGAAAATGCACCTCAGGACACATTTTCCCTTTCATTCAGGTCTCAGGAGAAAGCTGAAAATGGTCAAATATGTTTCAAGTTCCTTAAGCATTCGGGCTATACCTTAGGCTGTTTCGAGTGCCCTGCATTTTAAGAAGGTCACTATGTATTTGTGCTCCTGACCATACTGGATGGAATGGATCCACGTGCATGGACCTTCTCTCTTCCCCCTCACCCTTCACCTCTCACCTCTCCCTCCGCCCCTGCTCAGCACCACGCCTTCCACGTGAGACTGTCATCGTGCCAGGCCTCCTCCTGCCTCACAGCCTGTACTTGCTCTGTCCTCTGCCTGGACACCCTTTCTCTTGATTATCTACGAGCTTCCTTCACTTTCCTCAGGTTTTTGCTCAAACGCCACCTTTCCAGAGGGGGAAAGGCTTCTCCAACCCTTTCCACTCTCTCCATCTTATTCTGCCCGGTCTCTCTGCTCACAGCGCTTGCCTGGCACACACGACTGCGCATTGTCCGAGTTCCCCTAACAGACGGGGAGACTCCCGGGGGTGGGGAGTGTACATATCCTTTCACTGCTGGGTCCCCGGCACCCAGGCCAGCGCCTAAGGCTATACAGACACTCAAAGCACTAGCTGTCAATTACAATCTCGACGCTGATCAGCTGGCAGGCACTTTTGCACTTGGCTTCTTAAACCCACGAGCCTTCTTGAAGGAGAACAAGACGTTCGAGTTATCAATTCTGATTCTCTGGAATGTCCTGGGCACAGTCCTGCCCAGATATCACAAAGGAAGAATATATTTTCGTAAAGTCGAATGACCCTTGCCAAGCAAACAACAGGCCACATACCCTTAACCCAAATGTCCATCACGAGAGCGGTCACTTCTGGAACAGCAGAATAATTTCAGTGTAACTACACTAGTAAACTCTTTAAGGGCTGATGGGCCTAACGGTGGACTCTGGCTCCTCGCCATATAAGGAAAAGTCTTCACAGAAAAAAGAGTTTTCTTTTTTCTCCACCTTGTTACCAACCATGGGGTGAGTTTCTGCTGATTACTCTAAATGCAAGGGAGTCAAGGCTGAGAGCCAAGCTTGGAAACATTACAATCATTGACTTTTGCCAAAATAAAGTCAATATTGCTTTTTCTCTTAAAAATACCAGCCGCTGACTAAAGATCCATGTATAAATGTATAAAATGCATGTACAGTGCTCTGTGCTGTTTTTAAATTTTTATTGGAGTAGAGTTGATTTACAATGTCGTGTTAGTTTCAGGTGTACGGAGTCTGTGCTGGTTTAACGTCATCTTTTCACAGTCCTCACAGGGAGACGATAATTCTCATTTAAAAAACTTTTCAAGCTGATTTCTAAAACAGATACATTAGCGAGATCAAATATTTAATTTGTTTTTAAGAAAAAAATCACTATTATTTTCATAAGCGGGAATACACCATGTAAAAAATGTATGTGTCTTAAAAAGGATTTAAATAACCAGTTTATGTTTTGCATTAGAGTTATAACTTCATCTCTTGAAAAAAACGACAAAGCTGATGTCTCAGGAATATTATCTGTTGCATGAAATGAGGCCCACATGTAGTCATGGTACGTTTTTGAAGACATTTCAAGAATGAAGGCAATGTCCCATGTGCTGTTGCTTTGAGATGAGGTGGAGGATACAACTTCCAGCCTCTCCTAAACATCTCGTAGGTTTCTCCCTCAAAACTGTACTCAGAAGGAAATGTGTTAGAAACACAATGTTTTGTAAACAAATCAAGGGCTGTGGCAGCTTCACTGCTCCCTGAAGTTGGAAGCCTTAACAAAGCTGGTCCACCAGGTGCTGTAGCTTTCTTCTCCATTTTTCTGAAAGAAATCTCCACACTATGACATAAAAGCGTGTTGGACAGTTAGCTCATCTTTTGGGAGCAGCCGATATAGGGCCCTGGGGATTCCAGTTAGGAGGGGACTTGTAAGTTGTTCAGGCCAACTCCTCCACGTACCAGAGGGGAAGGTGAGATCATCCATCAAGGCCCAGAAAACACAGAGAGGAAGGCAAGCCAGCAAAACGCTTCTTAAAAAACAAATCCCGGTGTCTAAGCAACCACATTAGGTCTGGCTCCTATGAAAAAGAAAACGGCATCTGCCTTTGAATAAGGCAACAGAATTTCTAAGGTGTGGGGGCGGGGGGAGGAAAAAAAACACTTTAAATGACAAGGCCCAGAATGGGACCACAAAGGAACAACAAAGATGGTCCCCTCTAGGCCACGGTGTTGAAAATCAAATGTAAAGGATGGAGCTGGTGTGAAATATCATGACGAAGAAGAAGACGATTCGGGATTTTGAGGTTTAACAGAGAATTCTTAAATTGCTAAACCCAAACCAAAAACACAACAACAAAATAAAACAGGAGAGAAAAGCATTCCTGAGAGACTTCCTCATCTTGGGGAAACCTCACGAGGACTGAAGCGACAGCACATTTTTCAAACAAAATGAATGTGCGAGAATCAGTACCAGGGTAGACTCCCTCGCAAAACCTTTTTTCTCATTTTATCCTTGGAGGATAAAAACACACACGCTCAGACTTTGTTTCTTTAAAAGATATATGCACCCCTATGTTCACAGCAGCACTATTTACAATAGCCAAGACATGGAAACAACCTAAATGTCCATCAACAAAGGAATGGATAAAGAAGAGGTGGTGAACATTACTCAGCCATAAAAAAGAACAAAATAATGCCATTTGCAGCAACATGGATGGACCTGGAGATTATCTATCATACTAAGTGAAGTGAGTCAGAAAGAGAAAGACAAATATGCATGGTATCACCTATATGTAGAATCTAAAATATGACACAAATGAACCTATCTATGAAACAGACTCACAGATATAGAGAACAGACTTGTGGTTACCAACGCGGGCGGGGGGTGGGGGGAGCTGGGGAGGAACAGACTGGGAGTTTGGGATTAGCAAATGCAAACTATTATATACAGAATGGATAAGCAACAAGGTCCTCCTACTGGACAGCACAGGCAACTACATTCAATAGCCTGGGATAAACCATAATGGAAAAGAATATAAAAAAGAATGCATATATGTGTACAACTGAGTCACTTTGCTGAACAGCAGAAATTAACACTGTAAATTAACTATACTTCAACAACAAAAATATAAATTAAAAACAGGCAAACAAAAAAGGAAATTAAAGAGGTAATTAAGCCTAGTGCCCCGCTCCGTCTGGACGCATCCACCCTGCACTTGGCACTGACCCCTGTGTCCTGTCTCCCAGAGGCAGGATGACCCCTTACCGGGACTGGTGAGGGCTCCTAGGGCGCTGCTTGTGGTGGAGAGAGGATTTGCATTGGTGGTAGTGGCTGAGGTCTGGGCTGCGGCTGCAGCCGCCGCCAGCGTTGCCAGGTTCTGTAACTGTAAAGCATTCATGCCTGTGGTGGGGGGGGGAAGAGAGAGGCAACGTCAGCAGTAGGCCCACTTCACCCGTTTCCAAAAAGAGAGGGCAGGGGACATGGGCGGAGAGCTCCGGGATGGCACACTCGCCCCAGCTGCCCTGGGGACTCGTGTGTCACCACGCAGCCTGTGCCAACCCAGCACCCTCTTCCTAACGCCTCCTCCCAGGCAGGTCATCCTAAAAGATAAGCAACAGGTTTCTGTGTGGACCATGGACAGCAGGGCCTTCCACTTCGTGGCTGTCAAGAAACTGTGACATCCGGGCTTGGACAGCTGGAGTTTCAAGGGAAACTCTCCATCCCTAAACTCGACAGGTACACGTACGAGGTATTACAGAAGAAGTGTTTTATTGCTCTGAAGCTGCACTGATTCAGTTTCCTGGCTCTATCAGCTGTGTGACTCTGCACAAATTTCTTAACCTCTCTGTTTCCCGTTTCCTGAGTCAGTGGTAACAGTTACTGTACCTTCCCTCACATGGTGGTTGTGCAGATTAAATAACTCAATGAATGAAAATTACCCAGCATAATAACTGGCATGATGTAAGCCCCCAATAAATGTTAGCAACTATTGTTGCTGTTAGTATTATTATCGACCCTGAACTTCTCTCTCCAGGTTTATTTTGAATGTGAACTTGAAATCGCGTCCATGGCAGGAACTCAAATAATATTTGCTGAACAAAAGAATGAAAAAAGTGGCAATGCCATAATATCTTTATTTGTGAACTATTTATGTTTGCCTTTTAAACGTATTTGTATCTGAAAGAGGAACTACTTTTTAGCTAGAATGAATCGAGGGCTAACGAAAATTAAGAAATGAATAGCAGAGAGAAAGGAAACTCTGCTGAGAGGTCTGGGGCTGATTCGTCACGGGGGTGCTGGCAGGCCCTGGGGGGCTCGGGCCTGGAGCCTGTGCTATGTACCCTTTTAGTTTCTTTTCTCCCCCTCCTTCTGTTTCTCAATACACAGGTTCTCTGCACAAAGTCTTTTTCCAAGATTCCCTTTACCCCCACGTACATTCAAGATGCAGGAAACAATGGTCCTCTCCTCATATGGAGGAATTTTATATAGAAAGATATGGGAGTTAACTCAACAGCTTAATTTTACCTTATGTCTCAAATCCGGGTACTCAATACATGGCTGCTGAGCAAATATAACCTGCTTTATAACAGGAGACAGTGGTCTGACAACAGTGCTGGATGGGGACGGGGGGGGGGTGGATGGAGGAGCAAGAGAATGTTCTAGCAACACACCTGCGAAGCCCCCGGCCACCATGTGGAGCCCTGTCTCAGCTTGGCTCAGAGCCCGGCTGCCAGGCTCACTTACCCTGCTCCTCCATCCTGGCTGCTTCAGTCAAGACTTATTTCTACTCAGAAAAGAGTTCCCCAAGTCCATGCTGCAAAATGGGTTCTCATTTTGCTCAAAATGATACTCTACCTTCTTGCAGGAGGCACCCAGTCCTGTGGCTTACGGTAAAAGCCAGCACCTGCTTCTCAAACCCACGTAGTTCCTGGGGATGCTGAGAAGCAGGACAAAGCATTGGGGGCATCCTGTGAACGTGACCCCGCTCCATCGAGCAGGGGACACTGGGAACAAAGCTCTCTCCTCCCCTCAGATCAGGCGTCAGACACGGTGGTTCTGATGAGACCTTGGGAGTGGAAAAAGTCCAGGGCCTATTTTTCAGGTTTGCTTGAGGAATACGGAGCTGGGGGAACAGGGCTTGAGTGCAGACCCCATCGGACACTCCCCCTCCCGCCCCTACCCAGGGGGCGGCTCCTGAAAGCAGCTGAACACACTCATGCTGGCATGACCAGGGCCGTGCTTGGGGTGATGCTGCTGGGTGTGTGTGTGTGTGTGTGTGTGTGTGTGTGTGTGTGCGTGTGCGTGTGCGTGTGCGTGTGTGCGTGCGTGTGCGTGTGCGTGTGTGCGCGCGCGCGCGTGTGTGTGTGTGCGCGCGCGCGCGGTGCACCAGCACGGGCCGGCCTGGCTGCCACGGCCCCTCTAATGTGCTAAGGACGTAACGCAGTCAACCAGACACCGTCACCAACAGACGGCTGTGCAGACGAGAGGAGGGTTTAGCACCGACATTAAAGTCTGCACATCTGGCAACGGTTAATGATCAGCCGAGCACCCTCCTCGGCCTGGGCCGGAGGGTCCCCCAGGGCACCTGCTCTGGCCTGCCTGGTGGAGCCACGGCCCGATTCTGGGGCTGGAAGGAGCTCAGCCCACTCATCTGGGTCAGAGCCTCACAGATCCTCCAGAGGCTGAGGAACGTTCCCTCGGAGGGTGACTGACAGTCTGTGTCTAACACGCACTTTCTGCATGTTATCTGTAAACTCCCCCATCGCTGTTCCGAACTCTTGCTGCGTTCACCAATTCCTCCTTTCACATCGTTTGTACGGATTGCTGACCTTCACCACTAGATACTCAGTTCCCTGAGGACAAAGATGCCTTATTCGCTTTCAACTCCACACACACACACACACACACACACACACACACACACACACACGGCTACATTCACTCATAGTAGGTGATGGGTGGATCCATGGAAGATGAATGAACAGGGCAACACACAGCATGAAATGTTCCCACGCTGCTATAAAGAGCACTGTTGGGACTTCCCTGGTGGTGCAGTGGTTAAGAATCTGCCTGCCAGTGCAGGGGACATGGGTTCGAGCCCTGGTCCGGGAAGATTCCACATGCTGTGGAGCAACAAAGCCCGTGCGCCACAACTACTGAGCCTGCGTGCCACAACTACTGAAGCCAGCGCGCCTAGAGCCCGTGCTCCACAACGAGAAGCCACCGCACTAAGAAGCCCGTGCACCGCAATGCACCCCACTACCAGCAACTAGAGAAAGCCTGCACGCAGCAATGAAGACCCAACACAGCCAAAAATTTATTTATAAAAAAAAAGAAAAAAAAAAGAGCGCTGCCTACAGACCCAAACAAGGTTTTTCTCTGTTCTTCGTTCTTCAGGATCTACGACAGCTTCAAATATTGACTGTTTCCCTCAGCCGTTAATTAATCCCTTATGCAAATACTTATTAGGACCGTGCGTTTTCCTCATCTCACCCACGACACTCAGCGCTGTCCTGGAGCCCCGCCGACCACACTCGGGCTCTCTGTCCAACCGTCCTCTCCCTGTGTGCCCCCTTCCACCTCTCACCCCCGAGGGGCTGCCCCGCTCAGCCCCTCCCCGCCTCCGCTGCCAAGGCCGGGCTCTGGGGTGCCACACCAGGCAGGGCCAACTCCGTCCAACCACCGCACTGCACTGAGGGGGAGGATACAGACCAAAGGAAGCAGAGATGAAGCTGGGAAGGAGAGGCCGTGGTGACCCCAGCATCTGAAGGAATGGGGGGGGGCACGGGAGGGAGGGGGAGCGTTAGATGGAGAGAAGCAGCAGAAGGACCCACAGGTGCCGCCCGGCCAGCCAACCGTTACCACGTGGCCGCGACAGGCCAGAGCCGGGGCCGCACCCAGAATTAAGTGGGGAAAACAAGACGCTCCCCGCCCCAGGAGGCTGCTGGAGATCAGAATGGAGGGGAGCCAGGGACTGGGGGCAATCCGGTCCGTTTCTGGAAACAGACCTGGATCCAGAAGCTCATTCTCACGCGTCTTTGGTGTTTGTATTTTACTTTTAACATCTTTATTGGGGTATAATTGCTTTACAATGGTGTGTTAGTTTCTGCTTTATAACCAAGTGAATCAGCTGTACATATACATATGTCCCCATATCCCCTCTCTCTCGCGTCTCTGGTCTGACAGGGATGAGAAGAGGACAGGGCAGCACTGGGCGGCTGCGGAGCTGAAGAGGCCGGGCCGTCCTCCTATCTGTCCCTTCGTGGCCCTCCGTGCGGGCTCCAGGAGGCCCCCCTTCTCTCCTCCTCACTTTTCTGGGTGCAGTCCTGTTCCCACAGCCCTGACCCCGACATTCTTCCCTTCGACCTGTCCTGTGTTCCTCGGGCCGGGAAGGCACAGCTCTCCCTGCTGGTGACAACAGTGACAAGGACACCGTTTACTGGAGGCAGCACGGGCTCCGCCTCCAGGACATCTGGGCTCCACTCGGGCTCGGCCTCCCCTCTGCCAGCCTCCCTGGCCTTGAGCCCATCAACTGTCTGCCTCTTGGATTTCTTGGCTGTGAAGTAGGTATAAAACTGAACGGACCTCGAGGGTAAAGAGAGTAAATGCTTCGTACACTTGAAGCTAAAGAACAACTCCCAGGGCAGAGCAGACTCTTATCAGCTGGATAATAATCACAACAGTATTACCCCCCAGTAATGAGGATAATGGCACCAAAGACAAAGCACGTGCCGGACACACTAATCACGCTTAGTATTTGTAACAAACCCACGTGATGCTGGCACTCTCGCAGTCCTACGTGCCACAGAGAACGAGGGAGGTCAGAGCCCTGGGGACAGGAGGCTGGTTCTCGGTCCCTCCCTGCCCCCCCGAGCCTCCCCACGCCTGTGCCTCTGTCCCTCTTGGTTCCCACCTGGGAAGTGTGGGGGGGGGCATGGGGAGGCAGTGAGAGGAGGGAAGGGGTGACGCACACAGGGCTTCACAGGAAAGGGGCCGGGACATCAGATGTAAACGTCCACCGGCTCCTGACACTTGCCCATCATGGCCTTGCTCCTTCTGATGGAATCTCAGCAGAGAACGGCTGTGGGTGAGGGATGCTGCCTGGCATGAGCACGCGTGGGTCCTGGTTAGCAGGAGCCCAGGGTGCAAGGATGCGTGTACAATGGTGCTCCTGCTTGGCTTCTGGGCACCTGAGCCCCAGAGGGCCCGGAACTGAACCTGTGATCTGCGTCAGCAGCTAAGAACCCAGCTAACCAGGCACTAGATCTTGTCTTGAACTCAATCAACCCTTCAGTTTCTTACCCTCATTTCCTCTCCCCTCCATGCTCAGAATCCAGACATTACAGACCCCGGCCCACGCATCCTCGGGGAACGGTGGGCCGCACCCTCTTCTGCACACTGAGCGGGTCACGTGGTGGCTTCCCTCCTGCTTGTCACTTAACTCAGGGGCTCTTCACTGGAGCTCCCCTGATGAGATATGGGGGGGGGGGAGGTGTCTCTGAGCTCCCTGAAGTTTTATGAAAAAACATGTGTATGATGGATACGCTTTTTTGGCAGCAGATCCTAAGAAGCTGGAGGACTTCCAATGCCTCTAGATAGCCTAAAAGTGATGGATGTGAGCCCTGGCAGAAAACCATCGAACGAAGAGGCCTGGGGTTGGTGGTGGCGACAAGAGGAATCGAGATGAGATCAGAGCTCGGGAGTGATGGCGCAGAGAATGCAGAAAAAGGATGAAAGAAGATGGCTCTTTCTCCCCCTCAGAACCAAGACGTATACACAGTCAAGCCAACGAAAGAAAACAAAACCAACTAGAGATTCTCCAAGAACATTTAAGCTGGTGGCTGACACCAGGGCAGGTCCCATGCCAAGGCTGGAGCTAGGAAACTGGGGGGCAGCACGCACGTGGGGACTCGACAGGTGCACCTGCCCACCTCCCGTGGGTCTCGCTGCGCCTGGATGTGGGCCATGCGGCCACAGAGGCACCTGTTCCCTGCACGGTGTCCTTCTGTCCGGCCAGGTTGAGGCCCGAGGCCCATTCTCTAGTCCATCCCCCCAGAAAGAAACCGTCCCAGGGAGGACACCCCTGCACCACTCCCGGGCCTTCTGAGCACCGCTAACGTCGGCACATCACAGGGGTACATCTGGGGTTCCGTGAGAGCCTGGGCAACTTTCGTGGGGCAGAATCTCTGGACCCTTCACCGACAGCAGCGCACGTCCTCGGTGACGGATGTTTTGGCTCTTCCCGCCCTGGATGTTCCCAGAGCCAGAGGCTCCTCACCTGTAGTGTGGACATCTCCCCTCCCCTCCCCTCCCCTCCCATTTAGGGAAGGGGCTTGGGGGCCACGCTGCTGCTGGGAAAGGCGTCTGTCCCACGCTGGGAAAGTGGCTCGGAAGCTTCGTGGGGACACATCCCGAGCTTCATCCGCTACCTCCTCAACTGTACCAGGCTCTCCGGGTCTCTCCAGACCTCCAGCTGCTGCAGTCTCAGCCCCTGGACGGGCAGAGTTACCCACCAGGGCCCGGCCAGTCCTGGGCCCCCCAGGCTGTCTGAAAGTGGGTGTCTGCCTCTGCTGACTTTGAATTCACATTTCTGGCTGTTTCTCCGTCTGTTTCTGTTGTGAGCACACCCTGTCCTGTCGTCCTCCTCCGTTCCTTCCACAGCACCTCTGCTTTTCCACCCACCAGCCCATCTCATCGCGGCTCCTCCCACACGAGGATCCTGAAAGGGCACCGGACGGGGGGAGGCGTGGGCTGTGTATGGGTGTGTGATGCTGATTCTGGTTTGGCAAACAGCTCTTCTCTGAGAAGAAAACCACCCCCATTTAACCTCACAAAGCACGCTGCTCGGATGGGCACCCGTCAAACCAGGGGCAACAATCTGGGTGACGAGAAATGCAAAACACTTAAACGAGTTTTAGGAAATCGAACAGTGTGCCGAGATCAAGAGGGCTAAAAAAAAAAAAAAAAAAAAAAAAATTGGGGGCATACAGGACTTAAAATTTTCACTCATTACTTGGGAAAAGAAAACCCTTCTCCAAACGAAGAAATTATGTACCAAACAGATGCACATTATGCCTACTTGAAACTTAAGATTAAAAAAAAATTATTTATAAGGAGAAGAGCATGAAAATTTAATTTAATGTTCACCTTAGGTAATTCTGTCTTATTGTTCGGGGCAATTACCATAAATCTGCATTTCAATAAGCGAGAACAGATGTCAGTTGTTACAAGCGCTTGCCAATCAGGTCTGTTAAAAAGTGACAGATGGGGGTGGTAGTGGTAATGGCACATTCTCAGAAGGCCTGTTAGCACTTTCCGCAGCAAGTGTGGGTTGCGGAGGCTGCTTGGCTGTGGGAAGAACTTGGGGTCTTCGTGGGCCCAGTTTGCACACCTCCCAAGTGTGTCCCTGACGTGAGGTTCTCAGCCTCCAACGCACAGTTTTTCCCTCTTCTCAGCTCGTCACAGACATTCCAAGCCCGCCTGTGCTGGGAGGGGATCTCCAACAGGTAAAGTCGTTGCGATGTTGTTGTTCTGGGAAAATATTTGCCCTCTATGATTTCACTGTGACTTTGGAAACTTAGGCCAGATATTCTGGAAGCGAATTACTACCAGCTTCCCCGAATATCAGAAGTCTAAGGGAAGCAGTCTTCCCTTGTTTATCACAAGATGCTCTTCTTTGGCCATCGCTTCTTAATCTCTGTAATCTCTTACTAACAAGCCCTCACCCTTGAAAAATACTTCCCCTAACAAAAAACAAACCCTCTTAATGAATTTGGAATGTTGTCCAGAGTGAAAGGAGGAGGTTTTCCTGTGGCTGACTCACAATCGCTGCTTTTTGAGCAGTTTTGGGGTTCTCCTGCATTGTTTACCGATGGCTCAGAGTTGTTTGTTATTTGGCCTCTTCAACCGTTTGTGCAGACAGGTCACCGAGGCTCATGTTGACAGAACATACCTGGATTTGTGGAGACGCAGAGCGCTGTGTGACCATCTCGGGGGCCAAAGGGAGCTCGGGCTTTGGATCAGGCCCATTTGTAATGTGGATCTGCCATTTATTAGCTTAGTGACTCTGGGCAAGTTTGTTAATTAACTTCTCTCTGCCTCCGTTGCCCCACCTGTAAAACGGGATGCTAATGGTCCCTATCTCATAAAGCGTAACGATATTTGGGAATTCTGTATCCTAATCCATATAATACCATTTCCTGGTCCTTGGGCTCATAGAACTTATTCGAACTTTTTGTACCTCAGTTTTCCCAACTGTTACGTAGTAACAAGTAGTGGTTTTGTCCTTGGCTGTGCTGTGAGGATAAACCCCATGATTATTTCAAGAAGCTCTGTGAACAACAAACTTGTGCAATACTGCCCTTGTTTTTCTAACACGATGCTTTTTTGAGATGACAGTTGTTATAAGTAAGTGAAAAACCGGAAAGCCACTTTCCCCTTAATTCCTTCTTCTTCAGGAAAAATCCAGACCCTTGGCCTGAACACAGACCCCACGTTTTTGAGATTTCAGAAATTCATGGAATACCACAGCTGAGTGAGAAATGGACACATTTTTATCAGAAGTTATGAGAGGGAAAGTGAAATCAATCGACTTGAAGGATGCACATAAAAGCAGTCAGCTTAGGGGCTTCCCTGGTGGCGCAGTGGTTGGGAGTCCGCCTGCCGATGCAGGGGACACGGGTTCGTGCCCCGGTCCGGGAAGATCCCACATGCCGCGGAGCGGCTGGGCCCGTGAGCCATGGCCGCTGAGCCTGCGCGTCCGGAGCCTGTGCTCCGCAATGGGAGAGGCCACAACGGTGGGAGGCCCGTGTACCGCAAAAAAAAAAAAAAAAAAAAAAAAAAGCAGTCAGCTTATAAAAATTTTATCCTTACTAATCTATTTTCTGCTTTTTAAATTTCAGATTTAGTAAAGGTTCCCTTTTATAAAATCATAAAACATGTCTGAAGTTATTTTCTATTTGAAAGGAAAATGGTAAGTGTTTTTTTTTTTTTGAAAAAAGTAGTATAGTTGATGTCTCATTCAATTTTATTGATGTAAGTACTTAGGAACTTGTCTCCTCCTAATTTTTTTTTCTATTTTTTTCCAGCTTTCTTTTATTTTCTCCTCAAACAGAAAATGTTTACTCATTCAAATGAGACATTTTAGACTCTAGTGAGACACCTCAATTTCCTGAAGGACAGACCATTCTGTTCTGAGAGCTGTTCACAACACAGTGCTATTGTTTTCCGAAATGATATTTCACTCTTTGGTGATGGTGTTCTCAGCTGCAGTACTCGAATTTTCCACGTGGAGTTTATTCTCTGGCCCTGGAGGACATGAACGTGGCATCTGAATCGTGGAGGTGCCCGCTCTCACTCTGCCACAATCTCACTCAATTTACCAGCATCTAAGCCCAGGGGTGCTTCGGGGATGAACCACCTCTCGGGCTCCTTCATGTTGCTTCCACCGTGTATGTCAATACCACGGGCTGTGTACACACGTATGACGCTGTACCAACTCGCTGATCCCAAGTCTTTGACAACTCATTCATGAAGATACAGTCGTTAGGTTGTGTAATGGTCTGTGGCTTAGACATCGGGCTAAAGTCAAATTTCTTAATTAAAAAACCAGGTATTTCACTTAAGCTTCACTGGGACTGTATCCAACACATAAATTTGCACCTGCCAAATTATAAATTTACTTACTCATCCACGCAAAAACAGTCACAAGTGCCACTTAGAGGAGTGAGGGCTGAGGCCACGCCTTCTCGGAGCATCAGTGATTCAGAGGTGAGGGAGGAGGGGAAGGAAGAGAGGGTTTTTAGGGGAACGCGGAAGAGGGGCCCCCCCCGCTCCCACAAGTCGGTGCTCTGGGGAAACGTCCTCCAACAAGGGGCCTCTATGATCCACCCACTTTCTGACACTGGTTTCGGTGACTGGCGGTGACAGCAGTTAAGCCCTACTCTTGGGAGAAGATCAAAGAGCAGGGGCCCAAGAGCACCTGGTTGAAAAAAATACCCCAAACCACGATGCTTCCAACACTTGGGATGATGAGACCTGATTTTCCACAGGAATGAAGGATACTTGTTATAGAAATGGCCAAGCAGACAGAACCCGGACATCCATGTCCTTGGTCCTCACTACTCGAGGTGACAGTGGAAAATGGGCCACTTGGCCTTCGGATGCACAGCCTGGGCAGCCTCGGTGCTGAATTTAATGCTGAAGGTTCGAGAAAGGGGTATTTTGGAGAGCCGAGCGCATTCACAGGCCACCTTTAAATTAGCCATCTGCCCCATGCACCTTCTCAGGTGATTCCCAGATACCCTCCGTTTTTAAATGAGCACACGGCGTGCAGATGCTACCATCCTGTCCTGACCTGGCGAGCCACGGGCGCCTGTGGCCTAATGAAGAGTGACAAGGCGCACCATCCACCCGAGAAAACATGCCTGGCAATAGCCTCAGGACCCAGTGACCTTCTTTGCATAATTCAACTGTGGGAACGGGAGAGCCTGAGGCTTCCTCTAAGGAAAGACTCTAATTCTGGATCTGGGTGGGTCCCTTCGATTAGAAGAAAAACAAATCTTGCATTGGCGGAAAATACAACAAATCTCAGCATTTCTTTCAGAGCTTGCAATCTGGAAGGTTTTCTCTTTTTAAAACGTAGCAAACTCTCTGAATATTTTAGTTCTGTCTCTCCAATCCCCTTCACAGAACTAAAAATAAATCAACTGTTCAAGGCGATGCTCAGCTCCAAGGCCAGCTTCCCCAAATGTATTCGTCAACATTCTGCTGAATGGTTTCACTACTTATTATTTTAACACGGATTTTTTTTCCCCCGTAATAATCTAAAAGTGTTATTACAATAGAACAAGCTGGGGGTACCAGATTTAAAGCCCCACGGGTAACTGAGCATTGTTTTTACTGTAGGCGAGTATGTCCCATCGGACAAGTTACCATTTAACCCTGGAGGCCACCACGAAAAGCTGGGCTGACAACAACTGGACATACAGGAACAGAAATCTGCGTGTGCTCATTCCAAGTGTCTCCAGATCCATTCAAAGTGAAACAAGGAAAAAAAAACCCACAAGGATATGCATGTGGGAAGGGAAAAAAAAAAAAAAGAGAGAAAAAAGGAGTTTTCATAGTGACAGATAAGGAAATCAGGCTTTTATTCTGTACATCCTGGGTTCATTTCATCGGCTCAGGGTGTCCTTGATGAAAACAAACTGTGCTCGATTCTAATGCGCCCAAAATCTGTTCTCCTTGCCTGCGCTCCCCTATCTTGTAGGAATCAAGCAAGGAAGCAGCTTCCTCACTGCTCCTCGCGGCAGGTTCCTGGCACCTGTGCTCTGATTCATCGTGCGGGGCTGCCTTCCCTGGCCCCGTGGTGTGGGTTAGGATGTGAGCCTGGAAGGTGACACAGCAGGACTGACCTTTCACTAATCACTGCCCCTCAGTTACTACTGACACAGCTCACACTAAAAAGAAATCCTTCATGAGCGGGCTTTCAAATCTAGTCCCACTTTGATTTTGCTCAAGAACCAAGATTCTACTTTCCCATCAAAGATTCCGACGCACAATTCTGTCAACTGGGGTTCTGAAGTTTAAAAAAAAAAAAAAAGGGCACCCTGTTAATTGTCTGTGGTTATCAAGGGACTGCAAACGGTATCAGAGATAGGCCTGCAAGCCTGACTTTCATTACGAAGGTCAAAACATTCTTATTGACTGCCTGTTATTAAAATTCTAGAGGGATGTCAATCATGGCAGCTGCCCTGGATATAGGAATCTTGTTGGAAATCCCCCAGCAAGCAAACCCATTTTTTAAAAAAAATAAACACAACTCTGGAGGGTACTGTGCAGGAGTTCTCAGCCCCCCCCCCCCCAAATTTTCTCATAACTGTTGGAGATGCCAGAGTTACAAGATCAGCTTCTGAGCAGCTGACTCTAATTTTAACACCTAAGCCAGAAAGCAACTAGGACCGGTAGTTACTCTTTGTTCTTCTTTTCCCCAGCTTCTGAACCCATCCCAAATTCAGACAACAGCACGGTCAAAAGGCAAGGCTCGCTTCATGACTTACCAGCCATTTGCTGAATGCCACTGAATGCACCCAGGTTGCTGGAGGAGGTGGCCTGCTGCAGAAGCTGCAAAAGAAAAGAGAAAGGTACTGTCAAAATGAAGTGGAGCTTGGAAATGTACTGTCAAGGGAACTTCCCAAGTCCACTGAGGGCACGTCCAGTTCCCTTTACATTTACATAGTTGGTTGCTGCTGCCTGTTAACGGGCTGAAGGTTCCGAGAGTTGGGGGCTATAAATCCATGTTAATGTCTAACCTCTATTAAAAAACACAGACACTGGGGAAACTCAATAACGTAGCTGCCTTAAAACAATTCATCAATTTACTTTTTAACAACCAGGTGTTAAATCTATGGGAACCAACATGGCGTGACTAATGCTCTCTCTGTGGAGCCTGGTAGTTCCCGTAACTCATGTCTGTCAATCGCGGTCCATCCCTGGGTCTCCTCCGCTTTCCTTCACAGCTCAGTGTCCTACAACCTTCATTAGAGAGGTATAGATTCACTGACTCTTGGGCTAACAGAGAAATCACTGTAATACCTACAGACGTAAGTGTATGTATCTGCAGCCACAGAGTCACTGTCATGACTTCATGACCAAGACAATGGTCACCCATTTTAAGACGGTCTTCGTTGGCAGAGAGCAACATACTACTTGTCAAAACTTACAAGTATCTGGTGCTATGTATGTTGATGCTATGCATTATAAATATATCAGCATCTTTTAAAAAAGAAATGAAGACAGCTGTGAAAAGGTCTCTGTATTTTGTCCCTAGAGCTTCCAAAAATACATTTAATCCCCCGTATAGAAACGGTGGGTACCACAAGGTAAAGGCATGTGGTTACTGTTCGAAAGCACTCCTTTATTCGTCCACATCAATTGAATTATAGGTTAACTTAGGTGCTATACTAAGTGTTTGACTAGGCTTATTGATATTCTCCTTTTGGTTGATCAGTACAGCTGCAGTTTGTACCTGGGGGCAGGTATGGAGTTATCTCCTATACTCAAAAGTCCATGGATGCTAACAGCATAGATTCACCAAATTTATTATTAAAAAACTGCTATGGTACTATGAGCTTAGGAGGAACCAGATGAATTCACTATTTAAAAAACAAGCTCTCAGAATTTGTCTGGAGTGCTGCGAAACCTAGCGGAGAGCCCTGCCACTCCTCCAGGTAATGGTAGGTCTCCTCAGCTTAAGAAGAAGGAAACTCTGCAACTGGATGTGACTCAGAAATGGGCATCTAGCAATTGACTTAAGAGCACCGAGTAGAGTGGAATATCGGTGGCTGATTCAACTTAAGTGTTAGTTACAATGATTAATGTAATCCCTGTGGGGATTAACGTGAACAGCTGTGGGCCTTCCCTGGTGGCACAATAGTTAAGAATCTGCCTGGTCCAGGAAGATCCCACATGCTGCGGAGCAACTAAGCCCGTGGCCACAACTACTGAGCCTGTGTGCCACAACTGCTGAAGCCCATGTGCTGCAACTACTGAAACCCACACACCTAGAGCCCGTGCTCCACAACAAGCCACCGCAAATGAGAAGCCCGCGCGCCGCAACGAAGAGTAGCCCCCGCTCGCTGCAACTAGAGAAAACCCGCACGCGGCGACGAGGACCCAGTGCAACCAAAAAGTAAATCAAATTTAAAAAAAGACAAAAACAAACATGAACAGTTCCCAGACATATGTCTGCAACTTTCATTCATCCTTCTCGACTCAGGGTAGTATACTACCTCGACATTACACACAGACACACACAGACACACAGAATGAGAAAGAGGAAGAAGCTAGGAATTATCCGTTTTGACAGAGAGAAATCCCTCATCTCGGTTTGATTTCTTGGGTTTCCCATTCTCTTGTGGTTGCAAGCCCTTACCCTCTCCTATACTAGATATTAAAAAAAATTAAAGTCTAGTCAAGTTAAATTAGCTTTGAAGATACTCTGAGGAATTAATAATCTTTACTGATTAGTAAGTGGCAATACCTGGAGTGTCATTAAACTACCTCCGTGGATTCTTCCCACTGACAACCACTCTTCGGTGAGCCACAGTCAGAATCTACCCTCAACACAGAGGCAGGGGATGCCTTAAAGGCCAAGGGTCTTTTCAGAGAAATGGGCTTCCGATCGAAAGGGGTAGAGCAAACTTGGCAGAGAGAGAAATGGAAGCCCTCGGTAGGGGGAAACGTAGTTCAGAGCATGTAAGAACACGTTCTTATAAATGAGGTGGGGATGAATTCTCTTTCAGGATTCAGAAATAATTTTCAGATGTGATCAAAGAAACACGTGCCAGAGATTTCTGTGAGCCCTGGGGCATGGGAGATGGTCCAGAAGACCAGGGCTAGGCACATGTGTCTTGGTTTTCAGACATGGTGGAGCAGGAAGCTGGATTCTTAGAAACTACGAAAAGGTGAGCCTGACATCAATCTCTGATAGAAATTCTTGTACTTAAGGCGATGATCTATGAACAACTGAAAAACACACGTTTGTGAAAAACAAATGATTGTTCAGCTAGACTCATTTTTTTTTCTCATGAAGTTTCTAGACCAATAGACCAAGAAAAAGATATGGCAAGCACATACAGATTTCAGCAAGACATGTGATGAAATCTCTCATCTCTTATCTCTTTGTGGTTAAGATGGAGAAATGGCTAGAAGGTGACAGCAAACTTGTATTAATAACTCAGGGGAAGACAGGAGAGGCATGCTCCTTCAGCAAGACATCCAGACACGTCTTGAGTAGCAATTACACGGCAGACACCAACAGGCAGTGGGGTGGGGTGGACAAAAGAGGAACGTGAGTCACATCTGTCCTTGGAGAAGCAGACCCGCCGGATGGAGAGAACCCATGGAGGGTTGAAATCCTGCTTGACCACCAGTGCCATGACCTTGGGTAAAGTTACATAACCCTTTTTTTTTTTTTTTAATTTTTATTGGAGTATAGTTGATTTACAACGTTGTGTTGGTTTCAGGTGTACAGCAAAGTGATTCAGTTACACATATACATATATCCACTCTTTTTTAGATTCTTTTCCCATATAGGTCATTATGGAGTATTGAGTAGAGTTCCCTGTGCTATACAGTAGGTCCTTATTAGTTATCTGTTTTATATATAGTAGTGTGTGTATGTCAATCCCAATCTCCCAGTTTATCCCTCCCCTGCTTTCTCCCTTAAGACTCTCCCTTTCCTCACTTATAGAAGCACGATGATCTTACCTTTCAAGGTCACAGGAAGGACTCTTTTACAGAACAGTATTGGTTCTGCTACAAAGTACGGAATGGGTCATACAATCCTGAGAGGGACAGTTCAAATGTCAGGACAGAATTAGGATGGATGGATGGATGGATGGACGGACGGACGGACGGACGGACGGACGGACACACACACACACACACACACACACACACACACACACACACACACAAGCTAGAATAAAAGGTCCAAAGGCACACTATGAAATTATATTAATAATGTGTAGTCCAGCATTTAGGTCCCAAAGCAGAAAAGTGGGGTAGAGTAGCATGCTTTAGCAGTAGTTCAAGTAAAAATAAATAAAACCTTAGAGGAGTACGAGCTGCCTTCCACTGCTCTCAAGCTACATTAAGATATTTTAAAGTCCACAATAGGGGTCACTGCTCATGCTGTTTGGATCTTCCTGGGAGGAACTGTCTCACATTCTGATCATGGCATTTTAATAAAGACACTGGCAAAGTAAAACAGGCAGCGCAACAGAAAAAAACAAGGAGGTGGAAAGTTTAGAAACAATGAAATGTAAGGGCTACTTAAAGAATTGGGTCTATTTGGCCTGAAACAGGATCTGAGTTTTGGGTTTCAAATAGATGAAGAAACATTTGAATTTAGTTGACATCGCTCCACGGGGAGGACCCAGTGAAGGAAAGTTCCATCTGAGGTCCTGATGTGGAATGGACCGAGCGGGGAGGTGGTGAGAGTGCCAACCACGGCTGCCTCAGTGCCGTTAAGTCATCGTCTATCACGCATGCCGCAGCCCTGCCAAGGCTGGAGTTTGTGCGGAAACACTGGTTAGACACTCAGCCCTGTGGGACCCCGCTCAGCCTCCATGCGGCTAGAATGACGAGTCCTGTTCCTATGCTCATCAGCTTCACCTGGAAAAATATTCTTCATCGACGCTGATTTCAGGAATTTCCCGGCATTCATAATGTCCAAGACGAGCTTTTGGTGCACTTAGGGGCCAAGGAGCCTGTCAGAGCTCCACTGGGTGTGCTCCTCTCTCCTGGGGACCACATGCTCCCCCCACGGCCCCCCAAGAACTTACCGCCAGGTACTGCGGGGTGAGGCCGCCCAGACCTGTCAGGTTCCCCCAGGTGGCAGTGTTGAGCTGCTGCATCTGCTGCGCCAGCTGCTGCTGGAGACGCCTTTGCTCCTTGTCCTTCTGAGTGTCAGCGAACTTCACCACAATCGGTGAAGAGCAGCCCTGTGGTCAGACACAGCGGAAAGTGGAGAGGGGGTTACAGCCTGGCCCACTCCGCTCAGGACGCTCAGTCAGCTCGGGGCCTACAGCTTTCTGAACTATTCTGGAGCACAGGGGATGGCCTGGCCTCGTGTTTAAATGGTTTGATGGTCCTCTTCTTCTCTGAACAGTACCATCAACAGAAAATTCCAGATCCTGCCACTGGTGTCTTTGGGGCTCTGGTGGTCGATGAAGCCATTTGTGCTCGTGCTCTGATTATTACACTGCCTCGCCTTCTCTCTTCATGGGTCTTCCTTCCACCATCCCAGCACCTCCTCAGAGACAAGAGACCTTATCATTGTCCTTTAATTAAGCTTCACGGTTCGCTTGTCTGAAAGATGGACTTGTCCTGGTGTGTCTGCCTGTTTCCGCGTGTGAGCAGGGGACAAAGGAGGGGGACGAAATGTTGTAACGGGGATGAAAATGCCTGTCGCTCATGTCTTTTCCCCCCACTCTTTCCAGTGTTAAGTACTTCTGAACTTTGGAACTGTAGGAATCATACCGACCCAGTAATATAATCGGGAGAAGTGGGTTTCATTTAGGAACATGGATGAAGGAAGGAGATTTTCAGGGGACACGGGCACGGAGCAATGCCACTGTCCCCATGTTTTCAGAAGGGGTTCTCCTCTTGCTGTATCACATCTACTCTAGCTGTAACCCCAGGAGCTACAACAAATCAAAAAGAAAATGTCAGGAGCAACCTAGTCCAAGGAGGTACATCTCAAATGGCTGGAGATGTCTACTTAGCTTCTTGTCCTCATCAGTCTCACTGTTCTAGGAGCTTCTGTGTTCATTTCCTTTAAAAGGCAGGAGCAGAGGTAGTGAGTGAGAAATGGCCAAGGGTTATATAACGGGACCAATTCATGTCTGATACGGAGAAAATCATTAGGGAAAGTAAGGGCCTCACGCCTCAGGCAGGAGGACTTCCTTGTGAAAGCACCTTTTCAACATTCGCCCCTTGGCAAATATTCAGCAGAAACCAACTCCCTTCCCTCTCTGTTTAGCTTTGCTAAACATTCCATCACAATTAAAGCTGTGAAATTTTGCTGAGATAAAAAGAAGTTAATTCTACCCAAGTGATTTAAAAGAAAAAACCCACTTTTTATTGAAACTCAGCATGATAACAGACCTCTCTCTTCTCCCCCCAGAAATTTAATATTCCTATTTAAGTGAGCTTATCCCTTCCCTTTGGGTTTTCTTTCTCCTAGAAAACAGAGCTGCATTTTTTTCTTATCACGTTGCGTAGCTACTGGGGACGGAACTATGCATACGTGAAGCTATCATGCCTGCTGTTACCCCCCAACATGTGAGAAAAGTGTGGTGACTGGGTGTTGAACCTCCAGCAGACTGGTCTTCAGCTCTGGGAGTCACAGTCACGGCACAGATGTTAAGAGTCAGTAAACGGCATAAAAGTAATATTTCCACCGTTTAAAAAATCTATACTTCATTGTTCTTCATCTGTTCCGTATTTCAGCGTTTCATCACTTTAAAGACAGCAAAACCACTCTGAAGATGGAAATTACAGACAGCAAGGGTTTTGCATGGAAAGGGTTGTTACTGTATCAAATTTGTCCCATAACAAATTATAGCATCTCTTCCTAACAGTTCATTTATGGTTGGCTTTTTTCTTCCTTAAATACCAAAAAATGATACAAAAGCAGAAAATCAGGCCAATGATTATAGTTCAAAAAATGACTTGTATAAACCATGAAAGGGGAAAACAGGGTGGGGAGAGAGTGGAGCAAAGTGGGAAAATCCAGGTACCATATAAAGATTAATAATTTTCAAAATAACATGTTCTTTTCAACTTTAACAGTGACATCGTTTTGAATTCACATCTCTTAGATCATACATCTTGATGAAAGATGTAAGCCAGAGTCCTGAAAATAATGTAATTAATTCAAAAAAAGAAAACAAACTGCAGTGGTACGAGTATAATGAGACTGCACAATATGTAATCTTCTGTTTAAATGTCAATATTTTTGAATTAAACAAGAAATTTAAGCGTCTGAGGGCTCCTCTGATTAAGCATGGATGTCCAGATTTAAAAACAAGTGCATCAGATCTGATTTCTGATAACAGCAGTATTAACAAAGGATCAAGGATTTCTGAAGAGTAAATATGCCCCATTCTCTACAGCAAATTCTTTTCACTCTGAGAGCCTGTTATTTTCTTGGTTCGGGTTCATACCCAGTCCTGCTGTATTTTCTCGTGCTCTCCTTCCGTAGGGACCCAGGAGAACACAGACCTCCCACTCGGGCGGGGGGCCCTGGGTGAAGGAACTGGGGTGGCAATGTTTCCAACAGAGCTGAAAGAATTGAGGTTACAAAATCATCTAAGGTGAGACCAATTTAGGTACAAATCACTCAATTACAGGAAATAAAAATCTTTAAGAATGAAACATATATATGGAAGATAATAAATACAGGTCAAGACTTCCTTTTTCTTAACAGTACTTTCATTTCATCTCCAGACTGATATGTAGCTGGAAACCAGGCTGATCCCCGATAATGGAGCCCCCCAAGGTAAGGGAAAGGGTAGGGTGAGGGGACAAAAACATGATCACGTGTGTGACTGCATGTTGTTCAAGATTGGATTCCTAGACATTTCAAATCCTGCTAATTCTCTCTTATTGTGGCCGATTTTCACCTGAGCTTGCCTTCACGTAGGGGGGTGTGAGTGTCTTAAAAATGCATTGCACTGAAAGGAAAACACAGTGATTATATAAGATATGTTAGGAATACTGAAGTCAAAAGGAAGTTCGAAAAAGACAATAGGCTTTGCAATGCTGATATCAAAACTCAGAAAAGTACAGTAAACACTTAATGACAATGCCATGCACACTCTTTACCCCCCGCTTCCACCCACCCTTTGGCTCCCTAGAGAAAGGTTGCCCACAAAACAAGACCCATAAAGATCACTAAGCTCCCGGCATGCTTCGGGAGATGCAGCATTGCAAAAAACAAACAAATGAACAACAACAAAAAAAATTAAACCCCCCCCAAAAGTGGAGGCCAAAAAGAAGCTCAAACGATCAATAAAAAAACTTTTTGGCACATTAAATAAAACTGAAAACAATTTTTTTTTCAAAAGATGATAAACGTTAACTTCAGGTAACACTACAAAGCCACCTCCAGAAAAGATCACCCATACACAAAGATACAGTTTACATAATACAGCAGAACATGCACTCCCAAAGGATTCTATCAGACAATACAGAATAAGTAACAGCATATCACTCTTGGAGTGTTTTTGTGCAAAATTCTGAAAGGCCATGACCCGAATCACAGACTCAAAGTACAGAGCCATTGTCTACATTTGTGGACCCACGCCAGCCTATTTCTCTTCCCCGAAAGCCACTATGTCTCATTAGGAGATCACATTTGAGCCTTTGAGTTCCTTGGTTATTGTTCATTTTTTAGTAAGGGGGAAAAACTAATTTCTCGGGGGGACTCTCATATATGAACATTTGCACTGGTTCAATGAGGTGGGAGAAGTCTTAACTTTCTCCAACATTCTTGATGCAAAAACAATTCTGTTTGTCTCGATTAAAGATAACTTGACCCCACATTAAAAAGAAAATAAAAAAGAAATGGAAGAACCCTGTGATTTAGCACAGGGCCAGCTGCAATTTGGAATGGGGTCTGTTAATGTTCTACCCATCCCACCCCTGGGGCTGGGGAACGTACTTGATCCTTGAGGTATAGAAGGATGCTCGGTTTAAACTGCATCATGAACTTTACACAGCAGGACCTGGGCCACTGCAATAAAAGGCTCAAAAAGGAACGCAGAGGAAGTGGAAGGTTTTACACTAAGTGCATTTCCAGTCATCAGGGGAAAAATTCAGAGAGAGAAGGAGAGAGGGAGAGGGAGGAGGAGCGAGATTAAAGAAGAAGGAATATGAATGAATGAAGAGAGAGAGATGGTGAAAGTTTACATCTGTGATTGTCATGTGAACAATCCACACAGGAGAGAATTGCTTTCCATTCCCCACCATTTGCACAAAGAAAACAAAGAAAGGGCAGATGATACAGTACCTCCATGGTCTGAGACTGATGCATGGCTTTGATTGCATTCTGTGCCATTGCCCTTGTAGAAAATGTGACAAACGCACAGCCTGTGGGAAACAAGGGGACAGGGAGCAGGAAAGACAAAAAACAACAAGACAAAAGGTTTGGACGCTTGTTAAACCAACACAGTCTACGAGAACTGCCACAGGACGACACTGTTCTCAGTAGTACATGAAATCAACAACTTCTCTCTTTGGTTTTTATCTGGTGTTGCTTTTTACTTACAGTGCTCACCTGCTAATCTGACCACAGCAGAAAGATTTACTGATGGATTAGTTTATTTATTTTTTAAATGGAGTCCAGGGGAAGGAGGCTGGGTACTTTCTTTTGGTAAGCCGCGGGGCGGGGGGGTTGAAATGCGCAAGACCTAGTTTGCATTTTCTAAAATAAAAAGTTGCGATTTTACATTTTTTTCCTTGTCTATCTTGACTTAGGGCATCTACCCATTCCGGCTCTGTATTTCAAACATGAGCCTTGATTTCTAAGCAGCAAATAGTAAAATCCTCACACCCAGGGCAAATTAGCAACTAGATTCCAAGAGCTCGAAATGTCAGCAAATAAATATACCTCATCTCTTCTGGGTAGTTAAAAAATAGATGTATGTATAAATATACACTCATGCTATTCAAATGCAAACAAATATACCCCAATCCTGTACAAACTACTTAGTAACTGTTAATGATGAACAAAAACAAATGCTCTGTTACTCTGGGAATATTCAACTGTGTCTATGAAGTAAAATTTAAACATTTGCATTGGATTTCTTATTTGTATCAAACCTTCAAGACTTTTAAGTTGTGACTTGTAGATTCTTAACAGAGATTCCACCTCAAGTGTAACATACAGAAGACAATGTATATTTCTGTGAATGTCTCCCCTGAGACCCACAGAACTCTCCATGGCTATTTTTCTCCCCAGCTGTAAAATAACTAGAATCTACAGTGCTTGTTCCTGCTTCTTGTAGCAGTGTTGGCTACCATGCAGGTCACTGCTCCAGCTACATGGCTCACTGCCCTTTCCACTAATAAAAGCACTGCCTTCTGAAATTTACATTTTATTCATCATGCACCCTTGGGCTTCTCAGAGAAAAAGACTGTGAAATTAATGCAGATTCAGGCTGATTTTATAATAATACCACAGCACACTAAAAGCTTAGCTAAAGCAACGCTGACTATTTCACTTATGATCTCTAATGACTTTAAAAGTGCATTGATTTTCAGCTTCTTTAGCCTTGCACAGTTTGAACTTAGGTATCAGAGAATAATTTAGTGTTCTACTCAATTGCCTGAAAACATTATTATTATTACTACTTAAAAGATTTCCCAATGAAGCAGATCTAAACACCGAGGGGCTGAAGCTTGTCATCGCAGAGCGAGTGCACAAAAGTGGAATCCTGGCACCAATCACGTGAGATGGTTGCCTCTGTGGCCGGGAAGCCCAACAGGACATTCTACATCCAAACAACCAGCGGGTGGCTTGGTGTATGGGAGTCACTGTGGGAGCCATTAAACACATTTTCTTTGTTTGCTCTGCATGGGTACCTGGTGAGATTATCAAGTCAATACTGTATTAGCACCTTTCAATCAAACAGCAGTAAGAGAAAGCAATGCCTGTCCATTACCCCCAAAGCACAACAACCAGTCATGAAAATAAGTCAATGCATTTTTTTTTTTTTGGCATCACGCTGTAATTTTTAATACACAAAACTCTCTGTACATGGGAGGTTCCTCTCATTCACCTCCATTAAGCTGTCCTCACTGAAGCCCGACGTCTAGCTCACGAAGAATGCCAAGCTATCTCCTATGGTTTTTCTGACGTTACAGCAGCTGGTGAAGCGGACTGTTTCAACATGCCGCCTGTACCTGCAGTGGCTGTGGCTTTTGTCATCAACAGAAGCAGCTGGGCAGCCTTCTCTAAGGCATCTAGATGATGTGTGTGAGACAGTGTGAGATCTACAACAGGACCTCTGCTGGCTCCATACTGAAACAGACTCAGCTCTAAAATGACAGGGTCCCAAATTTACCATCTGTTTCAAAGTAGTATCTCTTGAAGACTGTGATGATCAGTGGTACTATTAACAGAGGAAATAACGCTAAGAGATTTTTCTTTTTCATTTTTTAATTTTAAAAATTAAAAAAAAAAAAATTTGGTGCTGCGTGCCTTGCGGGATCTTGGTTCCCAGATCAGGGATCAAACCTGTGCCCTTGGCAGTGAAAGCGCAGACTCCTAACCACTGGACGGCCGGGGAAGTCCCTTCATTTCCTGTCTGGAGGCTACAGTAGAGGCACAAGCAAATCATCTAATGGAGGCATATTTGAGGCCATAGGAAGCCCAGACTAACTCTGCTTTTTTTTTTTTTTTTTTTCCTTGCGTTATGCGGGCCTCTCACTGCCGCGGCCTCCCCCATTTGCGGAGCACAGGCTCCGGACGCGCAGGCCCAGCGGCCCCGGCCCACGGGCTCAGCCGCTCCGCAGCATGTGGGATCTTCCCGGACCGGGGCACGAACCTGCGTCCCCTGCATCGGCAGGCGGACCCTCAACCACTGCGCCACCAGGGAAGCCCCACTAACTCTGCTTTTAGGAGTCAAGAAGCCTGCTTCATTCACTTTGCTTGCTCTTATTATCTAGGAGCATGTGCCAAACCAACAGCTTCTAAACGGAGGTTAAGAATGCATAAAAAAATGTAAAATGTCAACAAAAATCAATAAGGCAGAGTTTATGCATCTACCACAATTTCAGAGCAGGCAGAGCTTTTGTAAGTAACTTCGGGAGAAAGATGGAGCAATTAACAGGTCTCAAAAGAAAAGTCTTAGCAAGAGAACAATGAAATGATCTCTCTATAAACTCGAACCATTGCCCCTTCCCCTCTGTGAAACCTGCAATTAAAAGGTTGACTGATGCTTCTAATTATACAATCCTCATCCCATCCAAAAAACGATCTGACAAATCTGATGACTCCTTTAACTTTTTTATTCTACCGGCAGTGGTGCAGTAAGAGAGAACTTGCCTCCTAGGGGCTCTGTCAAGTTCCCTACTGGGTGCTGTGTTCAATTACTTAAGGGAAAAAATGACTGTCATTTATTAAATGGGAGCACGTGCTGAAAGATTCACTCTCTCTGCCACTCTGGATGAAGCTAAGTAACTTCAGAACCAAATGTTCCATGGGTTGGTAGCCAGTTAACCTTTGTAACATCTCTAAAACAGGAGGTCCTGGCTAGATTTTCATTTTCTTTTCAGCACCACTGAAAACACTGGCTTTGGGACGGGCCCTCAAATCTGCACTTTTCACTAACGTAGGGTCACACAAGCTCCTACAGTCAAAATGGGCTGCTGGCTTCTACAAGCCAGCCAGATGACTTCCCGCTGGACAGAAATGACTTAGGTCAGTTGTCATCTTCTTTAAGATGAGCTTCTGGGTACAGCAGAGTCTACTGGGTCTTGACGGACAACTGCTCCGATCTTATAGGGTCAGCCCTCAACTGTTCTAGACTGTTGCGCATGCCGGTGACCGACCAAAATGCTGGAGAACTTAGATTGGGAGAAAAAAAAATACAGGTACCAAGACAATAAAGCTATTTTTGGGGGGTGGGGTAAGATAGCCCATATATTACTGTCTCAAAGCTTCCAAATACATAATAGCAAAAAAAAAAAAAAAAAAAAAAGGCAAAAATTCCCTCTGTAAATGTGTCCAACCTGTAATTTAGCTTGCCACTATTTATTGTCTCCACTTTCAGAGTGTCAGAGATTGCTCATAGAAATGAAAGGAGCTGAATTCCTCCTATTTCAGTGAGGTTGTCTTCTTGCTGCTAAAATAGATAAATGATTGACTGGGGAAAGGTTTCTCAAAGTCATTTCCTCCTACAGACAGGATCTAAGGAAAGCACAGAGCAGATTTTGGAACCCAGCTATTACACTTGTCATTTCAGTTGAAAGGATATCTTAAACTCAGGTGTTCTACCTTTTCTCTAGGCTACATGAGAATTTTGAGAGAACTAGATGAATTCTTGCTCTGCATCAAAAAGAAGGGGAGGGAGGGGGCAGGGGGGGAGAGGGAGAGGGAGAGAGAGAGAGGGAGAGAGAGAGAGAGAGAGAGAGAGAGAGAGAGAGAGAGAGAGAGAGAGAGAGGGAGGGAGGGAGAGAGAGAGTAATGAAAAAAGTAGAGGCACTTTTAAAAGCACATACAATGATGCCAGGGTCTCTTGCTTTTCTGCTGCTTCTTTGAAAGAGGAGCAACAGCTGCTATATTTTAACTGAAGGAAAAGCATAATTTAAAATAACTTGTGTGGCTGAGAAGATTTCAGCCTATGGAAAACTTGTTTATAAATTCCTCTTCAGCTGTAGAAAGATCTTAATGCAGCCAATTTTTCCTCTCAGTATCTTTTGAGCAACGGCAGGGTTTAAACATATGCTATGAGTATAACATTGGAGCATCAAAAATAATACTCTAATGTGCAATCCCCAACGCTGGGTTAGTTTATTTAAAATTGGCATGGAGAGATCTTTGATTCATGGCACCTGAGGCTGAGTGCAGACTAGGACTTAATAGTTGGCAAAAATCTCATCCCTGAGATGAGGTTGGAAGACTGTACCCAGAGCAGCATGACAAGATGCATTTAACAACCCAGGGGGCATCTGATAAAGGTTTCCACATACCTGAACATTTGGGTACCACGTGGGCAAGACTAAAATGTCACGATCAGAACTGAGTCCTCTCCATGTACGTTTTAAAAGTCAAAAGCTCTCTCCCAATATCCTGATCAGATATAACGAAAATAAATGAGGATTTAATGGCTAAATCCAGCCTGTGGTCGCTAACATCCGTGAAGATACCGCCAATTCATTTGTCAAAGGTTTTGGCAGGAGAATGCTGGAACACCATAAACACAGCTGGAATATTCTTAAACCAGCAGAAAGTTACCTTAAACGGCAGTGAAGATTTGACTGCAGTTTATGGGAAAGAAAAGTGAAATCAACCCCTTCACTGTCTCTGAGTTACAGATATTTGGTTGCTATGGTGCAGCAAACCTGGCAGATTGTACCCAAATAGTCCAATCTGACTGTGGGACTGTGGGTAAGTGAGAACATGTGTATTTTAGGAAATCAACATGCTAAGGTGACACTGTCCAGTAAATATGTTGGCTCAGAAGCCTCAAGCTTTTATTCTGAGAGCAAACATCTCATTTCACTTGCCATGTGTGGGCTTGCGCTACCCTGGCTTGCTTTCTCAATGAAGCGGGCCTGAGAGGTAGATCTGCCACTGCAGAAGGATCTGAGTATCATAAGGGGCTTGAAAGCATCTCCAACCAGGTTTTCCAAATCAGAGAAAAATGGCAGAATGGGTTACTGCCCCCAAAGGGGAAAAAATGCAGGTTCAGATGTGGGCATACCGCGTAAAGCGAGGCAGAGCCCCGACGTTTGTTGAGTGGTTTCAACAGGCTTGGCAGGTGCTGTCCTTGTATAGGCATGACAATTTCCCAGCGGGATGGGGCAGAGAGGTCCCAGCTTAAAACATGACACAGATCTGGGTGATGGTGAATAACTATGGGACTTTTAAAACAGTCTTTCTTGCCAATGTGCAGATCATGATTTTTTTTTTTTTTTTTTTTTAAAGACAGTGATTCTAACTGAAAGTATAGCAAGGCTAAATAGGTACAAAGATGTGGGTCCTGGCAGCCCACTACTCTGATCTGGGGCAGGGGTACTGAATCAACAGCCTGGAAGAATCTCAGGTTAGCACCTGCCAGGTAGGAATGTCAACTACTGATGTGGCAGAGAATGAACGACACGTGACGCCTGTTGGGGACCCAGGGCTACTAACTGCCTCCTCTGCCTTCCTTCCTTGTAGCTGAACTGGGCAAAAGCAAGAACAAGAAAACTGAACCACTCAAGGGCACCTCTCCCTCATTATAATCAAATGGTTCGATTTAAATCCTTTCCTACTGACTAATTTACACCCTGGTTTAGTATTACAAGGTACTTTTCAGAGCAGCCAAGCTTTCATTTCACTTCATTTTAATTTATTTTGTAAACAGCTGAGCCAGCAACAGGCATGGAGACCAGAAATGCTGAGCGCCCCTGATCTGCAGCGCCGCACTTATTAATATTTGATTGAAAACAGCAATTCTTTAATGAAAGCAAAAGAGTAGCACGAAAGAGAACTGTTCTCTCAACAAATCACTGACTTAGGAGCAGAGTCCCCAGTCCCCAGGAGTCCCCGGGTCCTGCTAATTGAAAAATGCAACACTGTCTGTCTTTATATCTCAGAACAAATGAGAATAAATGAGTATTTTCTTTTTTGCCACAGGGAATTCTCATCCGTTTGCCAGAAAATCAGAAATTATTTTTCTGTTAAAAAAAAAAGCAGGGGGGCAGGGAGGAGGATTCTACTCTTTACATTGAACCAGCAGTTGCATAAAGTACTGATGAAAGTGCTCTCATCACTTGTTTCAGAAATAGGCTGCTTCTGGTGTCAAGTGCCGGTTCATCAACCAAGTGGCAGATGGAATTGGTCAGGTTCTCCCATCAAGTACAGTGTCTTGACACCCTTTCCTATGAAAGTTTTGACCATTTAAAAAAGAATCTCATCTGCAAAAATAGCTAACATATGCTCAAGGATCTCTAGGCACCAATGCTCTTCGTCACTGTCCCCACTGGACAGATGGAGAAATTGAGGCAGAGAATCAGTTTGTAAATCAGCAGAGGGAAAACAGAAGTCCAGCGTTCCTACTTCACAGTCAAGGTCTCTATGAAACACTATGGATGGCCTGCCTCTACAAAAAACCTACCGTGGCAGTAGCTAATCACGCCCTATCAGACTAGCAGGGCAGATATTTAGACTGCTGCCATTTTCGAGCGTGGAAACTGAGGACAGAGACAGGAAAATGAATGGACCACGCCCATGATTCATGTCAGGAGAAGTTCTGGGACTGGGCCCCAGGGTCACTGACCTCTAAGGCACTATACATTTCCCTATGCCTATCGGTTCTTTCTCCATGCCGTACACCTTGGCAAATGCAAAAGTGCAACGATAACACGGAAGTTGTGACTGAGAATAGTCACAGGGAGAGAATAGTGGTTCTTATTACTAAACTGGCAGCAGAAAAGGGATTGCAAAAATATTCTTTTGTCTTTCTTGCCTACTTAATCCTGCCTCAGCCCCGCTGCTTTTTCCCGTGGTATTCGCTCTCCTGGTCTGTCTGCCTATCTACCTCTCCTGGATCAGATGTGATGATAAGCTCTCCTGGTGCGTATCTCCAGGATGGCACAGAGGGACCCAGGATAGAAATCCTGGTATCCTTCTGCCTGCGAGGCTGGATGGGAACCAGAGGCGATGCGGGTGCCCGGGACAAGGAACTATTTTGGGTGACACTGGTAAAGGCGCACGTGGTGAGTGACAGATTAGCTTGAGGCACTGGGTCTGCTGTTTAGGGACCCCACTCAACATCATGTCTTGCTCAGCTTTTAGACTCCCATCTTCCAGTGAGTGTTAAGTGTCATTTCCAGGCCTCCTGCTCTCCTCTTTGTTTTAAAACCACCTTCAGAAGAAAATACAGAGATCACAAGCTTGGAGTCATTCCTCCCCCTCCTAGTTTTCCCCGAGATCACCTCTGTTTCAGGGCTTTGGAGGTGGAGGTAGGTGGAAAACTTTTGTTCCCTGTGCCTTCGATTCTAGCAGTTGACGTCACGAAGCTTTATGTCTAAAAGTCAAAAGAACAAATGTTCTTCCTCCCAGGGCGCTGAGTTTACGTAAGACCAGGGAGATGAATGAAAACTAGTGCCTTGATACTTAAGGCTTAACCTTTTCTTTCAACATGGGGTGCGGGCAGTGCAGTCCCAGAACCAGAGATGGGGAATGTAAAGACATTTCTAATTAGCCCTGCGGAAGTTGCCCTGGAAACCCCATTAATTGAATGAAATCCTCTCTGTGTTGCAAAAAGACGGATTTCTTACGAGAATGGAGAAATGTGTTTTTTCCATGTGCGTCTTCCCCTGGGCCTCCTGGGCTGACTCAGGAAACTAGTCAGATGGCTGGGAACACGGTGACAAGCCTTATAAGCAGTTTAAGGAGGGAGGCGTGTGGGTCCGTCAAAGGGAGAGGTAAACGTGGACAGAAGAGAGTCATCTCCAGCTACCTTGTGTGGCTGCTCGCGGCAACACTGGTTTTCATCCGCGCTCGAAGCCCCAGCCTTTGCCTCTATCACGGTGACACAGAAGAACCTACCACCATCTTCTCCTGGACGAAGTCACTTCTCTGTCACTTAATGGACCCCTGTGTTTAGGACTCCAGGAGCTTTGCTCTTTGCCATAAAACCCTAATGCCCTGAGACAGGCCTGGTTACCCTGAGTCTGTATCTGCACTATGTGGGGACAGGGGCCTTTTTCCTTGGTTTATTTCTCAGTCAAGAGGCCCACACGCTCAGCATTCTCCCAGGCACAGGCAGAAAGCCAGAAGACTAAGATGCGAGCAGCAAACATTCTCTCTCGCTCTCCGCATCTCTCCCTCATACCTCCCAAAGCTCCTTCAAGCTGAGATTGAAGAGGGTTGTGTAACGGCAGGGCAGCCTGTGGGCCTCCCGCCTGACAGTGATAACCTGGGCTAATTTGCTGCCACTGGGACCTTCTTGACTTGAGAAATAAAAGGTGATCGTTCCAGCTATGGTGAAAAGTTTGGGTTGGATAACTTCGTCCCGCAGGACGTATCTCAGGGTGACCTCTTGCTGCGCGTGGGAGCTATGTCTACTTTGACTGGGACACAGAGCTCCAATTAGCACTTAAGGGCAGAGACTCTGCAGAGAGCACACTCACCTCGACTCAGCCCGTCGGGTCCCCGGAGGATCCGGCATTCTTCTATCTGGCCAAATGGAGAGAACATCACCCGGATATCGTTCTCATTACATTTCTTCGAAACCATTCCTATGAACAATTTTCTGTCTTCCACGGCTAGGAGAGAGAAATAATGAATGAGCCAAGCCCACTTCACCTTTTTCCTCGTAATCAATGCGTCATCACCGCCTCCGACTGGGTCCCGAGGCGCTAACTCTTCAGACACCCAGGCCACCTTCCTCCTCCACACGTGCCGTCTCTTGCTCTCCCCACCCTTGCTCTGCATCTCGGCTCCTATTCCAACACTGGGAGCTTGTTTATTAATCAGACATCTTCAAAGGACACGGAACACTGTTTTTAAGTCCTTTTCCCCCCATTTGGAAACAGTAATATGTTTACTAAAATGTTAAAGTTCTAAGTAACTGCTAAATGCTCCTGGCCCACAGAGATATTTTGGGATACAGATTTTAATTTTTTTTTTTTTGGGTAGATGTTCTTTTAACTTGAGTGACAGCGAAAGAGAAAGATCGGGAGAGGAAAAATAACAGAAGCAGATATAGTGGAAAATTGATAAACAAAACTTGTAACAAAGGATTCAGTGGAAGGAAACATTCTCCTTCCCTGATTTCAAATAGCGTGGTCCCCACTGGTCCAGATGAGAACAGGAGACAGGAAAGATGTGAATTTCTCCAGAGAGCTGGTTAAGGGGCCTTCTGTCCGTAGCACTGGCTACGCAGCCCTACCCAGGTCAGCACATGTGGTCTCTGCACCTTACAACTAAAGCTGAAAGCAACTGTAGCCAAGTGAGTGGGGCTGTGGCTATCTGAGAATCATGTCAGGGTGGCCCCAATCTCGGGGTGAAACCCATCACCCAAAAAAAGAACAAGGAAGGAATAATGCTATTCTGCCCACTTGGAGGTAGGATTCTTGATGAACAGACATGGCTTTTGGGCGTCAGGGCAACAACGTGCAAATTCTAACCTTGGAAGCTGTCAGCGGGTCAAGACTAGGGAAGGTTTACCTCTGATGACCGGGGAGATTTGTTTCCCTAAACTGACATGCTTGTGCTCAGGATAACTGGCCTACACTCAGCCTCAAAGGCACAATTATTATGGATTTCAAGACAGTGTTTGGAGCCGTTTGCAGGAGACAGAACAAAAGATCGTCCTAGAAGCCCTCAGGGAGAAGTCTTGCTTATTTCCCATGTTTCCTTTCAATCCATTTCTTAGAATTAAAAAAGAAAGAAAGATAGCCGGCTACACCAGCACTTCAGAAAGTCCTAGCTTACGGGATCATTTTGTATCTGTATTATAATCTTGTCATTGCTATTTAATTGGCTTTTATTCCTGTTTCTCTTACTCTTTTTCTGGACAGTTAAGTGTCTCATTATCATTTAACTGGCAAAAGTGTATTCTAGACTTGCCAGGGCCAGTTGCTTCGGGTACCTAAGTCAGAATCCCTGGTCTGTGTCTTCCAGGAGCCGGGACAGAAGATCTATAATGGAACAGAGACTCATTTACTCTGAAGCAGCTCCATCCAGTAGAACTCGGGGAGAAGGGAAAAGTTTGGTCTGTGACGTCCACCCCAGCAGCGAAAACCATGTGTGGCCACTGGGCACTTGAAAGGTGTCTAGTGTGATCGAGAAAGTGAATTTTTCACGTGATGTAATTTTAACTAATTTAAAATTTAAAAGCTGCATGTGACTACTATATTGGACAAGGGTGGCGCTGAGGGGCTAAGAGCTCCCAGTTGTAGAATCCCAGGCCGGAAGTAACAGACTTGAAAGATGTTTTGTCTGACTCTAAAGAGATGCCAAGGCCCAGCAGGGGGAAGGATCTGGCCAAGGATCATTCTACAAGGAGGTGGCCCAACCTGCAACAGGATCTGGTACCTTCTTCAGCCCAGGGTTCTGCTCACTTTCCTGTGCTTCTGACAAGTCCAGAGGAGGCAGATGAGGCTGGGAGGGTAGGGCAGTGCTGTGACTGGGAGACCCTGGTCCTCGTTCCAGTGCTGCCATGAAGGTGATGGGTGACCTTGGAGGACGAGCTGACCTCTGTGGACCTGAGCCTTGTCATCCATAGAATGAAGGTTTCAACTTGATTCTTTTTCCTCTTCTCTTTCCTTTCTCTCTCTCTCAAGTGGTGGAGAGAAGGCAGCCTGGTTACACGCTTTGGCTGAATGAAGCACTTGAACATGGACTTCAACATCGCTTTCTACCCAGCCTCTCTCTCCACACTGGCGGCGGCTCCCAAGACAATGCAGAGACACGAGGGCTCCAAAGGATACAGGTTGAAAACCACAATTACACAATCCTTGTGAACTAGGAATCGGGTACCAGAGTTTGAGAAAGGCTTGACGTTAGATGTGGAATTGAAACCAGACTTCAAGAAGCACGGGCAGGGTCTGGATGGACTGGTAGTGTGCTGGGGGTATCACGTACTAACCGGACAAGGCGCAGAGTCAGGAATGAATAAGGGCTGTCTTTGTGGTGGACGGAGGAAGGCAGCCTGACTGAAGCACAATATGGACCATTTTCTGCTTCATCTGCAGAGAGGGGCTGGATGCAGAAGGAAGGTCACAGGTGGTCCAGGGCCACCGCCTGTGTTGAGCTTCCTCAAGGAGAAAGGGGGTGTCACTGGCTCTGATTCCTCAGCAGAGCCTGCTGAGGACTCCACTTGCTTTATGTAGATGAAGATTTTTAAATTTAAGAAGTCCTTCTTTCTCCTGTCAGAGTAAATGGACTACCAATGATCTACTAGGAACTGGTGAAAGCATAGTTAAGTTGAGGGCTGTATTGGCACTGGGGTCTAAGAAACAGAAGCATCAGATGCCCCAGAAGAGGTGCTTTCTTTCCAACGGGAGCCTTTGACCTCCAGTGCGATGCCAGACTCCTCAGCATGTGAGGACTCCAGTGGCCCTGAGGGCACGTGGCACTCCCTTGAAGCAGAAGGGGAACGGATGGGACTGGCGGAAACGGGGCTGGGGAGGGAGGGAAAACTTGCAGCTGTAGTTCTTGCCCCCCGCCCCGATCCCTTCCTGCCCTCATCTCTGGGACTCCTACCCCGAGGAAGCTATGGCTGATACCTTGACGAGTAGAAAAAAATTTGTTGTATTTCTTCTTATCCTGAAGAATCAGGTTTTCAAACAAAAGCAAAGGATAAAGGCCCAGTTGGTCCTTGGTTTCCCTGATAAACCTATAATGACGGTATTCAGTGAAGACAATTTTCAGGGTTTGAGCTTCAGGGTGCGGGATGCTATAGTCAACTGAATGCGCAGCTCCCGAGAAGCTCAAGTATGACTTTTCTCCTAAGATGGATTTACAAAAAATGGAAACCATTTACGAAGAAATCCTGACTTCTTAGGCACAATGAAGGGGTAAACTGAGGCAGGGAAATGAAAGATAACTGTCACTTTTTTCAGTAACAAGTATTAGCTAAAAAGAAAAGAAAATCTGCACCATCCATATGCTATTGAAAGTGCTAACTTCCTTTCCTTTCATGTGTGTGTGTGTTGGCACGTGTGTGCATGTATAAAGGAACCTGGATGTTGGCAACCTTCTGCAAGCCAAAGTAGCTCTGTGGTTTTAACAGTTGGGCCTTGTTTGCTTTAATGGAAAAATGGGAATAAATACAAATATCCAGCTTTCCTCTCAGTGAGTTTTCCCGATCTCCCAGCGAAAATTTTTATTCCTAGGATCCCCATTCTAAGGATCGCTAAACAGCTCTGTCAACATTTTAAACAAACTTAATTATCTTGAAATCACTTAACTTTTTCATCAATGTTTGATGAATTTCCTGGTGGGCTTTTCCTAAGTATTCATGGGCAGTTAAGTATCTCACCAGTTTTTTCAATCCACAAGAATGCCAATTGCTTAGATAAACCTACCATATTCACAGTATTCTGCAAAGTGCTTTAGGGGCACTAAAAAAAAAAAAAAAAAAAAAAAAAAAAAAAAAAAAAAAAAAAGAAAAGAAAAGAAAAGATAAGGTGTTTGCCCTCTAAAGAAAAAGCCTGTTTTCCTTTAGGATAACCAATGAATGAATGAGGGGAAATACTTCATATGCCACGTGCTGCACAGGTGGGGCTGCTGCCGTCAATAACAGTAGCAGAACTGAAAGTGGATTCACACCAGTGACCACTGCCAGCTCCCCTTCGGTGGTATAAACGAGAAGGGGTTAATATTAAATACAAGTGGGGACTTTTTTTTTTAAGTTCAGGGACTAGAAACTTCATTTTTTAAAACCCCCCTAATTGTAAGTCTGTGCTAACACACCAGTGTACAATCTGTCAAAGTCACACCTGGATTCGGGGCGGCCTGAATTAATTAACAACTTTTCAATGTGTTAGTGCTAACATATGGCATTTAATTACGGCCTCCGAATCCACGGGTCTCTCTACTTTGAATTTCAAAATGATTTCTTCATCTTCTAGTACATCAGCAAGTGACTGCACGGGAACACCCTGGATTCCTATCTCTACAGGCCTCGCCCTCCCCAGGATGACAATGTCGGGACATCCTGACTCTTCTGAGCTCGGAACTTGATGCACAGCCACAGGGGGTTTCAGAGGCCTTGAGGAAAGAGATTGCGGGGGTGGGGGGGGGGCGCTTAAATGGCATTTCTGGATTCGAGGCTCTAAGGACCCTGACAAGCTGTGAGGTTGGAGGTTAAAGCTCTGATACTCTGCCTACAGAGTCAAAAATAATCCTTCAAGTCAGAAGTGTGACCTCACAGTAAACACTGGCTCCAGCTCCCAAGACTCCAAAAACAGAACCAAAGGCAACCGCCAGGACTTCCTTGTCACCCACTGCTGGACCGACTTCAGATCCAGCAACTGCGTTTCACTTTCTATCTCGCACGGCTGGTTGCTTTTTCTGCATAGTGATGGAAGATTAAAAGCAGGAAAACAGGCCCTCCAATGGGAGAGAGAATGATAAAGAGTGACTACGTGTGTGTGAGTGTGGCTGGTCCCTGAAGTAATCCAGGCCTCCTCCAATGCCCTTCCTGTACCATCCACTCAACTAGGTGTAAGGGAAAAATCACCAAAAAAGGTGGGCGCTGTTGAAATCTGGGTATATACTCAGTGTGTTCTTCTCAGAGTCCCTGACATTGTATTGCCAATCCAGAGGAGGATCCGTATTTTGGATACCTGGCGCAGTAGAAGCATAAGAAATAGAAGATGCTAGGAGTTTACATAAATGTGCTAGAGACTGCAGCTGAAATCAGAGCCATTGGAAAGGCAGGTTCTAGGAAGCCGTGGAGATTTCAGAAGCCCGTTCAGTAAAAGAGTAAAGTGCAGGGCAGACACAGCAGACTAACATTTCTGGGCTTTGTCAGAATCCCTGCATGGACAAAAGCTTAAAAGAGTGATTGCTTTTCCGGAATTCGTTTGTCCATCACTAATGAATCTGTGATGAGCCTTGCTCAGCAAATACGAAGTTTGGGAAATCTGAACACAATGATAATGAAGAGAGTAACTGTTTCACTGTGATGAGCCCTTTGTGTCATCCATAAATGTCAGCAAACTCAAAAAAAAGTGCAATTAGAGCTCGTTATACTTCTTTCACAACCACAGGAGCTATTTCGAGCATCTGAGCCAAAGAAATCTTGGTGCTCTCTGAGCTGCAGAAACTATGCTTACCTGTTAAAAATGTCATGTGAAATCAGAAAAGGCTTGCAGCTTTTATCCCTGGCTTTGGGAAATGATACCTTTCTCCTGATTCTTCCAAGGACAACCCTGAAGTCTGCTCATGGCTATGCAGGATGGGGGTCCCTCTGAGCCTCCGTGAAGAGCTCTTTCAAAGCAGCTTTTGGTCCATTTACACTATTTGACTTTTTCTTTTTACTGGAAATTCAGAAAATGAAGGTAGATCTGCAAGCAAAGGGACAACTGGCCCAGCAAGAAGGTCTGGGGCTTTTCCTTCAGGTGTACAGATCTAAGCTTTGGCAGGAAGAGCCCAAGGCTGGAAGGGCTGGCCTCTGCTCTCAGGATGCGCCTCAACTGGCTGGAGCTATGCCACCAATGTAGCAGACTGCAGGCACGCTACGTGCCAGGTGTTATGCTAAGCTCTGTGGGTGTTAACTGCATGATGACTCTGTAAGGCGGGCCTCACAGGAAGAGCACAGACTAGGCTTCCTGAGCCCCTCTTAACAGCGGGAGAGATGGAGGCTGGGTGAGGTTAGTAAAGAACTTGCTCAAGGTCACAGCCAATAAGTGCAGGGTCTGGGTCAAGTCCGGGCTCCTCAGAATAGATTTCACCTGCTACCCTGGGGCGCTTCCTGAAAAATGGCATTTTTAGGTATTTGCTCATCTTAGTAAAACAGAGCCCGATCCTGCTTGGCTTTTGAGATCGTGCAACATGGGGTGTGCCCACGGCAGTTTGATTCTGTTGCTGTGGTTTTAGATCCAAAGCAAACACTACCCTCAGTGTCCACAGGAGACAGAGGACACCGAGGGCAGCTGACCATTCTGAGCCCTCCCGGCAGGTACCCTGTGGACAGTCAGGGTTCGCACCTGCACAGGAGAAAATGCAGAAGAAGAAACCCTTTCTCGGTTCAACTCTTTGGGTATCTTAAGTCAGACATTTCCAACTCAGTTCTCTCTTTTGTCACATTTTTATCACTATGGCCTAAGGTTCAGACGAACCCCCTCCTGCAGACTCTGATCCCATGGCCCGTGTCCTGACACGGTCTGGAGAATTTTGGGGCCAAAGGACAGAGAGCATCTCCTGGTGGCTGGATGTGCCAGGATGACCTTCACTGATGGAATTCATCCCACAAATAGTAGATCCATCCCGCCTCTCTCCCAGGAGGAAGAGAACAGATTGTAACACGCACTCCTGGAGCAAATCGGCACGGGGAGATGGCCTTCTGCCTGGGCAGACACACTCGCCGAAGGCCCCTAAAGGCCAGGGAACACTGACCAACATTGTATAGAAGTGCTTGAACATTTACAAGGCACTGTCACAAATATCTTCTATGAGTCTTAAAAAAAAGCTCATCTATGAGAGGCAATTAGCATTATTCCCATTTTATCAATGAGGAGATTAAAGTCTGGTCTTCAAGTGATTATTAGATACTGAAACCAGTGACAACGAATGTGAGTTCCAGCAGGTAAAGGGACAGTGTCTTTTGTGTCCTTTTCTTCTTTTAAAAATTCACTGCTGCAGTCCCAGCGTCGGGCAACGTGCCTGGCACATAGTAAGTAATCGATGAATAACTGTCAAGTCAAGGAGTGAGGTGACTGGACCAAGATCCCACAACAAAGCAGGGGTGGATTTTAGACCCTCTTACATTCAATGCCACGCCTGTGATAAAGTACTGTAGGAAAAGGGAGTTAGATTTGCAGAGAAGTGTGTGGCTGGTGAGGAGATGGTGGGGAAAGCGCCAACATCTATCCTCTGACAGACACCACCGTACGATGTGGAATTTCTTTTGAAACTGTCTAGTGTATGGGGCAGGAAAATGGGATGCACTACAATTAGCAAAAGAAAATACCTCGTGGAGACATGCAGAGCCCCGTCATAATTTGCACTGGCAGATAATGCAGATCTCTAAGTGTACGGCTTCTGCTCCATGACTAATTAATGAGGTGCAGAGCTGCCCGGAGGAAGGCGGCCATGCTGACCATGTCAGTCTTGTGGGGCAGGAGAGGGCTGAGGTCTAGGAAGGTAGACGATTCCTTTAACATACAATGCAGCCAGTCCAAAGAACAAAACAGGGACAGAAGGTTTGCGGAAGTGGGAGCAAAAACTTCAGAGAGAAATGGGGTTAGCAACCCTCCGGTGTCTTGGAGAGGCAAGTCTCAATTATTTCACCGACCTCATCAAATGCATATTTTGTTTTGTTTTGTTTTTGCACTGACTGTATGTTTATTTAATCAGCCGACGGAATTCTCAATGAATGTGGATGCAAATGCATGGATACAACCTAGAGAAAAGTGCAGTGAGACAGTCGCAAAGCCAGAGGACCAAAGGGAGGGGGAAAAAAAGACAGCCTCATTCTTGGTGGGCGATGCCCTTCTCACTCACCTTCTCTGCATAGTATAAGGTCACCCCTCCCCATCAGGTGCCCAAGCTGCTGTCAGAGGAGGTAAACAATAGCCACAAGGTGGCCACACAGAGCAAGCCCCAAACCGGGACACAGAAAGCCGTTCCTTGTAGCATCTTCACAGGTCTTTACCCCAGAGATACAGGAGGCAGGAGGGCGGGGTACCCACCGCGATGGAGGTTTCCTGGAGCACATCCCTCTGCCTTCCCCAGAGAAACAGCAACGGGGGCCAGCTCTTCCCGCCCCCCACCTCACGTCTTCACTTAAAGGAACAGACATTAAAGGAAGACAGTCAGTCACCACCTACCGTTTGATTTTTCACTATCTGCAGGTTTCATCTGAATGGGATGATGCATCTAAAAATAGAAAAGTGAGAAAGTAAGGCAGATTGAACAAACAGTCTCAGAAATCCCACGCTATTCAACACGACTACTGATATTGTTATAAGGGCACGTAAATAATAACGAGACCTCTCACAGTTAAAATGAGCTACCTTAAAATGCAAGCATGTGTTTGATGTTCAGCAACAGGATACTTTTAAGTCCCGGGGCGCTGTGACATGGTATCTTAACACGTGGGCTTTCCAGTCAGGCTCAAGTTCAAAACCTGGTCCTGCCATTCAATATGGTTTCTGCCTGGATCTTACAGGTAATTCTGGTTCTGCCATTCATTACGACTACGTGACCTCGGGCAAGCGTCTTAACTTCTCTGAGCTTCAGTCTCCTCATCTGATGAGATGGAGGTGGAGGTGACCCCTGCATAGTAGGGCCGTGAGAATTACCTGAGAAAATGCATGTGACGTGCTTAAGGAATGGGGCATAGAAAAAAAATAGTTATTGTTATTTTGTATTATTACAAATTTAAACACAGATGATGTGTTTTTCTTCTGGCGGTTCTATGTCTGCTGCATGGCTGTTTAAGTCTTAGAGTTCTGAGTAATCTGAAGGTCGACCAGTTGATTGATTGAGGCGCCATTATCCCATTTTTATTAAACACGAAGTGTGAAACAGGAGATGCAGAGGCACCAAAAGAATGGAAGGAAGGAGAGAGGGAGGGAGGAGGAAAGGCGGGAGTGAGGGGCTTACGATCACATCCAGTACATACGTAGGAGGAGAAAGCGCCTGAGACGAAGGGGAACCAAGATCCTGCACTGTGGCAGAACAAGATGCTCTACGGTTCTTTAAACGATGCCAATCACATCACTGTGCATGATCTGAAGATCTGCAGAGCACAGAAAGCTGCCACCATTTCCAATTAAAATAAATTCCTCAAATGACTTTCATGGGTTCTCTTGCTTCATATTTCATCCTACCCCAAGGAACATCACAGCCACAGGGTAGATGGAATCAGTGGCTGTGCAAATGCTTTTATTATAATGGGCCCTATTCTCTCTGAACCTTTAATTTCCCCAGTGGACTTCCCTTACTTGCCAGCCACAGCTCTGGGCTTTATCTAATTGAAATGAAAGGGGAATGGCACTTGGCTCTGGCACTGAAATGATGGGAAATGATTATCAGGCGGTCGAGACCACGTGCACCTAATGCCTGCCAAGGTCTTCAAAACACAAGAGGAAGAGGTAAGAGGGAGCAGTATCAGGGGACAAGAGGCTAAATAATTCAGAGCTGCTTCATTTATTCTCAAAGGCAAGATGCTCTTATGCACAGAACACAGGCCTGGAGTTGTGGGGTCTACTTGTATTCTCACTCCACTCATTAACATGCTCAATCTGTAGAGAAGAGACTAGCATGAGAATGGAATGCTTAGGAGTCAGTAAGTAGACCTGCCTTTTAAGAAAAGGTGCTGTGGGAGCCCAGGGGAGCAGATATTTCATTCTGCCTGGTGGGGGAGGTGGGGGGATTTTGGCAAAGGGCCCATCTGCTTCGAGTCCTAAAGGCTGGCTGGACTTGCTAACAGAGGAAGGGGGTGGCCCTTGAAACGAATGGACAGCCCCACACAAGGACACCGTGGTGAGAAAGCCCTCAGTCCTCCTGGAGGGAGTCCACAGTGTGAGGGCGGAGGGCACGAGAAGGGGCTGCCAGGGCAGCCAGCATCCAGGCCTGAGAGGATCCCACGTGCTAAGGAGCTGAAATCTCCTCTAAAAGTCAACGATCAGGCATAGAATATTTAAGGAGCAAGGCAACGAGATCCCATCTGCGTCCTTGAAAAGTCATTTTTGGCTGCAGTGTGGAGGATGGATGGTAGAAAAGAGACACAGGAAGCAGGGAGAACAGTTAAGAGGCTACTGCAACAGCCCACGTAAAGCTGGGAAGGTCTAAACCTCAGAGGTAACTGGCTGGTTGTAGGGATGAGGGGGCAGCGTGACCCCAGGCCTGGACAACTGTATGTGTAGTGGGATCACTGCCTATTCATTTCACTTTTGTGTCCTATATATAACGTTGTGTCCTGTATATAACTGCCTAATAGGGAAAACACAAGAAAGCAGTTTGGGGAGGGGGTGTAGAGACTGATGGGCACAGGTCAGGACACGCTGCGTTTCGGGTGAAGTTGGAAATGTGGGTTTCGGGCTGTTGGGACAGCTCTGGGAGGCGGCGGAAGCCCCTCCGTCCAGAGAGGGAAATGCGGAGTGAAGAGAGACAAGAGCCAGGGGCAGAACTGTGGAGAACAGCCAGGAAGAGGAGTTTAAGAGGGACAGAGCAAAGGGCCATCCAGAGAAGCAGGAGCAGAACAGCTGGCCCCACTGGAGCCACACAGGGAGTTTCAAGAACAAGGCGATGGTCAGAGCAAGTGCTCTTAGACGCTACAATGAAAACGCCCCAATATCCTTCTGGGTTTGGCAATACAATTTTTTTTTTTTTCTTTTTTAAGGGAATTTATCAAAACAGTTTCTGTTGGGTGGTAGGGGCCAGAATGCCAGCTTGTAGGCAGCGGGAGAGTAACAGGAAAGGGAACAGTTGATATGAGAAATGCAGACAACTATTTCAAGAAGATTAGCTCTAAGTGGCGAAGACAGGAGGCTCGGTGGAGGATGGGGGAGGAGGATGGGGCCGGGGTCTCTCCTTTCCAGATAGGAAAGACTTGTAACAGGTCAATGAGCTGAAAAGACTCAAATGAGACTCACAGGTTCAAGGGATAGGAGACAAGAGATAAGTGTACCAACGTCACGTATAGGACACAAAAATGAAATGAAGGACTCTTGCCCTTGGGAAGATGCCGACCCAACATGGTCGTTGATAGGCACATATATGAAGGGGAAAAGATGGTGACCAGCATCAGAAAAGCAGCAGAGAGAGAGAGTGCCGTGAGCATTCAGATCCATCTGTGACGCGCACGGAGGTCTGGAGGAGGAAATCTGGGAGCGGTAAAGACAGTCATTCGACTCTAAAGCTGCAGAGGGCCCTGGGAATCATTTCATCCAGTGCTCTCAATGTATAGGTCTGAAGGGAGTAAGTGACTTCACTAAGGACACACAGATGGTTAATGACAGAGTTGGGATCAGAAATCTAAGCTCCCTACTCTTAATCCAGTGCCGATTCCCCCAAACCACATTGCTTCCCCCCAAAATGCCCAACATGGGATTTGGACTTATGAGCCTATGATGATGAACTGCAGGCTTCACTCGCTGCAGGCACCAGACAGACACTCAGTTGAAGGCGCCAGCAATATCCCCTTGGGTGAAAGTAATCTTCCTCTGGCCTCGCATCATGCTGTATCTATGGAGCTTTAAGATGGGTATTACACGAAGACTTGACTCTGGGTTTTCCTGCTGCTGCTGAGAGGATTAGCTCTGATTCTGACCTAAGACTATCCAGGAGGCTCAGGAATGCAGCAGTGGTAGCTACAGCCACTGCAGACTTGAACTTGGTTTCGGTCTTTCTGGGGCTCTGAAGGGGAAAAAAGTCAACCTCACAGAGATCTGGATTGTCAGACCAAGATGAATTCTGAATGGGTGGTCACCCTACTCCAGCGATGCTCTGAAGACAATTTAGATAATGCATGTAAAGCGCCATGACCTTCTTGGAGAGAGGTATTCAATCAGGACTGTATTAAGAATGGCTCATTACCACGAACAGTTCATCTGAGTTACAAATTCCTGATGAGACACAGGACGTAAATGTCAAGGAAGACAAAAAAAAAACACATGGTTTGGAGGAGTCATTCTCATAATGTGTGTCACTTCCTCAAAGTCTCATGATTCCAAGAACTTTGGGAGATTTGTTGAGCAGAGTAGGGAAGTTATTGTAAAGAAAGGGGTATTCTAGTTTAAATGTTCAAATTATAATACAGGGATTCTTTCCCTGTAACAGGAAATGATGTCAAAGATTTGACCCAGTAGGACGCTAAGACCACTCACGCATTCGCTTATTTCTGCTTTGACCAGATGATCTGTTACATGGTGGGAATAATGGGTGAAAAAGAGTTCTGGTCATGGTGGAGTATGTAACATAAGGATGAGACAGACGGACCAGCCGTTTCCCACATGCAGCGTGGGAACTCAGAAGAGACACACCCCACACAGTCAAAGGAACGGCAAGAAGGCATCTCAGCTGAAACCATGGGCAAGTTAGATCTTGAAGGGCGCTAACCAGGACCTGAGTGAAGGGCATTTCAGGGAAGGAACGACAAATTTGAAGGAACAGAGTAAGAGAAACTAAGTCACGTTGTTCCTGAAGAATGATGATGGGACATTCTAACCAACAGAGGAAGCAATCGATGTCGCCAGAGATCATTCACCAAACACAACGTAAATGAAGCATGACAAGACCAACAGTGAGGGATACATTCCTGGATCGGAGAAGTTCAAGTACAGGGAAAACAATGCACATCTCAGTCCTGAATCAAAACTGCCCTGGATCGGCAGCCACAGGCTCATCGCCTTCCTCAAGGACTGAAGGTGACCCCCATGGTGTCAAGAACTGAAGCCTGTCAACAGTGCTTCTGTCATGACGGGGAACTGACGCCTCCGATACCAGAGCTGGAGGGGCCGGAGGTCAGAGGTCTGCACAGTGCTCTGCACTGGATGGGGGGCGTGGGAGGGCAGTCCCAGGCGATGGCAGCAAAAGGAGGAAGGGCCCGAGAACTTGGCCGTCACCCTTCCAATCTCTTAACGTCCCACCAGATGCAAGGGACCCTCAGAGTTGAGGGTTGGGGCTGGATCCCTCCTCCTTCTGTCTATGGCGAGTGAGCACATCCTCTTCAAGAATTCTCCCAAGGAGTCTCCTAAGAGGCATGTTATTTTTTAAATTAATTTTTATTGGAGTATAGTTGATTTACAATGTTGTGTTAGTTTCAGGTGTACAGCAAAGTGAATCAGTTACACATACACGTATATCCACTCTTTTTCAGATTCTTTTCCCATATAGGTCATTACAGAGTACTGAGCAGAGTTCCCTGTGCTATACAGTAGGTCCTTATTAGTGATCTATTTTATATATAGTACTGTGTATATGTCAATCCCAATCTCCCAATTTATCCCTCCCCCCGCTTTCCCCCTTGGTAACCGTAAGTTTGTTTTCTACATCTATAACTCTGTTTTGTAGGTAAGTTAATAGGTACTTTTTTTTTTAGATTCCACATATAAGTGATATCACATGATATTTGTCTTTCTCTGACTTACTTCACTCAGTATGACAATCTCTAGGTCCATCCATGTCACTGCAAATGGCAGTATTTCATTCTTTTTTATGGCTGAGTAATATTCCGTTGTATATATGTTAAGAGGCATGTTAATTATACTGAGGCTGCATTATTAATGCGGTTAATTATACTGATACTGTTTAACTCCAGCCATCACCAATGGATGAGTTAACCACCTTTAACCTGAGACTCCATCATCACACTGGATCAGCTGGGTCTGAAAAAAGCTTCACTGGTCTGTATTGTCATGATTTGTCTACTTGGTCAGAGGAGTCTAGGCATTTTATAACCTCCGGCCTGTGACACTGACAGGGTAGCTTCCCTGAGGGCTGGAGAAACAGCAGCAGTGAGTCTGAGACTTGAGTTCAACTCAGCTGCCCTTGGAGCGAACTTCGACCACAACAGGGCTCCGGTTGTCTTACACCAGGCTCCCCTATGGCAGAGAGCCTGTCCCAGGGAGGCAAAATCAAGTGTTTTGGAAACAGATCCTGGTTCCTGGCAGTACATTTGACTTAACAGAGTTCATCAAGTTTATGTTTCAATGAAGAAAGCCTTCCAAACCCATTTCCTTGAAGATTTCTTTGTACATGAATTTCTTTTGCATTTTATTACAGAACAATGACATCTTGCCTCATGTTCAACAGTAGGGTACTGGGTAACTTGTTGGTTTCTATTTAGCCCTACTTATTTAAAGGCAAGTGAAATCTATAAAATAGATAAACAACAAGGATTTACTGTATAGCACAGGGAACTATATTCAATATTTTGCAATAAATTATACTGGAAAAGAATAAAAAAGGAATATAAATACATACATATATATGTATAACCAAATCACTTTGCTATACACCTGAAACTAACACAATATTGTAAATCAACTACACTTCAATTAAACAAACAAAAAGCAAAGGAAATCTAATGAAAGGGGGAATTGCAAGAGCTCCCTCCCTCCCTCTGGGGCGGGTACTGGAGTCAAGTAGCTTCCGGAGAAATCGGTGGTTTACTTCCCCTTACATCTGTGTATTCAGTTTCGATCACATGCTTAGGGCACTGTGACTACAGCTGACTGAGCTGCTGTTTCTCGGGGGTCTGATTAGGGTCTCACCATATGCAGGCCACTCCTCTCTGGCTCGGGCTGGTTTTCATCCCACACCTCCTCTCTCGTGGAGAGCTGTGAGTGTCGGAGGGCACCAGCCTCCAGCACCAAGCCTCACCCTTTATCCTGCCTCCTAATGATGAGTGAGTGGCCTCTGGCCCTCTTTCTGCTTCTCCGCCACATACACGTGGGGTCCCAGAATTGAGTTCCCTTATTGTTGATAGGACCTGCTGCTTCTCACTCCTGAATGCGTTTACCTTGGATGCGTGACCCAGGGGCCTGGCTGTGGCTCAAGGAAATGACGGTGAGGACACAGCTGTGGGGCAAAGGCATCCCCCAAAGCCTGTGGGGGTGACAGCACGTGGAGGGAGCTGCAGAGGCCCCGTTACGAGTCCCGTCACATCCCAGCGACAGAGACGCTGCTGGGCCACAAGCACCAGCAGCCACGAATCAGGTTCTCTGGAGTCGCACAGTCTACCAAGTCAGCGAGATTTCTCCAGATCTCTCTGCCTTAATCCTGTGATGGCTACGGGGGCGATTCTGAGTTGAAATAGCCAGTGTTAAGTTAAGCCAGGTGGAGGCCGGAAGATAGAAGACCCAGGCGAAGGTGAGTTGGCCGGTTTCTCACACACAGGAGAACGCATGTTGAAACTTGTTTAACTCCAGCTATCACTGATGGATGAGTTAACCACCTTTAACGTGAGACTCAATAAAAACAAGCCATTTTTAACCTGAAATGGGTTTTACAGCGTCACTGTTACGCACATCATTATTAAACCCATCCTGACACCTAGAACGAGCAGCCGTGATGGCACATGCTATAAGCTTACTGCCCATAAAATATTTAAAGGGAGAAACAGAGGGGGAGGGAAGAAGTGGATGCACGAAAGAGCCACCTGCCAACCAAAGGAGAAAATGAACGGACTCCAGCCAGGAGGAGACGAACTGGGATTTTCCTTTTGCTCCCTGACAATGCAGATGTGACGCATGCAGAAGATACTTGGTATCTTGCTGGAGAGCGGACTGTGAGATACCAAAGGCACCCATGCTTCCTGGATTTTTCTCAAAAAAGTTTTGTAAACGGGCAAAAATAAGTTTCAAAAGAACTGCCACCAACTGGATGCATGCCATCCCCCGAAAGGAAAGCGTGTGTCTTGTGAAGGGATCTTCTATGACCATAAGGTACTCCCAGAGCTACAGAGGCCCCCCTACCTCTCTAGGTAGGAAATTCTGCCATTTCCGTCACTGTCTTTTATGCTCTGCGTAAAGGAGACTGGGAAGAAACAAAGGGAGTTTTAGGAAGGTTGACTTATCGTATTGAATGAGGACTTCTGAATTTCTCTCATTTTTGAAAATGGTGACATCGCTAAACTTGCAAAAGCATCTTTAATAGAGTGACGCCTCTGAACGAATAGAGATGACAAAAGTCATGTGTTGGATGGGTCTAAACCAGCTTTCATCATCGGGACGAAGCTGGTTTTGGAGCTCACTGCCACACTTGTTAAGTGAAGTGGAGAATTTAGGCAATTTTGGTGAAAACTGAGGAAATCTTCCCTGTGCTCTCAATTTTCCTGTGCTAATAGATAAGCACTGCTGTAGGCTCTTTATGTATGCTAACTAATTTAATTCTCACAACAGCCCTGAGATAGATGTGAATGAGGAACTTAAGGGGTGGGGGAAGGTGGGGGGAGAGGGAAAGAAGGAAGGAGACGGAGAGAGATTAAAGAACTTGCCTAAGGCATACAGGAAGTCAGCAGTGGAGCCGGGATTCGTGGGACTGTCTTGGGCTGGAGCATAAAGCCCCAGCCACTCCTCCACACCGACCCTACCCCTAGCATATCCTAGCTGTGCTGTGAAATGGTGGTTTCTAAGAACCGAGAGCATTACCAAAATGCCTTTTCCATACTAGACCATCTCAATCTATAGGGTACCTTCCAATTAGAAACTTATATATGAATGTGTGTAGCATACATGTGTACGTGTATATGTTTTTATGTATTTCACTTGCACATATGAAATACATATTTTAAAAGCTTATTTAAATGAAAAAAACAACAACAAAAAACCCAGTTCACCTATTTTTCCCACCCCTCACCCCCTGCCTCTGGAAACCCCCTATCTATTCTCTGTATCTATGAGCTTTTTTTTTTTTTTTTTAATTTTTAGATTTCACATATAAGGGAGATCATACAGTATTTGTCTGACTTATTTCACTTAGCACAATATCTTCAGGGTCCATCATGTTGCCCCAAGGAAAGATTTCATTTTTTTAATGGCTGAATAATATTTCATTATATGGTATATGTGTGTGTGTGTATGTGTGTGTATATATATATACACACACATATATATATATATATATATATACATATACATACATATTTACATATGAAACAACTTCTTTATCCATTCATTCACCCAACCCTTAGGTTGCTTCCATATCTTGGCTACTGTAACTAATGCTGCAGTGAAACATGGGGGTGCAGGTATCTTTTTCGAGTTAATGTTTTTGTTTCTTTCAGATAAATACCTAGAAGTAGAATTGATGTATCATATGGTAGTTCTATTTTTAATTTTTTGAGGAACCTCCACATTATTTTTCACACTGGCTGCACATAGTGGCTGCATCAATTCACATTCCCACCAACAGTGGACAAAGGTTCCCTTTTTTCCACATCCTCACCAACACTTGTTATTTCTTGTTTTTTTGGTAAGAGCCATTCTAACAGGTGAGGTGATAGCTCACTGTGGTTTTGATTTGCAACTCCCTGAAGAATAGTGATGCTGAGTATCCTTTCATGTGCCTGTTGGCCATCTGTATGTCTTCTTAGGAAAAATGTCTATTCAGATCTTCTGCCCATTTTTTAATCAGACTTTTTTTTTTTGCTACTGAGTTTATGAGTTCTCTGTATATTCTGGATATTAATCCCTTGGATATATGATTTGCAAATATTTTCTCCCATTCAGTAGGTTGCCTTTTTGTTTTGTTGATAGTTTCTTTTGCTGTGCAGGAGCTTTTTTCAGCGTGATGTAGGCTCACTCATTTATTTCTGCTTTTCTTGCCTTTGCTTTTGGTGTCAGTATCCAAAAAATCATCATCAAGAGCTATGTCAAGGATCTTGCTACCTATGTTTTCTTCTAGGAGTTTTATAGTTTCAGGCCTTATGTTAAAATCTTTCATCCATTTTGTTAATTTCTGTGTATGGTGTAAGACGGTGGTCTAGTTTCAGTTTTGGCATGTGGCTGTCCAGTTTTCCCAATACCATTTATTGAAGAGATTGTCCTTTCCCCATTGTACATTCTTGGCTCCTCTGCTGTAAATTAATTGACCATATATGTGTGGGTTTATTTCTGGAGTCTCTATTCTGTTCCATTGATCTATGTGTCTGTCTTTATGCCAATCCCATAGTCTTTTGATTACCTCAGCTTTGTAATATACTTTGAAATAAGGGGCATGTTGCCTCCAGCTTTGTTCTTTCTCAAGATTGCTTTGCCTATTTGGGGTCTTTTGTGGTTCCATACAAATTTTAAGACTGTGTGTTCTGTTTCTGTGAAAATTATCATTGGAATTTTGATAGGGATTGTACTGAATCTGTAGATTGCCTTGGGTAGTATGGACATTTTAACAACATTAATTCTTCCAATCCATGAGCACAGAATACCTTTCCAATTATTTATGTCTTCTTCCATTTCTTTCATTAATGTCCTGTAGTTTTCTATATACACGTCTTTCACCTCCTTGGTTAAATTTATGACTAGGTATTTTATTATTTTTGGTGCAACTGTAAATGGGACTGTTTTCTTAATTTCTCTTTCTGATATTTCATTACTAGTGAAGAGAAACACCACAGATTATTGTGTATTCATTTTGAATCTTGCAACTTTACTGATTTTGCTCATTAGACCTAACAGTTTTTTGATGGAGTCCAGGGTTTTCTCTATATAATATCATATCATCTGCAAATAGTAAGAGTTTTTATGAAAAAAATGAAGATAACTTAAGGGACTTACAGGATAACAAAAGGACTAACATTCACATTCTAGGTGATCCCAGAAGGAGAACAGAGAGACAAAGGGGCAGAACTATTATTTAAAGAAATAATGGCTAAAAGCTTCCCTAACCTGGGGATGGAAACAGACATCCAGATTCAGGAAGCCTGGAGAGTTGCAAATAAGATTAACTCAAAGAGAGCCACACAAAGGCACTTTATAATTAAAATGTCAAAAGTTAAAGACAAGGAGAGGCTATTAAAAGCAGCAAGAGAGAAACAACTTGCTATGTACAAGGGAGCCCCCATAAGACTATCAGCAGATTTTTCAGCAGAAACATTGCAGGCCATAAGTGAGTGGCACAATATATTCAAAGTGATGAGAGGAAAAACAAAAACAAAAAAACTTCCAACCAAGACTACTCAACCCAGCAAAGTTATCATTCAGAATTGAAACAGAGATAAAGAATTTTCCAGACAAGCAGAAACCAACTGAATTCAACAATACATTAAAAAGGCCAAACACCATGATCAAATGGGATTTATTCCAGGGATGCAAGGATGGTTCGACATCTGCAAATCAGTCAATGTGATACACCATATTAACAAAATGAAGGGTAAAAATCGTATGATCACCTCAGTAGATGCAGAAAAAGTATTTGACAAAATTCAACATCAATTTATGATTAAAAAACTCTCAATAAAGTGGGTACAGAGGGAATGCACCTCAATATAATAAAGGCCATACATGACAAGCCCACAGGTAACATCATACTGAACAGTGAAAAACGGAAAGCCTTTCCTCTAAGGTCAGGAACAAGACAAGGATGCTCACTCTTGCCACTTCCATTCAACATAGTACTGGAAGTCCTGGCAAGAGAAATGAGGCCAGAAAAAGAAAGAAATGACATCCAGATTGGAAAAGAGGAAGTAAAATATTTTAAATTAGCCTCAGAACAAAAAAGATTGTCTAGATTTTCTCTATGAAAAAGGAAGGAAAGAAAACTTACAAGCCTGCCACGATTCAAAGAAAAAACAGCCGTATAGCTGCATTAGGAAAGTATAGCTCCAATCTATGTGCCATTTGACCACAAGGGAACTATATGCACTAATCCAGAGAGATTAAATGCTAGTTTTTCTACAATCCCTTCAGGCCACTTAAAATAGACGTGTAAAATGGAATTAGACTCTGAGGTTTGTTTCATGGGCCAAGTTATCCAAAATGTTCTATACCTATGTTGATGAGAAACAAATTGATAACAAGCAAAATTAGCTGTCAGTTATTCTACGAGAGGAGAATAAGAGTTTTGAATCACTGACATTAACTGATCCTACATTTTGTGGTTTCTTCACAAAAAAAGTGTTAGTGCAAAAAAGTACACTGGTATCTATAAAATCAATCAAAGTGTAGACCACTTATTGGATAAGTCAGCATTTACAACAACAGGCATCAGTAATTTGGCTTTATGCTAACTGACGGGATTGTACAATGCCTGTTTATTTGAATACTGCTTTGGAAATTCTGGATGACACTGAGTAGACAGTCGCCTTCTGAAGATGCAGATTCCTTGGTGGAAGCAGTGTATGGGATTCATCTATGCCTTGAGTCACAGTACTATTCCAAATTGCTCCTCTGTACATCTCTATTAACTAAGTTAACAGAGTACGTGCACAGAAAACTTTCAACCAATATTTGCTGACGTATATTTTTATAAAAGTGACCAAAGCAAAGAATAAAAGGGGATTTGAATATGACAATAACAAAGAAACGTAAGTGATCCTTTATCTTCCCATGGCAAATCACAACCAGGGGGGAAAAGCCTAGAGTGGAAATAAATTACTATTTCTTCCTAATAGCCATTGATACATGTGACATGCTTAAAGCACTGCCTGCATAATATGTGCCCAGCAAAGTTATCATTATCATTGTCATTATTATTTTACAAAGCAAAAGGATTTCCCTGAGGGAAAAAGGAAAAGGTCCCATTCAAAAGCTGAGAGAACATACTAGAGGGAACAGCCTTTCTTGGTCACATGCGAAGTATACAGATAATACTGCTCCCGGCTTTTTCCATATATACTAACAACCCAGTGAGGGAAAACAACCTACAGAACCCAGAATTATATGTCTGCTTTTGGCTTCTCAGGCTCCAAAGGCAGCCTTTTTTTTTTTTTTTTTGCTGTAATGACACTAGCTATTTACATTTCTGTTACAATCGGGTGGTACATTAGAGGGGAGAAGTCAAGCAGTGAAACCATTTAGCCCTGGCAAAAAAAAAATAAAATAAATAAAATAAAATATTGCAGGAAAATTAGATTACTCTGGGTGGAATTCTAAGAGGGGAGTTGGAGTCTGTTATGGTGATTAAGTCATCATTTCTGACAGATTACTCTAATCGGCTGTCAAACAGCATTCCCCAACCCCATCTGTAACTTGGCGTCCTCGCTACTCAGCCTATGTTACCTTCTGTATGTAAAACACATACAAACAAGAGGAGGTACGGCCCGGCATTTACCACACTCATTAGCTATAATTCGGTTCTGTGTTTTCAAACTAAATAATAACACGAGCTTCCATTTTGCTTTATTTATTCTTAAAATGAGAAGAAAAATGAATAGGCTCAAAACAGGAGGCGTGGAACTTGAATGAAAAATCGTTGTCATAACAAAAAGCAAGCGTAAGGCTTTTCGAAGCATTGCTATTTAAGAAGAATGTTAATCCTTTATTAGTTTAATTTTTCTTGGAACTACTATACTACTTAGAGAGGTAAATCTATGACACTTTTTAAACCTCTAGTCAGATTTGGTGCCTAATTAGCTGTGATTTCAGTAGAAGGTATTATTACTGTGTTTAGCAGTATTATTGTAAACAGAAAGCAATTTCTTTGATAAGATTTTGGTTCTTCCCTCTGTCACTGCATCTTTGGGATAGAATAAATAAATGATCCAATTAGTTGAGCTCCCAAATAAATATGGTGAAAAGCAAAGCGAAACTAGTTAAAACTGAATGACAGTATTTAGCTTTTCTGGAATCCTCTGTTTAGATCTACCTGTTTTAACGACAGAAGACTGGAGGATCTAGAACTACTTTGAAAATGGAGGTAAGTGGAAAGACTTAATGTAAGAAGAGGTGTGTAGGATTACAGCGCTGCTCAGGCAATGCTATGACAATCACAAGCGCAGCAGAAGACCACACAAGGATTCTGGGTGACGCTTAGAGTATAACCACTCCTGATTAATAAGCCAAAATTTACAATATACAGATATCCTTTCTACCCATGATTTCATTCTGATTGTGGAACTGTCTTCCAAAATCAACGATGGATGCTCCAAGAGTTATTCTTCCAGATGTTACCCAGATGTTACATTAGACACGCTCTCTAATTGAGTCAGGAAAATACACACTGAAATAACAGTGCCTGACCTGGCCACGGAGGAGTGATTTAATGATCTGGTATTTCCCTTACATTTCCCATACGATGGTTCTTCAGGCCACAAACTTAGTATAACCTCGTATTTTAAGACAAATGAGTCTGGTTTAAACATAAACGGTCCTTTTGACGTTAGCCTCGACCCATCATGACCACCTTTGGGCTCAGCTCGCACACGGCCTTGGCCGAAACCAGAGCCCAGCCCGCTGGGCTCATGATGCCTCCCCCTCCCCAACGCTGGCTGTTTCCAGACGGTCACCATTACCCAGTTCTCAACACCCTGTGAACTGGGGGGAAGCACGGCCTGCAGACTGGAGAGCGGATGGCACCGCCCCTCCCCTCGCTGACCTGCACTCTGGGTGCAGATGCCCGTTTTGTTTAACCGGCCCTTCTGCCTGGGCCCACAGGGCCTGCAGACTCCTAGTATCCAGTTCGGAATCTTAGCCAAGCTGGGAGGCTGTTTCCTCCCCCGATCTCTCCACCCCCTTCCCAGGACTCAACTCAGTTCCTAACAACTCCTGGTACTGCTTCCTAGGATTATCTCTACTCAATTCCAGCCACACCCCTGCCTCGTCCCCATAGGAAATATCCTTTGGACAGTGAAAACTGCCCACATTGCACTTGGGTTTCGGTCATTCACTGGAAGCATTGGTGCTGGGCTGAACTTGGTGCTAAAGAAGCATCATCTCAGGGATGGGAGCAGCCTCCGGGTCTGCGTTTCCAGACCCCTCATGGAACCAATACCCCGGCTAAACTGGCTTACTTTTCTGCCTCTTGGAATTCTGTCTTTAGATCTGTCTCCACCAAATTTCTTTTTCACTCCAGCTCACTCAGATTCCTGCAGTGGTCTCCATGCACTCTGGTCCTTATCTCCCAGACCATCATACACACTGCTGCCTTATTTAATGTGACGAAAAAGCAGGTGTAATCATGTCTCTGTCCTGTTCAAAAACTTTCAATTATCTACCAAATTAAATTCCAGCTCCTTGGCCTGTCTTTCAAGGAACTCCATGCTTTGCCCCCAAATTACCTTTTCAGGCTTACTTCATCATTGCTCTACATTTCCCTTCTCTTCCACTCAAACTGGAGAACTCCCTCTTCCTGGTACTTCTGCCATAGGCTCACCCACAAAAAGGCATCATGACCCTTCCCGTGCATCTACACAGAGTATTTTCCTTGACAATATAACCGCTTCACATCTGTTACACAGAAACACCGATATGTCAAGTTATTAGGTTGATCATGTGAAACTGCCATTTTTGTAGATTGACAATGGTTGAATGGTGACAGTTTCATACAGTGCAACCTCATATTGCATAGCAAGGAACTGTATTACCTTCATCTCAGATGACTCATAAGAAGCCCTAAACATTCAGTTTATGTGGGCTACCTCCTTTGTCAGGCTTGGAGAGCTTTCCAGTAATTCATCTGTAATATTTACAAACTGTATGAGTTCAACTAAACATCAACTTGATGATGTAAAATAATACTACCCTCTAAACCAACCGTGGAGTTGATGGGCAGTTCATGTGCAACCCAAGACAGTTTTTATCTACTCTTAGTAGCTTGTTAAGATCAGCAATGTTTTATCCAGTAATCTCCAGTTTCCTTTCAACTCTAAGGCAAACCAAAACCACCACCACAACGCCCCTCTAACAAGCAAATCTTTAAAACCTCTGGTTCAAAATTAACTCAGAATATGTAAGCCAACTGTATTTTATCTTGAACCTTCTGACAGGGTAGAGGCGTTTCATCCAATCAACAGAAAAGCACCACTGAACTCTGTATTCTAATGCTGCTGCTGCAGCTTAGTTTCCAAGTTCTGAGTTGTCTGAGGTGCTTTACCAGCCACGTTTATTAATTAGTGTCTAACATTTCCATCTCCTGCAAGTTGCAACCTCTCATAAAAAATGCATGATTTGGTTGGCTTAGGAATGACAACTTCATTTACAACAGACAAATACCACACCTCACTCAGCAGCCTCTTCCCATTTATTTATTTAACTACCTCCATGGCCTTTGGGATTGGTACTGACTAAGTGAAGGAAAGGAGACAACTAGTGTAATTTTCCTTTCTTAATGATGTTTAAGCAAAAATGATTAAATCTCTCTCTCTTTTTTTAAACAAAGGAGAACTGGCTAAAAAAAATTCCCTACTAAAAATAGATGGCAAGTCTGAAAAAATGCCTTAAGGGCTATTTCATATTACCCATGTTTAAAATGCAAATCCATTAAACATCTGAGCAAGACATATGATATTGTTTTTAGCAGCTATATTTATTCATCTCATCTTCTGCCGTGGTACTAAACTTTGGTTGATATTTTGCCAAATGAAGATCTATCCTCCAGCGCTGCTAATTCTTTATGAGTTTGAGCTTAATATCACTGTCTCGTTTTGATTTCCACCTTCTGTTCTAATGTGCGAGGTCATTTACCAACTTTGGAAATTACTTGTTGGCAGAGCTTAGGGAAATTAAGACAGTTCGATTGTTCTATAAATACCTTACCCTGAAGCTCAGTCTTCTAGAGATCAAATTCAAGGCTTGGGCCTTTCAATATAGGGCATGTGACCAAAGTTTAAATGGCAAAGGTAAACTTAGAAAGGGGGTCCATGAGACAAGAATATGGGAGAAATTTATCCTAAGAGAATCAAGTAAGAACCCTTCACTGACACTCGATCTGAAATGGCAAATCTACTTTGATGGTTTCTTACTTCTCCGGACGTGCTGTACTGAATGAGGGTCTGGGAAACCCAGGCTGCTTTATGTTTGTTTTGTAGTGGGAAGAACACCTCAGAATCCTAAGGTCTGGGTTTGAACCTTGGCTTTGCCAATGCCAAGTACCTACAGTCAAACCACTTGGCCTCTTTAAGCCCCAGGAAACTCATATTCGAAGCAAGGATCATATCAGAAAACTCACTGCGTGGCTGAGTCCATGTCTCACCCTGTGCTTCTAGTTTGTAGGGCAGGGGGTCTACGTGACCCAAAGGATTGCGACAGACAACCAAAGAGCTGAGACTACACACCCCTCTCCTACTTGCACCGCACTAGTCTTTAAAGAACTCTTGAGACTGTTTGATATTGTGAATGTCTATGAATAAAAGCTACCTCCTTGGGAATTCATTTACCCAACAAACATTGGTGGAGCTGGCGCCCATGGCACGAGGCATCACAGTGGCCTCTGAGAACATTCCTTCTCCAGGAATCTGGAGCTGTGTGTAGGGGAGACTGATACGCAAGCCGTCAGGGGAACAGAATACAGCAGGTGGGAGGGTGAATTTCAGCACAGTCCACAGTGGATCACAAGGCAGGAGTATTTACTTCTACCTTCCGGTAAGCCTGAGACTGTGTTCTTACAGTGGGAACACAGTGTGTAAACAGAAGCCAAAGGCAGAGGAAGGGACACGGTTCGGAGTTCCCATCTCACCCTCAAGACTCAGCAGTTATGTGTGTCCATTTTTTTTCTGCCAGAAGACACAACACAGCGATGTTCACACACTCCCAGAGCGGCTGAGGGAAATCTGTAGCCCCCAGCGTCCTGAAGGTAATTCCACCCATCCGCTCGCCATCAGGAAAGCACTTGGAAGACTAATGAGTGTAGTTCTTAGAGGGATAACTTCAAAAATTCCCCTAAGCTCTTCTGTGCTTTTATTAGCTGCGATGACAACGGATAAGGCCCAGTTGATGAAGAGGGCAAAATTCCAGAGCTGCTTCTCAGGTAGAACACAGATTTCCTCACTAATTAGAAATGGGGTCCAGGAAAGGGCGGGGGACAGGAAGGAGAGAACTTGAGAATGATTTCAGCTACTTGTCTTGGTTGGACCGCCCATCCACGTAGGTGACACACGAAGAGGGCCTGGCTTGTGGAGGGGAGAGGATTTCAGTTTTGGAATTTCCTGTGGGTCACCTGGATGGAACTTTCCGATTACAGACACCCAATGTCCAGGTTTGGGGCTAGGCAGAAGAGTCTTATGTCAAGGTCAAGATTTGGGATCCAGTAGCCTACAGGAGGTAGAGGAAAGCCATGAGAACGTGCGACAGTGGGGGAAAACGACCCTAGGGTGTAGTGATGTCTAAGGCGTAGTCCCTTGCTTGCCATCGTTAGGAAGAACGTATGCTTTCATAAGTGTGTTGTTAATAATTTCTCTTCATCGTGTGATGAGGAACTGGGAAGGCACGCGGCTTGAGATGCCTTTCCATTCTCGTTTACACTCAGCTCTGCTCTGATCCAGTTTCTTCAATGTTCCAAGCTTTAGGCCAGATGCAGCCTCTCCTTTCGTTTTTTTTTCCCCCCAATTTTTTTATTGTGGTAAAATACAAAGAACATAAATTTTCCATATTGATTATTTTAAAGTCTACAGTTAAGTAATATTAAATACATTCATAATGTTGTGCCATCATCCGTCTCCAGAACTCTTTCATCTTGTAAAATAGCCTCTCCTTTCAGAAATCAGTATTGGGCCTAGCCAGCTGGTGTATCTTTTTTCTTTCATTATTTAGAATTTTGTTAAAGTCGCAGCTAAATTTCCTCGTTCCCAGTAAAGCTTTTAAAAGTTACCTAACTGGAAATACTGAATATCTATCTGCATTTCCATAAAACTCAAAGAGCCTATCATGTTTAGAGGAGAGAGTCAAGATAAAATGCTGACGAATACGCCCCAAGAATCCAAACTATAACATCTGTCCCACCAAATGCTGCCAAAGAGACTGAAGGTCACCGTTCATACGAGACCTTGGGATGCTATTCTGGGAGCTGGGCACCTGGCACAGTCGCCTTTGAAAGACCTGCGTCCTACTGGAGCCCTGACTTGTATGCAGTGTGTTCTCTTCCCATCCGTGACTGTGAGTGGCTTTCACCTGTGATGCAAATGATGAAGAATACAAGGGTGTGTCCCTAAAGTCAATACAAAGAACTTCTCCTTGACCTACCTCATCGGGGCACCTCTCAGGAGGTGTGACCAGACTGTCTCAAGGATTGAAACCTCCTCAGCATTGTTTTCCTCTCCTTCCCAAAGGATAAGAGAAGTTCACGGTTAGTCAACTGGGTTACTGGCTTCTTTCCAAGACCAAGGGTGAGGGGGCTCAACTCATGGGACTCAGGGAGCAGTGAGCACCGGTGAGAAAACAGTAAGGGGTCATGAACCTCCAAACTGCCTAATGAAGAAGCAGAAGCTGGGTTTTTTTTTGTTTTTAGCTCAAATCTATTAATCCAGCTCTGATCAGACTGAAATATAAAGATGGGTAGAGGAAGGTGAGCGTGAAAGAGCATGTATCAACTGTATACACACCCAGCTGGTGGGAGTTCTTATTCAAGAGCTAGTCAGTTGCCTGGGCTAAACACAAACAGCACAAGGTGTGTGTGGCAGGTCCAGAGGAAGCCTGGTGGTTTTCCTCTTGCATCGCGTGTTCTCCTTCTGGGTCGCCTTTTCCGTTCAGGTCTAATACACCGCCAGCAGGTGTTGCACCCGACCCTTCTTCCTCTGGGCACCTCCAGTCCTGTCCCAACCTGCTTCCCTTCCTGCCTCGCTCCTCTCTCCACTCTCGACCGCTTCTTTGGCCAACTTCGGGAAAGGCTGGCCGTGGGTTTCATTTTACGTAGCAACAAGTGACCCTGTGCGTACAGACTGCTGCTATCTAGGATGTTTGAGGATTAGGAATAAGCCCAAATGTGAAAGATGTCTCCAGATTTGTAAGAAGTATGGATGGAAAACAAGAACTCACTCAAGAGGAAATCTCACAATGACTCTGTAGGGCAGGTGACCTTCCTTTTAAGCCTCCCAACTGTAGAAACGTACAGGTACACCAAGGTACATAAAGCACCTCTTACAGGGCAGATGACCTTCCTTTTAAGCCTCCCAACTGCAGAAACGTACAGGTACACCAAGGTACATAAAGCACCTCTTATTAGGAGACAGGAGACAGTCTACTCTACCCTAGCGTTCGGGTGGTGGTTACACTTTCTTTGCCTCTCAGGCTTATCAAGAGAAACAGCAGAGCAAGCACTCTGCCTTCCTGGGAAGGCATTTCAAGTCCACGAATGATGAAGCAGCAGGGATTCTACGAGACTACGGTTCCTGCGAGGTGGGGCCGGGCTGCCGAGTATTACAGATTAACTCTTTGTGGCAGAAACCGCTGTTCTTGCTTCAG